>NC_140477.1:33350091-33855091 GCF_051167445.1 Perissodus microlepis
TCAGCTGTCTCATCAGTAGTCTTCAAGCTGAGTGTGAAGCCCTGAGAAAAGTTGTGGCACAACAGATTCACAGGAAATCAGCCAGCACCATTAAAGCGAGAGGAATTTAAAAAAAAAGTGTAAAATCCAGTGTGCAAAGTACAAAAAGAGTGACAGGACTGCATGACTTCAGTCCAATCAAGATAAGCAAACAGGTTAAAACATTCATATATGGCACACATTTGGATAAATATTAAATCTTGATTTATTATTCTTTTTGTTAAAAATGTATTAAAATGTCTTTTGTGACCTGCAGGAGTCCAGTTAGAGCTTAAAGTGGCTCATGAGACCTCCATATTAAAGTTTTCCATGACAGTAGTGGTCAGCAGGTCTACACAATGTACCGAGGAAACACATATCTTCTGTTTTGTCATTTAAAAACAAACAAACAAACAAAAAAAACTGTGCTGATGGAAATAATCTGAGTAACTTGAGATGAGACGCCTCGCTTTGTGAACTGTTAGTGGTTTGGGACTTCAGTGCAAATGGTAAACTGAGCAGAAGCAACATGAAGCATCAAAACAAGCATCTTAGACATTAAAAAGATAATTAAGGCAACTCTTTCAGTTCCTCCTCTGTGATTGTTAAAATGTCTTAAAGTGTTTGATAAAAGTGGCGTTAGTTTTCAGAGGAAGTCGCTCCTTCCGCTTGAGGTCTGTAATGTCACTTTTTACTAAGGCCCAAGTTCCATGAGCTCATCTGAGCTGGAGCCTCAGCACCTGTCCAATCAGGCTCTGGTGTCCTTGTAACTTGGCAGCCTGAGGCTCCCAAGGTCAAACGTAACCTCACCCATTGAATGTGTCCTGGGTTTACAGTAGCAGTGGTGTGTGCTCTCCCACCGGCTCAGTGCGCATGGTGAGCTGCCGCATTCGTGCCAGGAGGCGGCTGGGCAGAGAGGGGAAGTGGTGGCTCGGGTCCAGGACGTTAGTTTTGCGCCGCTCGCGTTCTTGCTGCCACATGAGGTACGGGCTGGGCGGGAAGAACGGCCGGGAGCGCTCGCGGTAGAGTTGCAGGACGATGCCGCATACGCTGAGCACCACCCACACTGTGATCATGACGTAATCTGGTCAAAAGAAAACCAGAGAGTTTTAGTTGAAGGCCAGTAACTCAACTTTGCCAGCTTTGCTGAGCTCTTGACATTCACTCGTGTACTCACCGATGGTTTGAAACGGCACGTCAGTGAACACTGCACTGAAGGTGTTGTTGAGCAAGCGCTTGAGGATATTCAGGGTGATGTAAGAGAGGCTTGTGTAAATGTAGGCGTTGACAGCAAGAACCACAGCGTAAGCGCCAACGATCCCACATGTGGTGATGTTTCCCTGAAACACACACATGATTTTTACTGTTTGAGCTATGAAGGCTTGCAAAATCAATGCTGCACTCTGTGTGTTGTAATTGTGCTTTGGACTGTGCCATTTCTCCAAAAATAGTGAATTTATCTTGTGAGCACACTTGTTCGATCATTTTGGGCTGTGTAAATTAAATGTTATATAAAAATGAAATTATTATTCTAGCCAGGCAGCAATGCAGCATGCTGCGAAGGTGACCGAAACAGGACACGAATGATGAATGAAATAATGATGGATTAAGCACCATTAGACCCTTACAGTCAATACAAGAGTCATACAGCTGCTCAAACTAATGACTATTTGCTGACAAACGTTTAGTGCTATTTATGTCCAGAACCTGGAGCTGGCTCTGGATCATAGTCTTTCTAACTATGGTACCTGCTGTTGACCTAAATGTCATTCTTGACATGACCACCAGGTGACGCTAAAAACCTTTAAACACCTCCAGCTCCTGAAGCGTTAAATCAGTTACCTCTCTGGGCCAACGCACGAAAAAGAGTGGAACGATGAGCGTGACGCAGCAGAACGTCACCCAGAAAACAGCGTCGGATTTCCTGAACACATCGATGTCTCCTGCAGAAAGACCACGACACACAGAAACTTATGGAACATGAAGCGTTTAACAATAAGCTGTAGCTTTTTCTCACGGTACTGAAGAGTCAACGACACACAACAAAAGCCAGATTTATTCCATACCTAATGGAGTGAAGAGGACAACGGAGGCGAGGAGGAAGCCGAGCATCAGGCCGACCACAATCACGACCACGGCCATGACTGAACCGAAACGCCACCATATCATGACCAGGATGATCCCGCCCACCACGCCAAGCACGGCTGACAGGGTCAGACGGACTGCACAGAGAAAGACACAGACAGCAGTGAAAAGCATGAAATGCTGCACATCATGTGAAAAGACTGAAAGCCTAGAAACCACCCCCCCCCCCCCCCGACTTACTGTCATAGTCCAGCTCTGTGGTCCTCGTGATGAGGATGAAGAACAAAAAGGCTGCAAAGCTGAATCCCATGCAAAACAGCTCTGTGTGGTCAGGAGAGGTGGAAACAGGGCCCAAGAAACAAAAGTCAGAGGGAGGAGAGAGAAGAACAACCAAACATAAGATAACAGCAATTCATTCTCTTCACATTTCACACAAACATTGTTAAAGCTACTGAAATTCCAGCTCCTGGGACGTCATGAAGCCTCGTGCTCCGGAATAACAAATTCTCCTCAGACTGGGGAGACATACTGTGTCTGTCATTATCAGATTAATTAGTAGCACTGGCAGCGGGGGCCGATCACAGTGATGGGTTCAGTTTGGAACAAATGCATTTGTGCGTGACACGCCAGGGAGACCACATGAGAGGCAGGCCACTGCTAAAACCCACCGACTGAAGAGTGAAGGGCTGAGAAGATGTTGCAGCAGCTCTGTGTGCATTTGACGCTTTTTCTTTGTTTAGTTTCTATGATGAAATTATCTTTTTTTTTTAAACAGCTTCTGACCCCATAATTCTCTCTGCTGACCATGTAACGACCCGTGATGGGAGCCTCTTGTTTATAAAATAAACAACTGGCAGAGAGCTTCAGAGTCTAGAGAGGAAGCTTTAAAGGCTTAAGACTAAAGAGTGGTTGAAACCTGAAGTTTCATCAGCTACAAAGATGACGATGTGGACCGATCGATACAAATAAAGTTACTGACACAAATCAACAAAAAATCTGACTCACGCTGGATTAGTATCCTGCATTCAGAGCTATATACTCACAAATGTCCTGTAAAATGTCCTGACTGTAGTAGTATTAATACTACACAGACTGACCATCATGCACTGGGATACTGTAGCACCAAAGCCACACAAAACAAGAACTAACTACTCACCACATTTAAAGAATCGATGCCCAAAGAAGCAGACAAACAGCCCTGCCAAGCCAGTGATGGTGAAGAAGATTTTTGTAGATATCTTCCCTGAAATATCATTTACAAACCGCAGTTACAATAAGTCAGTCATTTATACAGTCAGAAATCCATGCTTCAATAGCATCGAGTTTTCGACAGAGCTCAGAAGCTCACCTAGAGTTTGGCAGCTGTCTAGAGTGGAATTGAAGCTGCAGGCGTAGGTGTGGGCGGGCACGTAAGAGGCCGAGGTGTTCAACAGCGGGTCTCTAACGATCACAGAGTAGATTATGCCCTGACCAGGGATGGAGTTGAAAACCATCGAGCTCACATCTGTCGATTCCAGCGTCATGACCTGCGGGGAGACACAGAGAGGAAAAGGCAGGAGACTTGTGAACAGGCAGCTCTGGCACATTCGACTGCTAATCTTCGGCATCCGCTGCGTTCACGTTGCACACCCGTTTGCCGTTCTCCATCATGCCCTTCTTGTCGGCCACGGCCTGAAAGCCGGTGAACAGGCTGCGCTCTGACAGGTCATTCTCAGGCAGGAAGTACTGGTAGATGTCGTACTGCAGCCGCCAGCGTGTGTCGGCTCCTGTGGATTGGCTGCAGGCTGGAGGAGCTCCATCTCTGACGGACAGGAGCAACATACATTTATCTTTGGATCACCACAATTTTATTTTCATTTTTTCAGAGTATTACATTTTTTCAAAACCTGTAGCACAGCTAAGACCTGAATCTTAGGTTAGAGGGAGTAGTCACCAGGCCGACTGATCACATGATATAATAACACATAACTCCAGTTAGACATGTCAGACAAGAAGAGTTTCTAACGCATCACTAAACCAACCTTTAGTGTTTAAAGTTAAACCACTTAAACCAATTATATCAAAACCATTTACCATGTTACATGCGTGATGCTTGAAATATAAAAAAAACAACAACAAAACAAAAACAAAAAAGGGAAAAAGTGTGATACTGTCTAACAAACATATTATCTACAAGCAAATAAGATGCATGTTTTCCCCCGAAAGCTTTCACATTAAAATTTGAATAGAGTCTCCACAGACCAAACAGGAAATGACTGTGTGTAAGTGAGCAAAACCATTTCAGGACAACTCTGTGGCACTGATATACAAAGCAAAGCGTGAGAAGGTGAGGCTGTGTGTGTGTGTGTGTGTGTGTGTGGGTGTGTGTGTGTGTGTGTGTGTGTGAGTGAGAGAGAGAGAGAGAGAGAGAGAGCACGAGATCATTTCAAAGAAAACAAACGGAGGTGGTTTGACGATAGCGCGGCAAATGTGATCTCTGTACAGAGCCGCTGATGCCTGTGGCTCAACAGGTTGAACAGGAAGTGAAGAAAACAATAAGAGTCGGTGTCATGTGCTACCTCTCATATCCCAGGTTGGCAGGTGCAAAACGGATCGTGGTCTCATAGAGATTGTAGTGGATGTAGATGTTTGGGTCAATTTCCAGGTCAAACTCCATATTGCACGCTCCTGGAACTGGATCTGACACAGAACACATTCACTGTTAGACGCTGGACTGGACGTGGTGGGCCAATAGGAGGAAGGCTGAGAGTCATTCTGCTATGTCAACATGACTTATTAAAATAGGTTTCAACACCCAGTGGAGGTAAACCAAATCAGTGCGAGTACAAGCTCGTGGTCGGCTCAGGTTTCCTCCAGTGACAATCACACTGCGCTGACATGGTTTGTTTTAGTTAATGTCCAAAGTTTTTGCTTTCTTCTCCTTTTACTTTCCTGTTCTGTGCTTCTCAGGCAACATTCAAAGACAGTGAAACAAGTCAGAAGAGAAGCACACTGGTGTATTTTGTAACGGAGGACAGTTGAAGTGTTACCAGTGCTGGAGTAGGAGAGGATGACCCCGGTCCCTGCCACAGTGTTGCCATCAGGAGAGGACAGGAACAAGGTGAGGGACGTTTGGTCCCGCCGGAGAGCCGACACGAGCCCTGAGTCCACCGCAGTCAGGGAGAGGCCCAGGCCCGGCATCTGATCCGAACAGAGATATCAATTAGTAAGCAGATAATATGCAGAGGCACATGCTGTGCTGTTTAGAAAACATAGAAGTGCTCCCATTCATGGTCTGACCTCATGATGGTGCTTGAGGAAAAATTCACCAAGCATTCAACTTCATGGTGGTTATAGATGAGAGACTGTGGATTACCAAAGCCATCAGGCCCTCATCTCTGAGGACCATGAAACATTTCCATGCAAACGTGGGTGAGATAGTTCTGTCTGACCAAAATGATGTACAGTCTGATCTCAAACTAAGGTGGTGACGATCCCCTGCCAGTTTAACCTACATAAACACTTTCTCCTCTGAACGTCTCAACACACTTGGTTGTTTGTTTGGTGGATTAGTGTGAACTTGCCAGCGATTATGATTCACTGCAGACTCAGGTCCTAACAAAGTTAAACACCTTAAATGCTGGTGTCTGTCTCCAAAACAAGAGGAAAGAAAACATTACTCAACTTGTGCTATGAAAAAAAAGGACATACATTCCAATAATAGAGCTCCTAAGAAGAATGACAAACATTTTATTTTAAGAGTCAGATCTTTAGGCCCAGGAAGCACTGCTACAGTTAAAAAAAATAACTTCCTTCTGCTCTGATTTCTAGTTGGTACAATGGCTCTGTTCTGTGACTTTCACACTCTTCTGTCATAGCAGTAAGACCTCCTGTAGAAAACAGAGCAGGCATCAAAGAAAGCAGATATGAGACTGATTGAATCAGCATTAAAACATGTGTTGGGGTGGGCGTGGTCTGCAAAGCAGCTTGCAGATGTCCTGTAGTTTTAGGATAGAGCTACGTTTGTGAACAATACAACAGCTACTTCATTTGGAAATGAAAGCTGCTTGTGATTGAAGAGATTGCTGACATGAAGAAAACTCCATTTTACTCCTTTAACTTTGAATTAAATTGACTTCTTACTGTAAATGTTTTTTTGTTGTTAAAACTTCATTAATTTGAATTTCACTGCCTTTGAGAGCAGGACGAATCAAACACAGGCGTGTGCCACATGGTATACCACATCCTGACCTGGTGAGCGCTGCGTTCACATGAACAAGCTGGTTTAGAGTTAGAGAATATGTTTTATCAAAGCAAAAAATACATTATCGCACGGGTTAGAGCGCGACATTATACGTGCTTCAGCACTGAGCCGGCAGAGTCTAATGAAAACCGAGAGACTTTACATTATCTGTACTGTGTTTCACGTGGAAAGATTTTTGCTTGTGACAAACAACAAATGGAAAAAGCTCATACTCAGGCAATGATCTGAATTACTATTGTGTGACAGGCCTGGCGGCATAGAAGATCTGCGCCCCCATGACATGGCTCTCAGTCCCACTGCTGTATAATAACCGCATTGTATCACCATCTCTTGTGGACACAGACGCTGCTGGAGTATGTAGAGATTCTCAAGTCAGCACAGGCTCAACTTCAGTTGTGTCATCAGCTGCAGAGGTGGGGTCGCTTCAAACCCAACTATCACAAGTGAGTTAAAGTTTCAACACTTAAGTCACCAACAGGAAGTGGGTAAAACAGTGATATAATTAAGTGTAGGTTTGGTTTATGAAAGCATTTCCTTTAAAAAATGATTAGTTTATCTGTTTTTATGCTTCTAATTGAAATATTCAGTCACCAAAAACATTGACAGCCGATAAACAACGACAAATATAAATCAGGATCTTGTGGTTATCATGTCAAACAAGCCAGAGTTATAAAAAGGAAGAAAAAAAAGGAAATTGACAAAAGAGATAAGAATATAAAGGAAACTGATGTGCACAATCTGCATATTCACTTTTTATTAAGCTTTATCTGATGCTGTGTAAAAGCACACTTCCTGTTTTGTTCTTTCTAAATTTCTCTGTCCTTCTTTTTGGTGATTGCTGGTGATCTTTAAACTTGAGACATGTCTTAATGATAAGACGAGTCTTCAATCACATAGATTTGTTTTTCTGGCCCTTTCCACTGTTGCCACCACCAGAAACGTAAATAAGGAAAGTTAAGCTAAACTACTTTCCATGCTCCTGTGTGCTGCATGGACCCAAACGGCGCTGTCTCCTCAGACTTCTGGGACTGACGCCAGAAGTTTTTCCCCTGAGGAACGCCCCGTCTGCCACTCATGACCAGAGGACTGTAGATCAGCTGACTGCGGGTTCTCTCAGAGGGTCAGACGACCTCACTCACAAAGCCTCATTCATTAGCCAGATGTAGAACTAACTGCCCGTGATGCACTATGAAATATGCCTCTGAGTTTATTTCCGTTTATATTTTTGCTGTGTCATGTGACCACACTTCTGAAGGATCACCCAATTTAGATTACACATCTGATTTGCTGATGTAACAGAAAACATCCCCTCTTTAACTCTTTGTAAAATGCACTTCACACACACACAGATCGAGAAAGAGCTATCACATTTATTTCTGGGTTTGCTTATTGGGACAGTTCAGTCTGGTCCGCTCAGGTCACAGGTGTTCCAAAGTCTCCCCTCCCCTACGCTCCTCTCCCGTCTCACTAAAAAGGGGAAGAAACTGTCATCAGACCAAATGCCACCGGCTGTGTTCTCACCTGCCTCCCAAGCACCGCCCCGTTGAGCTCACTGCACCACTCCTCCCCCTGCAGCCGAGCCAGGGACCACACCTCCACCACACACCCCCACCGCCCGACTAAGGCTGGGGAGCTGTCCAGCCGAACCTACTCAGGGCGCGGGCAGGATGTGATAGCTGCCGTCTTCTCCACCTGTGGACGCACCTGCCCGCCCTCCAAGTGGTACCACGGATACTGTACCTCCCTCCGTCCAACCGCACATTTCTTCGGGTTGGCCGTGAGCCCCGCCCTCCTCAAGGACTCCAGGACTGCGGCCACCTGCTGCACATGCTCTGCCTAGGTGTCACTATGGATGATCACGTCATCCAGGTAGGCGGCAGCATATGCAGCGTGTGGACGCAGCACCCGTTCCATGAGGCGCTGAAAGGTGGCCGGAGCTCCGAACAAGCCGAACGGAAGCGTGACGAATTGGTACAAACTGTACGGAGTGGAGAAGGCAGTTTTCTCCTTGGACTCGGCAGACAAGGGAATCTGCCAGTAGCCCTTGGTTAAATCCAGTGTCGTGAAAAAATGGGCCGTGCCCAACCAGTCCAGGAGCCCGTCAACCCGGTCATAGGATAAGCATCAAAGCGTGACACTTCAGTCACCTTGCGATAGTCGACACAGAACCGTACAGACCCATCCTTCTTCACCACAAGAACTATGGGGCTACACCAGGCGCTGTGCGACTCTTCTATCACTCCCATTTTCAGCATTTCAGCCAATTCCCTCTGAACAATTTGCCGTTTATGCTCATGAAGCCTGTAGGGTCGTGAACGCACCGTCATGCCAGGCTGTGTTTCAAAATGATGCTCAATGAGAAAACAATATTTTCACGGACCAGCCTTTAAGGTGTCGTGGATAAATACAACAAAATAAAATGATAAGACCAAGACAAAAACTGTGGTATTAAATATAATAATAAACGCGAATTCACTGTGTGATTGTGTAACTTTATTAGCAGCGTCCTCCTGAAATGTGCCAACAAAATTGAGTGTAACATCCTCCTCTCTGCCCCTTAATGCTCTCTGGTCACTATGGTAACGCGTAAATATTTCTTTCAAAATCAGACGCACAACTACAACACGGGAAAAGACCCAGGGAGACCGAGTTGACGATAAAAACCCTCAAAACCATAAATTTCACACCTGAGCCTGAACTCTCACGGCCCAGTACCAAATGACTCACAGCCCGGGGGTCCCCAACCCCCGGGCTGTGAGTCATTTGGTCCGTGGCCCGCAGGTTGGGGACCGCTGGCTTAAAGAAACAGTTAAACAAACATGGAAACTGTACTTTAGCTGCCTTCACTAATTGTCATGACACACCAATGGCAGCTCAGCCAGCTGGTTACTAAAATCACTGTAAACTTCTTGTTTGCCACTCACATCCATCTAAATGAACTAATGTTTACTTAGCGTCCGAGGAGAACACACTAAAATAAACAAATACCCACTATTACAATTTGTTGTATTTGTGGCTTTGTTAGTTTCAATGTTTTGTCCTAAATATAGGCCAAATGTGAAGTATTAACACAATATATCTATACAGTTTTACTGAAGAATGTGGCTGAGTAAGAAATGGCAGCCTCAAAAGCTTTAAAACGATAGTGACAAAGCAAATCATATTAAATTGAATCAAATTAATATTTTTACAGCCATTTACAAAAAAACAGTTTTGATCTTGACAGCTTATCTCTGCTCGAATAGCAGCCGTGCAGGGAAATAATGGTACCCGCCATGAAGCTAAAGTTTAAACTTCAAAAGTGTTCAGAAAAACGTAACCATGTGACCTACGTGGTATCATCAGTGTGCTGCTGGCTTTCTGTTGAACAAGCAGGTTCATCACTGTACGGTTATTGCAATATTCGAATTTCAAATTTGTCTACGTGCCTACTGACAAAGTGATATTGGTGGCGTTGGTGTGTTTTTAATGGAAGAACAAAACAAAACAAAAAAGTTAAGCCTTTAAAAGGTGATGTCCCTGTGGGTACAGCCAACCTTTATATACAGTCTATTACTGATAACACCAGTTCTTTTTCATTTAATTAAGTAATATTTCAACAGCACTTCTACTTGAGTGCACACTTTCACTGCTCTTTCCACCTCTTCACACCAGAGGTTATCATCTCAGCATTTCCTCACCCTTGTGTAGGAGATTGTTGCGTTTCGATGCTGCGTGTGGAACTGCAGAGTGATGAAAGCGACCTCTGAAGGGATTGTGGACACCACCGCCTGCACTGTCTCATTCTGCGAGATGCTCACGTTCTGGAACCTCCCCGGCAGGAAAATCACCCGGTCTGAGCAAGAAAGGGGAAAGTGTGATTTATGTATTCTGTAAGTCAGGATTTTTGGTTCTCTTTTAGTCACATCACTCACCACCCGGCCTGCTCGCCAAATTTATCTCACTCACTCCAAAAATTAAAATAAAGTCTTCTGACACAGTGGTGGAGAGGCACAAGTTGAAAGGGATGTGATTACCACAGAGGGATCTTTAACAGTACTTAAAGAGGTTCAGATAAAATTTAATGAAAATTTACTTTAAAGTCATGTGAGCGCTGATTTTTATAAGCCAAGTCCAAGAAAGTTTATGATAAATTCATCACAGTACTTGTACACAGTATTTGTTCTCCTGCTTCAGTCGGTCTAAGTTACTGTAGAAAAGAAGACTGGCTGGCAGGCTGTAGCTGGTACTAGTCAACATACAGTAAAATGCTAATCACCTGACACAGCAGCAGTTTTGGCAGTAGGTGACAAGCCAAACATGCCACCTTAAACCAGATCCTAAAACAGATTAATCACACAAAAGCCTGAACGAAGGCGTGCTCTCTGTGCTGAGGCTACTATACGGAAATAATCGAGTGTACCATCTAAATTTGATACGTTGGTTAAATGGCACCATAAACATCCTTCAACATCTCAGAAAGTGGAGGCTTTGTCAGAGTGATGGCTGGACCCGAACTGTAAAATGTCAGCTGCTCATTTATTATGTTTCCTGTTGTGTAAAGATCTGCATACAGAGATTCAGTTCAGAAAACAAAACAAAACAAAAAATGTATTTATAAACCGCTTGATGGGCCTGGACTCATAAAACATGTCTTCTTCTTCTGATCATCTGCTTACATGACTACTGGTTTTCTTTTTGTTTATGTTCTTTCTAATAGATCTCCGTTATTCCATAAAACAAAGTTCCACAATAACTGGAACCAATCAGGCAGCCTATATCTTATCAGTGTCCTCACTTAACATCAAACTACAGGCTGAAGTTTCCTTACTGGCCATTTCTGACTCATTCGCCTGATTATATATAACCCACTGCGGTCTAAGCTGTCTCCAGTGAAGACCTCTAATTCTAACCATAACTGAAGGCAATCAGAATGAGTAATTTTTTTTAAATCATAGGCCAGTGTTGATTACACTTAACAGTTGTATTTGAAATATTAAGACAATGAAGCATAATTCAGGCACCAAGACTGACAGCTACAAATGTGGCATCATACACCCCTTTAAAAAGAACAGATTACACTGGAAAACAACTGTTTTTTCCCCTCTTTGAAAAGCGATGCAGATACACAGAACAGACAGTGAAATGTGAACATGATTATGTCATTTTTATATTATTGTAGGGTCTTTACCTCACAATATAAAGCGCCTTGTGGCAACTGTTGTTGTGATTTGGCGCCATATAAATAAAACTAAATCTTGGTAATAATTAAACAAACCAAAGAAAACACTGTGTTGGTAACTGCACTTGTTTTCAGTTAGGCCACACTTCTGGTTTTGTTGCACTCACACACAGCAATCTTCCACACTTCCTTAACTATTACTGCATAGTTCTTCAGCAGGAACTGTGTGGGAAGACTTCAAACATTGAAGACTGTGTGTTATGAGGACGAGAGGCTCACAATGTGTGAGGTAACTTTTTGCAAGATTCACTAAGTTGCTGTGTGAAAATCAAAGAATGTTTTGAAGTTTTCAAAACACACACAGCTCAGGATTATCAGTGCTTTTAGATTTATCATTCCTGACAGATCCTGCTGACCTGGTCAGTGATTTTAATTTAGCGCTTTGAGGTAAGGACAACATGACTGGTTAATTTCAAAGCAGGCTACACACACTGCAAAGGTGCCTACGCACTCCTGACATGCAGACAGAACTTCAGCCTCAGGGCAGAGTCTGGTCTAACACAAGTTCAATCACTTTGCATCGTGTTGACTGCCATCTTTGCTTTTTGCATCAGCCGAACTGCTTAACTGACAATTATTGGGCCCTTTATATGTAATCATATTATATATATATATATATTACATTTGGATAAATTGATTTAGATGCACTACTTTCAAAGTAGCACCCCCTGGATGCGAGTCTTACTTCTGCAATTTATGCAGAAGCAATTTAAATTCTGATTTCCTTCTTGTGGTCCGTCTAAGGTTCTTCTTATGGTAAGACCTAGCTGCCTCTTCCCCGTGCCGTCCACCACATCTGAGACAGATTACTGTTTACATTTCCTGTTTGCAGATAAAATATGTAAGTAAGCTACCTGGAGCTGTAAATCTCGGCATACTCGTTAAGGACAGCTTTAAACGCAGAGCTTAACTGACAAGAGGGCTAGGCACGACTAACATCCTGTGTACGAGCATCCCCTTACTTCAAACTTTAAACATAACCGAATTAAATTGTGTGGGATAAATAGACTGTTTTAGTCCGTTACATAGAATAACGCGTTAATTAGCTAGCTAATGCCATACAAGAGGGCAACTCTAGTGTCCTGCAGCCCAAACACAACACCACTAGTTTGAATATGATAGCTTTTTGATTATATACCATTTACATTTAAAGGTTTCTAAAACCGAATGTCACTTTACATCAGATTAGAAAGAAAAAAATCCTCTGGTAAGGCTACTCACTTTCTACCTGCGCTTCAACTTCATACACCAACTGAAGAAGCAGCAGCAGCAGCGGGAACCAAATCCACCGAGACATTTTCCGCCTCTCTATTTTGAATTCTTAACAAACCCTTTTCTATCTGCTCCTCCGTAAAATCATTGGTAATGTGGCAGCGTCCCGTGTTTGGGTAGTAAGAGTCCCTGCAAACTCGAAAGCGACATGCTTGACTGACGTGAAAGCCTGCCTGAGCCGACCTTCTCCCTCTGCCGCTCTGACTGCCTAACGAAGCCACCGCGAGATTCTCGTCCTCCGTCCCGCGATATCCCCACCTCCCTCTGGCGTCACCAACCATCAACACGATCTCGAGTGACTTCGATACATCAAATTAAATGTGTCAATAATTAAATAAAACGTTAAAAAAAACAATTAACAAAACATATAAATGATGTATTAAATTAATTTCATTTCAAACATTTAAACAATTATTTATTTACAATTTTAATTCGTTTTAATTAATTAATGATGACTTTACCTCATTAGCCGTGTCTCACTTCGATTAGATCTGTCCATCAGACCATAACAAATCACAACAGGAGACCAATTTATATTGGCAGACACTATTTAATGTGCGCACAAAGCAGCACACGAGCTGCTCTTTACCAGCAGTTACATTTAAATTAAGTTTTCAAATATAAGCCATGGAATGGGTGGATGCTTTCTAACATCCCTCTGGTGTGCCTTGCGTCTGCAGTAAAAAAATATGGGGAAAGATAACTTAAAGACTGCACCCAAGTTCAAATATGATGCAGTGTACTTCTACTTTTCAGCTTGTCTAAATTCTATTCCCCAACACAAGTTGGATTGAAATAATAGCCAATTTATGAAAAGCTCTTATTACAGTCATCTCACTTTGTATGCAATAATGCCACAAATATTCTCTTCCATCCTCTAAAATGCACAGACTGACTGCTTTCCAATAATATAGATATATATATTTTTTTTTCCAAGTAGTGGATAAAATTACTAATAAATCTAATGATATAAATGTGCAACAGTGAAACAATGAAGCACTTGTTTACAAGCCTTTCAGTGGAGTATAACTACACTGTGGTTTGACAGTGTTGAAATTTTCTATTCCACAGCTAGCAGAAGATGCACCTCACCCTTTGGAGCAGATCCTCTGTGGATATGGTTTCTATTCCCGCCAGTGACAATATTGGTGGGAATAGAAACCACTTTTACTGACACGAGTAGTGAAAGTGAGAAGTTGTGTATCTGCAGGAGCAACCAAAACAGAACAAGAAACGTGTGACATTTGGAAGGTGACACAAACTCTACAGACAAATTTTCTTGCTTATAGATTTATTTGAACTCAAGCCCTTCATTTACTCATTTACACCTTAAAATGTTGCAGGCACTGCGGGCTCGTGCATGCTGCCAAAATGAACAAAACGTTACAGCAGTACCAAGAAACAAGAAAAAGAATAAAGGGAGGGGGGGGGTGGCTCGCTGCTTGTTGCCCGAATCATCAGACAGGGATGCAGGTCTGGAGCAGCGATGTTCTAAATGCACCAGGAGACTCATCATCTGAAGCGGTCACGTGGTAACAGGCTGTAGACTCTGTACCCTACAGCAGCAGCAGTAGGGGGCTGGGGTTTGGTGGGCTGTCCTGGGCTCTAACTTTTTCGTAAGCTCACGTCGGCACTGGTGAGCAGTGGCGACAGCGACGTGCTGTCTGATTGGTCGTCTCTCTTCAGAACCAGAAAAGCTTCCCGACTGATTCCCAGCAGCTCTCGGAGTCCATTGTTCTCCAACTGAAATACATGGAGACGGAGAAATGCTGTGTTTAATGCAAACAAAAACAGAATGATTTGCAAATCCCATAAACCCAAATTTTATTGAGCACAGAGATCTCTCCAGATTCTCAGAATCTTTTGAAGATATTAAGCTGCAGATAATTAGATATTCAAACTCTTCAGAATTATATGTTGACAAATGTTATTCTGAAATTGTTCCACAAGTTGCAGATGCAATTTTATTGCAGATTGATGAACCTCAGCACATCTTTACTTCTGAGAAACTCTGCCTCTTTAAAAGGCCTTTTTATACCCAATCATGTTGAGTATTAATCTTTATGCCAGTTAACCTAAAATGTTCCTCCATTTTTCCAGCTTTTTGTTGACCCCATCCCAACTTTTTTTTTTTTTTTTTTTATTTTTTTTTTTATTGCTAGTATTAAGTTCAAAATGAGCTACTGTTTTTCTTAAAATGCTACTTTTTCCACTACTGTGAATAAAATATGGGTTTATGAGGTTTTAAGAGTTCAAAAGCTCACTGTTGACATCTGGTGGTTAACATGTGGAAACACTACAAATGGTTCTTACTGTCAAAAGCTAAAACCACATAGCAACGCTAGTTAGCTAAATAGTAACATAAATCTAACTTTTATGGGATTTATGGATAATTTCAAGTAGTAGAGGTAAAGGCCAAAAAGCCTATAAATATATATCTGTTTAACCTATTGAAAATAGAGAGGCGGGATGTCTAAATAACAAAGTAGGTCAAAGGGAAAAAAACAAAGCTAGGAGGAAATGTAAATAAAAAGGCTAATTTTTAATTTAAATGCCCTGTTAAGATCTGCTTTGACATCTCAACTCAACATGAAGCTTTAGTTCATTTTTAAACTCCAAACTCACACTAAATATACTGTTTAAATAAATAAATGAATAAATAACAGAGCACATGAACATTTTTTAACTATGACTTGTGATCCAGTTTTGATTCCACCCCTCAGAGGCTTGATCATTTAAGTTTCCACTGATGACTTTTATTGGCATTTGTGTGAAGTGTCAATTTCTTTGACACTTGTGATCCTCTGTGTCACATGAACAGACATTTTTTTGGGTGGATTTGTAACTTCTGTGGATTTTTTGTACCCTCCCCTGGTCTCAAAGCTTTGGAACAACTGAAGTAATGCTGCTCGGCTTTTACCTCTAGCTGTTTAATCCTCTCCTCATCTTCACATATTCGCTCCTCATCCACCTCTATGGCTTTCCTCATCACGGAGGCCATTTCGTTGATCTTGTCTATGTGTGCTTGCATTTCCTGCAATGATTTTTTTTTAATGCACAAGAAAAGTAAAAAATTGCAAAATAATACATTAAAAGTACTTGCACCAGACACTGACCGTAGTGTGCTGCTCCTTCAGCTGGGTAACGATGGCGGGGTCGTCTCTCTTACTGGCCATGAGAAGTCTGAACACCTGCTCCCTGTATTTGGTCATGATGAGCTCTAAGGCAGACTGGTGTTCTTCCAATGATGTACGCAGCTCTACATGAAGTATGAACACAAGTTTGATTTGCAGGAAGGATCAAATTCCAGCTTTATATTCCGCAAATCAAAGCGAAACTAAAAATGCACCGACTGAGAGTTGACATTAAAGGAAACTGCCTACCTTTGTTTTCCTGCTGGAGCTCCCTAATTTGACGGTTTTCCTGCTGGATTCCCAGGACTAGACTGGAACGAGGCCGATGCCGTGCAACCTCGTTCAGAGCGTCTATCTCTTCCTGGTACTATCAATAAAAAGAACAAGCACAAAAACCTTCAGTCTGAAATATAAAATGATAGATCATAACAATTAGAAATACTTTTTAAAAAGTGTTATTCCAGCTTTTCAAATGAAACTTCACGGATTCTACATCAAATGCTTTAGGCCTCACATTTCCCCAAGTTCATGTGACACCCTACCTGTTTCATGGCCTCTACTCGCTTGTTGAGATGTGTCGTCTGTTCGATTAACATCTCAGCAGCGTTGTCATGGTTGCGAAGCCTTTCCACTAATGATTTGGCATCTGCCAGGACCTTCTCTAAGGTACAGTTCATGCCTGAGGAAATACAAGTGATCCTTAAGAGGAGCTAGGACACGGTTGCTTGCAAACATAGTAGTCATCCACCTTGTCAATCCTTCTTTTCTTCCCTTAAGTATTACATTTGGTTAAAGCAATTATCCATTAGCAAGCTATTCATTATAGTGATGACTGACACTATTGAATTATATCTTATTAAAATAGCTTCTTTAGGCTGACTTTGTATCTTAGTTAGACAATGGGGAAAAACTTTGGTCTATAATCTGTAGATACAACAGCTGCAGTCAAGTGAAAGTTTTCTGGGAACTCTGAACAGTCCTATAAAAACCTATGTACAGGGAGTGCAGAATTATTAGGCAAATGAGTATTTTGTCCACATCATCCTCTTCATGCATGTTGTCTTACTCCAAGCTGTATAGGCTCGAAAGCCTACTACCAATTAAGCATATTAGGTGATGTGCATCTCTGTAATGAGAAGGGGTGTGGTCTAATGACATCAACACCCTATATCAGGTGTGCATAATTATTAGGCAAATTCCTTTCCTTTGGCAAAATGGGTCAAAAGAAGGACTTGACAGGCTCAGAAAAGTCAAAAATAGTGAGATATCTTGCAGAGGGATGCAGCAGTCTCAAAATTGCAAAGCTTCTGAAGCGTGATCATCGAACAATCAAGCGTTTCATTCAAAATAGTCAACAGGGTCGCAAGAAGCGTGTGGAAAAACCAAGGCGCAAAATAACTGCCCATGAACTGAGAAAAGTCAAGCGTGCAGCTGCCAAGATGCCACTTGCCACCAGTTTGGCCATATTTCAGAGCTGCAACATCACTGGAGTGCCCAAAAGCACAAGGTGTGCAATACTCAGAGACATGGCCAAGGTAAGAAAGGCTGAAAGACGACCACCACTGAACAAGACACACAAGCTGAAATGTCAAGACTGGGCCAAGAAATATCTCAAGACTGGTTTTTCTAAGGTTTTATGGACTGATGAAATGAGAGTGAGTCTTGATGGGCCAGATGGATGGGCCCGTGGCTGGATTGGTAAAGGGCAGAGAGCTCCAGTCCGACTCAGACGCCAGCAAGGTGGAGGTGGAGTACTGGTTTGGGCTGGTATCATCAAAGATGAGCTTGTGGGGCCTTTTCGGGTTGAGGATGGAGTCAAGCTCAACTCCCAGTCCTACTACCAGTTTCTGGAAGACACCTTCTTCAAGCAGTGGTACAGGAAGAAGTCTGCATCCTTCAAGAAAAACATGATTTTCATGCAGGACAATGCTCCATCACACGCGTCCAAGTACTCCACAGCGTGGCTGGCAAGAAAGGGTATAAAAGAAGAAAAACTAATGACATGGCCACCTTGTTCACCTGATCTGAACCCCATTGAGAACCTGTGGTCCATCATCAAATGTGAGATTTACAAGGAGGGAAAACAGTACACCTCTCTGAACAGTGTCTGGGAGGCTGTGGTTGCTGCTGCACGCAATGTTGATGGTGAACAGATCAAAACACTGACAGAATCCATGGATGGCAGGCTTTTGAGTGTCCTTGCAAAGAAAGGTGGCTATATTGGTCGCTGATTTGTTTTTGTTTTTGAATGTCAGAAATGTATATTTGTGAATGTGGAGATGTTATATTGGTTTCACTGGTAAAAATAAATAATTGAAATGGGTATATATTTGTTTTTTGTTAAGTTGCCTAATAATTATGCACAGTAATAGTCACCTGCACACACAGATATCCCCCTAAAATAGCTAAAACAAACTAAAAACTACTTCCAAAAACATTCAGCTTTGATATTAATGAGTTTTTTGGGTTCATTGAGAACATGGTTGTTGTTCAATAATAAAATTATTCCTCAAAAATACAACTTGCCTAATAATTCTGCACTCCCTGTATATACCATACGGGGCGATCGTGGCTCAAGAGTTGGGAGTTCGCCTTGTAATCGGAAGGTTGCCGGTTCGAGCCCCGGCTTGGACAGTCTCGGTCGTTGTGTCCTTGGGCAAGACACTTCACCCGTTGCCTACTGGTGGTGGTCAGAGGGCCCGGTGGCGCCAGTGTCCGGCAGCCTCGCCTCTGTCAGTGCGCCCCAGGGTGGCTGTGGCTACAATGTAGCTTACCATCACCAGTGTGTGAATGGGTGGATGACTGGATATGTAAAGCGCTTTGGGGTCCTTAGGGACTAGTAAAGCGCTATATAAATACAGGCCATTTACCATGATGCAGTAGCTTTTTGCACAGCAGCAATAGGTTACATCAGTCATTTTCTATAAAAGTAGTCTTTTTCTATATGATGATCACTTTAATATTTTTTAAACACGACTTAAATCAGAAATGCTTGATCTAGTTCTGTTTTATTTGTTCAAACAACAACACCGCCATATTGGTATTATACAATTTTAAAAAAATCTCTGTAAACCAAGAAGTAACCTCAACTGAAGCGTCAGCTCTGACTTCAAAATTCCAGCTAAAAATCATTCATTGACATTGTGTCTAGGCTTTCTCCTCCTCGACCTACTCGTCATTACAGCTGCCGTGTCAGCTAATTCGCTTATTAGGAGCAAGCCTTACGTGTTTTAGGTGTCAGATTCACTTTACATGATTACTTTGGAAGCATATTCGTCTCAGCTATATAAAACGTGAAGGGGATTAGTATCTCAGTTTTCCAAATTCAGTTAGCTGACAACGTAAAACATATTTTAACAAAACATACATACATACACAAGCTCGGCTCACTTATTAGCCAACTTACTAATCAGAGTTAAGCTTTCATGCAAATCCACTTACATGCTCGCATTATAAACGGGTGCGCATAACAAATCAGTGTTGCCATTCAATTTTAGATAATGAATTAAAGAAACAAAAATGATCATACCTGGGGAAGCCACAGTACAAGACATTGGAATTGCGTTAACCTCGCTGCTACTTCCTGTTGATGTTTGGCAGCTAATATTAGCTAAAGGCTAACATTAGTCCTCATAAAGCAGCCACAAACAGGCTCTAATAAAGATCCGTTCCTCGTTAAAATAGAAGATAATCTCTGCTGATATGAAAATATCGATTTTAACGCGTTTCAAGTTTGCTGTGAACCCAGTTGTGAGATGATAAAAGTAAGTCACCCAACCTATGCCAACCAAGGTTCCCAAAATACCGAATATACCGCGAGATGTTTTATGTTCTCGCGACAGTTACGTCAGAAACAGACAATATGGCGGACCGGCTAACACAACTTCAAGACGCAGTCAATTCGGTAAGGCAAATGTTGAATATTTTAAACATTCTTTGGTAGAAGGAGGTGTTAAAAATATAAAATGCATCGTTATGTCGTTTAGAGTTGGTAGCTAACGCAAACCAGTGGCCCGAGTAGTTTAGTAACGTGTCAACAACACGGGGTAGCTAACCATTATAGCAATTATAGCGAAAGGCCTGTGTTACTAAACGACCAAACCAGCTAAGTTATTTTAAACAATGAAGTGTTACAGTGTTAAAACGTCGTTTTGAGTAGCTTCATTGAACAAAATGATACAAAATAAATATATTTGGAAAGAAAACAGTGTTACTACAATACTGTGCAAAGGTAATTTCTTTATATTTGGCTTGCAAGGGACCAAATTTTCTTATTTTTTTCAGTGGTCTTGAACAGATGTTGAACTTATAGGAATTACGAATGGAGAAAAGTAGGTCAGATTTTGATCCTTCATGTTGTACCAGCTTGTTAGAATATTGCAAAGTCTCTTTTTGCCTTACATACTGCATTTCCACGTATTTTCTCCCGTTTCAACTATTTTCAACTCCCGCTGCAACTATTTGCCATTTTCCAAAACAAACAAACAAACATAATAATAATAATAATAATAATAATAATAATAATAATAATTTAAGGGTGGTTCTAGACCAGGGATGTCATACAACACACTTTGGGCCGATCAGTGAAATTCCCCTTTCTGTCACTCACAGTCAGAACTTTAACTGTACATTTAATCCCTGAGACATTGTAATATAAGAAAAATATGCTGGTTTTAACAGTCCTTCTTAGTTTTTCTGCACAATAAAGAAAAGTTTGTCAGTGTGACTCGTTGGGCTTAAATTGTAGGAAATAAATGTGCAAAATAACAGAAAACGTTCTTTTGGCTTGTTGTGTAGACTGTCCTGTAATAATATATTTTGTAATGTGACCCCATTGTAAAAAGCATAGATTTCTATAGTAGATGGTTTAAAAAAAAAAAAGAACTTTCTCTCATTTAATTATTTGGTGGACGTTTTATCTTCAGGAGAAGCTGTAAAACTTATGAAAATACATTTAAAAGTCCAAAACTTAAGCACGCCTTCACATTTTCACAGTGGGTAAAATTGGATTCTGGCCTCCTTATGGTTGACACTGGTAAACTAAAAACCTATATTTTATAATAAAAAAAACATACCTTGATAAAACTGGTAAAAGAAACGTCTTTAAATTTCTTTTGCCTGAAGTTTATGTTATCATCAGCAGCTATTGTCTTGTTTAAATGACAGCGTAACCTATTACTGGTTTTGTTTTGTGTGTCCAGCTTGCTGATCAGTTTTGTAATGCTATCGGCGTCCTGCAACAGTGTGCACCTCCTGCATCTTTCAGTAACATCCAGACAGCTATCAACAAGGATCAGCCAGCAAACCCAACAGAAGGTTTGTGTTTTTTACTATGACATTAATTTTAACCATAGTTTTTATATCAATTTATATCAGTTGATATTAGTTATTTGCCTCTCTATTGATATCTGCTTTTTAAAAGCTGCTAAATATAAAAAAAATAAAAATTCAAGAGGAGATGAGAGAAACACTCATCAATGACGTTGCATAGCTTCTCCACCAGAGGTCACTGTACAACTTCCCTATGGACAACATGTGTTTGTTGCCCATGCAATCAGAAACAGATTGCATGTAATTGCCAACTTGACCTATTGAACCTCAGACTGATATCAGTCAGAATGACTCTTATTTTATAGTAACATTTATGGCAGGTTTTAATAACAGTGATGGGGGATGCCTGACAATCTCATTTTGCAGTGAGATTACTTTATCTCATTGAATAAAACAGATACTGATAAAGTTCAACTTTTAGGACATAAATTGTAGTATATGTTATTGCAATATTTAGCATATCACATAATGTTGAAAATGACAGTAATATATTGTAAAAATGTGGTATCAAAGGGTGTCTGGTGATTTCCAGCCCAGTATAGCTGTGTGTTGGTACATGTTATAGCTGTGTGCTGTCACCAGAGGGCAGTATAACAATTATGCGGAACAGTCTGTGAGCTAGACTTGTTTGCATTTGTTCAGTTTCTCCTTCAACTTCGACCCTGATACAGAAAAGATATGTCATAATATAAAAATAACTTCTTTGCAGTGAAATGAAACACGGTATTGAAAATTGTCTACGTATCCACTGTCTGTGTTTCTCATGCTGCTTTTTTTAATTGTTGATTATTTTTTGCCACTGTTTCCTCTTTGTGGTGAACTCCTCTGTTACTCCCTTTCCTGTTAAAGTGAACTCTTCAGCAAATTAGTTTCTAGTATTATCACTGTCAGCCAGTGCTACATGTGCTGTTGATCTCTTGGTGCACTGCACACAAGCATGTCTGTAGAGGTTGCATACCCAGAATCATCAGGCTACACTAGGGCTGCCACAAACGATTATTTTGATAGTCGACTAGTCACCGATTATTTTTGCGATTAGTTGACTAATCAGATCATGCATCCATTGGACGTAAAACTTACAGCTTATTGCACCAGCATGCATCTGCTCTTATATAACTATCATTAGCTTACAGCTTTAAGTGTTAAAGGTATGTGCTAACTAAAAATAAAGACAAGATGATAGTTTATTACATTTTAATGAAATTTGCAGATTATTTTGGTGAAGTTTAATAAACTCAGCTGTCTGCTCCTTGCTATCTAAAATATAACAGGACACCGGAGTATATTCTCGAGGATCTCACACTTCTGATAATCAGTTATCTGCTTGACGTTTATTCAGCTGTGTAAAAACTATAACTTTAATTGCAGCCAAACCGATTTACTCAGGAACAAATAAAACACTGACAAAAGCCAAACAATAACATTTTTAAGTTATCTAAGTGACTTGTATATCGTGTTTAACCTGAGTAGCGAAAGACGGCGGTGGATTTGAAAACGATTTGCCGGGAGTCCGGTGTTCTCACCGGCTCTAGTGAGCCTTGAACCCCGGCTAGCTATCGAGCTGGTGGGTAACAGATGTCTCCGAAAACGTCGGAGCGCTTTTAAAAATATGTGGTGTCTTGATAAACTGAGCAGAAATTTGAGGTTTACACAGCTACGTTCTCGCCTGAAAATATGTTAAACGTTTATTTTGTGACCCAGAAAGAATAATAAGAGTAATATTAACACTAACTAGCTGCCGCCATTGTTGGAAGCTGAGCAGGGCCGCGCTATGAATTCTGGGATAGGTTGGGTCACGAAGTATACACCCGACCCATCCTTCAAATCTGGGGAAATGAAGGGCGCATTTGTCGGCCGCATTTGTCGGAGTCTTCGAATTCGGACAGTCTTCGTCGTGTCGCTGTAACGTAATCGGCCTACAAATGGGGGCACAGTAGGATGCGGTTCCTGAATTTGGACTAAGCTACGATACCGGACACTGCTTCTTCTTCTTCGGGGTTTATCGGCAGCTGGCATCCTTGTACATGCAGTGCTGCCATCTTCTGTTTCAGTCTGTTATTACACTCTTAAATCCTACTACTTATTCCCGCGTCTTTTGGGATCTTACAAAGCTTAAAACGACGCGTCGACTATTAAATTAGTCGTCGACGTAATCGTGACTAGTCGACTAATCGTGGCAGCCCTAGGCTACACGGACAAAATCTTATGCAAACTGACATAAATGCAGTACAGACTGGCTTACATAATGTGGAACAGCTTGTTAGCTTGAAAAAATTTGTCTGAAACAGGAATGAAAATGTCCACATTGGTGCTTTGTACAGTACTCACCCCTGATCATACAACACCGGGTCTCCATCACTACACCTACATATCATTCATGATGAGTGTCTCTCTACAACTCAAATGATTTAGTTTCACCACTTTTTTACATTTTACTCAATATTTAGTGACATTTTATCTTTTCACTCTGAATATTATGGTACATAATGATTTTTGTCTTATAAAAAAGGGGGGGGGGGTAGTTTCTGTGGCTCAATAGCATGTAGAGTGTGTGATTGTGTTCTGTTTTTTATATATATATATATATATATATATATATTTTTTTTTTTTTTTTTAAAAAACAAAAAAAAAAAAAAAAAACCACACACCCATCTCGCCCCTGCGGGCGGTTTATCCTTCAAGCTCGGGTCCTCTACCAGAGGCCTGGGAGCTTGAGGGCCCTGCGCAGTATCTTAGCTGTTCCTAGGACTGCGCTCTTCTGGACAGAGATCTCCGATGTTGTTCCCGGGATCTGCTGGAGCCACTCGCCTAGCTTGGGAGTCACCGCACCTAGTGCTCCGATTACCACGGGGACCACCGTCACCTTCACCCTCCACATCCTCTCGAGCTCTTCTCTGAGCCCTTGGTATTTCTCCAGCTTCTCGTGTTCCTTCTTCCTGATATTGCTGTCATTGGGAACCGCTACATCGATCACTACGGCCGTCTTCTTCTGTTTGTCTACCACCACTATGTCCGGTTGGTTAGCCACCACCATTTTGTCCGTCTGTATCTGGAAGTCCCACAGGATCTTAGCTCGGTCATTCTCCACCACCCTTGGGGGCATCTCCCATTTTGACCTCGGGACTTCCAGGTTCTACTCGGCACAGATGTTCCTGTACACTATGCCGGCCACTTGGTTATGGCGTTCCATGTATGCCTTGCCTGCTAGCATCTTGCACCCTGCTGTTATGTGCTGGATTGTCTCTGGAGCATCTTTACACAGCCTGCACCTGGGGTCTTGCCTGGTGTGATAGACCCCAGCCTCTATGGATCTTGTACTCAGAGCTTGTTCTTGTGCTGCCATGATTAGTGCCTCTGTGCTGTCTTTCAGTCCAGCTTTGTCCAGCCACTGGTAGGATTTCTGGATGTCAGCCACCTCCTCTATCTGCCGGTGGTACATACCGTGCAGGGCCCTGTCCTTCCATGATGGTTCCTCGTCTCCCTCCTCTTTCTTGGGTTTCTGCTGCCTGAGGTATTCACTGAGCACTCGGTCAGTTGGGGCCATCTTCCCAATGTATTCTTGGATGTTCGTTGTCTCATCCTGGACTGTGGTGCTGACACTCACCAGTCCCCGGCCCCCTTCCTTCCGCTTAGCGTACAGCCTCAGGGTGCTGGACTTGGGGTGAAACCCTCCATGCATGGTAAGGAGCTTTCTTGTCTTTATGTCAGTGGCTTCTATCTCCTCCTTTGGCCAGCCTATTACCCCAGCAGGGTACCTGATCACGGGCAGGGCGTAGGTGTTGATGGCCCGGATCTTGTTCTTACCGTTCAGCTGACTCCTCAGGACTTGCCTGACCCTCTGCAGGTACTTGGTGGTTGCAGCCTTTCTAGTGGCCTCTTCATGGTTCCCATTCGCCTGCGGGATCCCCAGGTACTTGTAACTGTCCTCTATGTCTGCAATGTTGCCTTCTGGTAGTTCAATCCCCTCAGTTCCGACTACCTTTCCTCTCTTCGTTACCATTCGACTACACTTCTCCAGTCCGAACGACATTCCAATGTCATTGCTGTATAGCCTGGTAGTGTGGATCAGTGAATCGATGTCTCGTTCACTCTTGGCATACAGCTTGATGTCATCCATGTACAGGAGGTGGCTGACAACTGCTCCGTTCCGTAGTCGGTATCCGTAGCCAGTCTTGTTAATGATCTCACTGAGGGGGTTCAGGCCTATGCAGAACAGCAGTGGGGACAGAGCATCTCCTTGGTAGATCCCGCACTTGATGGTGACTTGTGCTATGGGCTTGG
Organism: Perissodus microlepis; assembly: GCF_051167445.1. NCBI lineage: Eukaryota > Metazoa > Chordata > Actinopteri > Cichliformes > Cichlidae > Perissodus > Perissodus microlepis. The sequence continues at coordinate 33,375,677 of NC_140477.1, forward strand.
AGTTGGCCTCTAGTGTTGTACGCCACATCCCCATTGAGTTCCTGATGAAGGCTCTTAGGGTCCTGTTGATCTTGTACAATTTTAAGCATTCCAGGATCCAGCTGTGGGACATTGAGTCATAGGCCTTCTTGTAATCAATCCAGGCAGTGCACAGGTTGGTCAGTCTGGTCTTGCAGTCTCGGCTGACTGTTCTGTCTACCAGTAGCTGGTGTTTTGCACCTCTGGTATTCTTGCCAATCCCTTTCAGTGCCCCACTCATGTATTGACCCATGTGCCTGATCATCTTAGCCGATATGATGCCTGACAGGAGCTTCCATGTAGTACTGAGGCAGGTTATTGGTCGGTAGTTGGATGGGACCGGTCCCTTCTTGGGGTCCTTGGGGATCAGGACCGTTCGACCTTCGGTTAGCCATTCCGGGTGTCTCTCGTTAACTAGCAGCTGGTTCATTTGTGCTGCCAGACGCTCGTGGAGTGCAGTCAGCTTCTTCAGCCAGTAGGCGTGAACCATGTCGGGCCCTGGTGCTGTCCAACTCTTCATACTGGAGACCCTTTCTTGGATATCTGCCACTGTGATGGTTACTGGTCCCTGTTCAGGGAGGTCGCTATGGTCTGCCCTCAGATCCACTAGCCACTGAGCATTGCCGTTATGGGTTGCGTCCTTCTCCCATATGCTCTTCCAGTAGTGCTCCGTCTCCAGCCTTGGTGGTGCTGTTCTCTTATTGTTCCCTTGCCACTGAGAGTACACCTTTGCTGGTTCTGTGGAGAACAGCTGGTTTATTCTCCTGCCTTCTATCTCTCTGGTGTACCTCCTCAAGCGGCTGGCCAAGGCTGTGAGTCTTTGCTTGGCAGTTTCCAAGGCCTCAGGTATGGACAGTTTGCTGTATTTCTTATGCACCTTCTTTGCCGCACCTTTCTGCAACTCCGTTAGTTGGCTAACCTCCCTCCGTGCTGCTTTGATCTTGCTCTCTAGCCTCCTTCTCCATGGAGGGTACTGCCCCTTGTGGCTGTTCAACTTGTAGCCAAGCATCTCACTGATCACTGCTGCCGTATTGTAGATCAGTTTGTTAGTGTCGGTAATCGTGGTTGTAGGTATCGTCCGTAGTGCTGCATTAACATCATCTAGCAGACCTTCTGAGGGTACTTCACGTAATCTTGGTAACCGGCTACGGGGGATCCAGGTTTCAAGCTTGGCCATGATCCTATTTCTCAGGTCAGTTCCTCTCGCACTCAACGATCCTTCTCCTATCACACTTGGGGCTATGTACCCAATCTCGGGTGGGGGTGATGATATCTCCCCCCTGACCTGGCGTCCTGACTCCTCCTTGCCGTAGCATTTATGTTGTACCTCGTCAATCTCTAGCTGTGATAGCAGTCCCTTCTTTCGAATGTTGGAACACTGAGCTACTAGTTGTTTCGCCGTCATTGTGGATGTTGGGTATCGAAGAATCCATAGGTCCCTCATCCTATTCATGTAGCCCCTTCCGCCAGGGTTACTTGTGTAGTAGCATTCCAACAACGCCCTGTTTTCGTCTCTTGCCCACCGATGCCTTCTTGTTCCAGTAGCCCACTTGTCGTCAGGGTGCCCTGGTTCCTCAACACCTGACGCGGACCTTGTTGATCCGGGCGACGTCCGAGCCGGCATGCCTTCATATTTATCTATCTCGCTCATGTCTGCGGTAGGCTCGCTTAGCATAGGGGGTCTAGCCTTAGGACCCTTACTGGATACAGACACCCCAGGCAGGAATCGAATTTGCGATCCTCTGCTCCAAAGGCGTGTAGTCTAACCACTACGATATTTATTTATATTAGGGGTGCAACGATATTCGTATCGATATTGAACCGTTCGATACAGTGCTTTCGGTTCGGTACGCATATGTATCGAACAATACAAAATTTGTAATTTATTTTATCAACTTTCCTTCTGACAACGCTGTCTGTGTTGAGCGCTCAGTGAATCTGCGTTCGACTACTCCGCCTAGGCTGCACTGTCGAGCGCAGATCCACTGAGCGCTCAACACAGACAGCATCGTCAGAAGGAAGAGCGCAGGGCAAGCTAGCGAGACAGAAGTTAAGCTCTCCTTGCAACATGGCAAATTGAACCTCCCCCACCCTCATTCAGATCTGGCGTTTGGAATTATTTTGGTTTTCATGTGACGTATGACCCTGAAGGTAAGCGCGTCATGGACTAAAGTAAAACAGTATGTTGGATGTGCCACGCAATGCTCAATTACATGGGTGGGAACTAGTGTGTTAGCGCAGTTAGCTCGTTAACGTGTTGGCCGTCTAGCCCCATGCATGTAGCTGGGTAATTATGTCATTGGCATCGGTGAGCCACTGTCAATATGTGACATATTTAAATCGCGTTTGAATTTGCGCTTGTTTTTTTTGCTTTCACTTTGCAATCGCGCGAACTGTGTATAGAGAGCGACAGTACTGATTGGTGAATGACGATAATTTGTGCACCAATTCCTCTGACATCGTCTTATCAATCGTTAGCTAAATCTCCCGCAGCAAGCTTAAACATGTGAGAGGTTGATCGTGCAGAGAATCGCTGAGCGTTATGTGAGTGCGTGTGTAAAAGCAGCAGGATATATATTTTAGTTCTGCTGGGCCAAATAAGACAGGTCAGGGTGAAGAAGTGACAGCCAAAGAAAAGCTTACCACAAAACGGAAAAGTTATGACAAATCAGACTATAAGGCAAAAAGAAAGTGCAGCTTTATGGTTTCATGGACAAAATAATTTCTGTGGCTGCGATATGATGAGCTATATAACCAGGGGTGCACATAAGTGGTCCGAAGGTGCGCATTCGCTGTCAAAATAAAAAACACGCACAAGGGTTAGGGTTAGGGTTAAATTTAAAAACTGTACTTTTGAGTTAAAATATATATTTATAATTTTAATAAATGACAAATTAAAAAGGCATGAACATTTTTTTTTTTTGTATCGAAAAAATATCGAACCGTGACACCAAAGTATCGAACCGAACCGAACCGTGAATTTTGTGTATCGTTGCACCCCTAAAATATATATATATGTATATATGTGTGTGTGTGTGTGTGTGTGTGTCTGTGTATATATATATATACATACGTATACATATATACAGGGCTCGCAAAATCGCTAGTCCGACGTCCCGGAGCTAGCGATATCTGTGGTCGGGCGACCAAAATCTATCTCAGCCCCACCCGTTGGGTTATCATATAGCCCGACGGGCGGGGCTGAAATAGATTTTGGTCGCCCGACCGGAGATATCGCTAGCTCCGGGACATCAGGCTAGTGATTTTGCGAGCCCTGATATATTAATGGTATGCAGGATGATTCACCTGTGTTTTGTTTTTCTTGATCTCTGTTTAGAGTATGCCCAGCTGTTTGCAGCCCTTATAGCCCGAACAGCCAAAGATGTGGATGTACTCATAGACTCGCTGCCCAGTGAGGAGTCCACAGCAGCTCTGCAGGTCAGCACATTCATAAGTATCACCGACTATTTCACATGTGTATATATATTTCAATGTATTAATTCTATTTTCCCGGACATAAAAAAACCCAAAACAAATTCAAGTAGAGGAGCACTGTTAGTATGTCTAGCTATCAGTCAGCAGAGGGAAGTGTGTTTTGTGTGTAAGCAAACTGTTTATAGTCTATAGTGAAATATGTTAAAGACAACAACAGTCATTCTTGTGTTGATCTCTCTCCCGTAAATAGAAAGATACATGACATCAAGTGTCACTTTCCTGTGCACTGCTTTCTGCTATTAGATTAGACTAGAATAGATTAAAGAACAGAAAATTGAGAATAGGATGTTTCCCAGCAAGCATATCTGAGTGCAATACACAGTACTGCCAGTGAGCATTTGTAACACAAATATCTTTGAATGACATTAGTGGTAAGTACCGCTAATTAGGGCTGCACGATTTTGCATAAAATGAGAATCACGATTTTTTTGCTTAGAATTGAGATCACGATTCTCTCACGATTTTCTTTTCCAATATAAATATTTATTGCGCTTATTAACTGCACATCAACTTTGTAACAGTTGAGACTGAACATAAAAACAATAAATAAACATAAAAACAACAAATGTCTCACATTTTGTCGTTGCCGCAAAGTGTTGTACTGCTTGAAATTCCGTCTCCACCGTTGCTCGACGCTGCGTGTATAGAGCAGGTAGTGCAACAATAGAAAAATAGTTGCGGGACGGCACTGTGTAGCGTTTGTCTAGGGTGTTGATCATTTTCCTAAATCCCTCGTTTTGCACAGTGTTGATGGGGGGCCATATCTTTGGTCAGGTGATAAGTGATAGCCTCCGTAATTTCTTTGTGCCTGCGGGAGTTCGACGGGTATGGGGAAGCGCTGTATAAGGTTCCCGTTATTGATGTTTGTGTGGTTGACCGGGACGGATTTTCTCCTGTCACTTTCTCGTCATCCCTGACGTGCTCTCCGTTGTTTTTTCCCTGCCAATTTTAGCAGCCAGCTTCTGTATCACGTGGTATAAGGCTCCGCCCTTGTCATTTGTTGAGCAGGAAGAGTGAGCGCTTGTTGTCATGCAGATTACGTCCCGGATCAAAATGCGGTACAATCGTCGTCCTTTTTTTTTTTTTTTTTTTTAATCGTTGTCATTTGGAAATGAGTTCGCACATAAGTATGAATCGAGATCGCGATTTTCTAACGATTAATCGTGCAGCCCTACCTCTAATGTCATTCAAAGGAAAACTTGCTAACTTTTTGATCTGTTTCCAGAGACTTTTATCAGTAGACAAAAAGCAAAAACATCTCTTTTAATTTTTTATGGCCTTCACTCAAGAGAGGAACGATAAACACCACGGCTGGAGTGTGCCGATAACATGATTATTTTGAGGAACATCCATTAAGTAAATGGTAAAGCTCACTTAAACCAGTTAAAACTGCCAAATTGGTAATGTTTGGGAAACTTAGACTCTGAGTACACAGGGAAGGGGGGGTTTCCCTGCATAGAGGAAGTTTTAGTCTGAGCCAAAGGAAAATCACCAGCATTGTTGTTAAATGACTTCTCTAAAAGATTTATGGATCTTGGCAGTATGCACATTTTTTCTGATGATGTGACTAATAATTGTATATATTGCTGGAAAATGAGGTATTTAAGAAACAAAAAACAAACTTTCATTGCTTTTAATCTGCATGGACCAATCATGCTTAATGTCATTACACGCTCCAAATGCCTTTTCTGAGCCAAGTAGGTGCTGCTCTTTCTCAAACAAGTATGATATTTATCTCTAGGTAATGTTATAAGAAAGTAAGCCATCCTTACAGGCAGCTCATGTCATTAATAGCTTTTTATAAGTCGGAGCAGTAGTCGTCAATCTTTCTGAAAAACAGCCGAGCAGTATTGTATAATCAGTGGTGTTGGTTCTTTTTGCAAGGATACTTCTATCTTCATGCGGACCACAGGGCAGCATTTTTTAGATATTAGTGCTGTCAGATGTCAGTGGAATTTTGTGAATGAGGCTTGCACAGCCCAGAAGTTCTGGTTTCCCTGTAGCTCTCTGAGGGCCGGCAATACTGGTTTTAAATATAAAGTAAAAAGACATCTGTCATACAAAGCTGTTAGAAATGATCAGCTGTAAGACCACGTCTCAGGAGACATTCTGCACACATTGCGAATCATGCATGGAATCTCGTCACAGTCTGATGGCAGCTTTTGAACCGTGAAACAGAACTTGTACAAAGTGATTCTCATCAACTATTTAAAAGTTGCTCACACACACCACCTGCGTTGTGTGGGGATATTGGGTGTACCAGGTGGGAATTCTTTTATTATTCAGTCAGTTATTGTGAGATCTGATGCTCCCAAGTTATACAGTCATGATCTGCATACAATTAAAGGAAACCTTCACTCAGTGGTTATCAGTTATTTGATGCTCCACAAAAGGGAAAATAAAAACACCAAAGCTGTATTCATTAAATCTGACTGTCTGTGACCTCTCATCAGGCGGCCAGTCTGCGGCAGCTGGAGGAGGAGAACCATGAGGCAGCAGCTCGGCTAGAAGAGGTGGTTTACCGCGGCGATATGCTGCTGGAGAAGATCCAGAGTGCACTGGCTGACATTGCCCAATCTCAGCTCCGCACCCGCAACGGGGCACCCAGCCAGCCATCACCGGCTGAATCCTGACCCGAGGAATGCATAATATGAATCTGGACAATTTTCAGTCTTTTCAGCTATTTTTTTTTTCTTTGCCTTCAGCCACAATAGGCCATCATTGAAACTGCTAAACATGGTGTGTGTTCACATGTCAAATGTGTAAACATGTAGATGCTGAAGCGGTTCTGTGTGGATGAGGTCATCTTTATGTTTTTTGTTTGTTTTTGGAACGTCATTTCTGCAGCTCAGCTAAAGAAGGATGAAGGATGGTGTCTTTACATGCACACGGATCTTCTTTCCTGAAATTTTTATTTTAAAAAACAAAAAAAACTTCTCTGTGGGCCTGAGGAGACCAATCTGACAGGTGTTCTGTGATTTATGTACACTATATGTTATATATTTATGTCTGATTTTGTAGATATTGATAGCTCATCTCTGAGGTATTTTCTTTTTTAAATAAACCGTGGACAGCCACACAAGTGTTAATAATATCCCTTTTTTATATAATTTGCAAACTGTTACCACAAGCGTTTTGTACACGAAGCATGTGGGTGATGTTAATTGTTGGAGTTTGTTTGTGGCATTGCATCAGTTTCATTTTTTTCATTGGAACTGATACACTAGCAGAAACTGACATGACGTACTGCGAGCCTTTACCAGGAAACGATTACAATTAAAGAATGACCACATTTCAGTTCATGTGACCTTTAAAGGAAATTCTGATGGACACAGCTTTGAGGAACTAAGCTGTGGCTCTTGTATATTTCATAATGTGTTTTGACAAAAACAATAGTGAAAGAAAAAATTTTTTAAAGGAGGGGAAAAAACCAACTCCATAATCTGGTTCTATCAACGGTTTGAAACGTTTCAGTAAAAGGCATGAAAATTTCACATTACGGAAAGTTATGTATATGCATGTGTTCTGTTCTAACTCCTAGTCAGTCTGATACATGATATTTAAAAAAAAATCTAAAGAGCGAAAATCACTTTTGTTACATTTGCAACTAAAATATTTTCACAAGTCATGCAGTGCAATCTTGATTTTTGCAAAACAAATGCTTTCATATTGGCTGAATCCATTTCAGACTGAACTTTGTGAAACCCATGCTGCAGGCCAGAGACTTTATAGCCCAAATCTAAATATAGGTGCTGTGTCACAGCTCAGTGGGCCCCATTGATGTGAGAAATATAAAAACAGCCTTGTCTGCTGGCCACCACACCCAGACGTGTTAGTGGGACCCACCCGCCTGTCTGCATGTTGACATCATGGTCCTAACAGTAAAAGCACTTAACCCGCCCGAATGAGGAGATTTATGACAGCAAATCTTCACCTGCCCTGGTTTGGTCAACAAAACTTTGTGCTCAAATTTTGTTATCTGCGTTTTCATTCACATGTGATTAGTGTAGCTTCTCCCTTTAATGTTCTTTGTTTATCCCAAAGGTCTATAGGACAATCTATAAGGAAATGAAAGTCCAGATAGGGTGAAGACATTTCTAAGCACCACTGATGGGATTATTAAGGAAACAAGTCCGTTCCTTTTTGAAGGGCTCTACTGTAACAATGTTGGAATGCGGACACATTCATTTCGGTTTCTAGTTTAAACAATGAGCACTTTTTAAACGGTTTGTAGGCAGACAAGCTGTTATCATCTCAAACTGCTATGGCAAAGGTCTCAGATTGTGCCTTAATAGAAAGTGTTATAAATGTGGACTGTGTGACTTTTATCTTATCATACTTTATTACGTTCTATCTGGTTTATTGCCACTAGATAAACGTTGTCCAATAAAATATCCGTGTGGTTTCGATTAGTTCTTATATTTTGAATAGCAGTAACATTTCAGTATAACTAAATCCTGCAGCTTTTTCATTTAGTCAACAATTAGAAACCTGATGCTTGTGTATTGATCACCAATGTGACCTTTTATTGGCCTTACATACCCTCTCATTCATACGGTATTTCATAATTATGTGTGAAGAACATTTTACGATAAAATACCATTTAATCCTTACAAATTATCAGAATAATAAAAGCTATTTTTAGTAAGAATTTGCGCTAAGCACAACCAATAAAATGATGTACCAAAGCCCCCAACCGCTGGAAATTCTTTCATTGCTGCAAACGCTTGCTAGCTGGACCCGTCCCCGACTCTTGCAGGGCGGCTTGGATGCTCCTATTGGCCAATCTATCACCCTTATGTAGAGGCCACGTTTTATTGGGCAGAAGAAAACACGGATTCTTTTAGTCATCGCTGATTGGTCGGCGTTAGCGTCATTCAGGCGCTACGCCGTTGCGTTGTCGGAACGTCTGACGAGCCCGACGGTCTCAGGAAGCAGCGGAGCTTATTTCATATTTTGTAGCCATAAAGGACCGAGGGGAACAGTGTATTTTGGGGGGTCGGTTGCCACATGTACAGACAGTAAAATATTTTCAAATTATTTCGGCGTGGGGTATTTTTGCCGTCAGAGGTCTTTTGTTATGATTTGGGGTCAATAGCGGTGATGTTTACTGTGCAGCCTCTAAGGTTCCTCTAAGTGGTAGCCTATAACCAGAGCCTCTAGCTTCCAACTGCCTAAACAATTAGGCAGAAACGATATAAGACTTTTCATTTCTTGTGGCCTGGCGGCACGCCAATAATTGACTCTGGAGCAGGACACGGAGGTAAGTGAAAAAGATTTATTTAAAAAAATGCTGTCCATTTTTTATCCTGTCCGAATTGAATTTATTAATATAGTTGAACCTGCCACACAGACACGCAAAGGGAATGTAGCAAATAGGTAGCTCGCACAGTATAGCGTCAAACAAGCTAACTACAAGAAAGAAGCGGTGAATATTCTCCCTAGTGTGAGGCATGCAGCAGTGGCGGACCTATGGTAGCTGAGGTCCGACAGGGTGGCGTCAGTGTAGGTGAGCCGGGAAACATTAGCTAAGGCAAACATGTGCATGTGTACATACCGGTAACTGGTCAATCGCCACATATAAAGGGTGAAAAGCTTAACAGCTGTGCCTTAAAAAAAATGCCATTTTTGCCATACATTTTGTTCACTTCTAATATGAACTGACTGCTCTCTCTGGTGGATTGGATTTCAGAATGTATTTGAGATAAATGCCCTTTTGTTAAGTTGTTAATACACTTCAAGTTCCTGTTACCGGGAATCATTTATTGAGTTTTTAACACACACTTGGCTGTTTAGCTTAAAATAAACTAACTGTTCAGGGGAACATATGCTTTCGCAGTTTCTCTGTGCGTAAGCACACATTTGTGTGTTGATTCATGACTGAGTCCTTTCATTCAGGAGGGAAAGGGTTTCCTGTCCACTCACTCCGAGTGCTTTAAGGGTGGAGTGTGTGAAACTGAAGAATTTTTCACACAAAACTGAGAAATCAGTGGTTAACGGGTACACTGAGCTACATCTGTCCTGATTCTTCTTTCTATTCAAAGTAAAGTATTTCTCCAGAAACACCTGCAGCAGGCTGGATTTTAAAGTTCAGTGGTGCATCTAGGGTTATAGCTTGCCTGCTTGTATGACACTGGCTTCTTCTCGTGCAGATAATCTCAAGCTGATCCACAAATCTCAGAATTCCATTAGGAAATCATTTCTTACTAACTAAAAATCATTCATGTTGTTCTGTTGGAGGTTTTTAGTACTTGAAAGTGTGGTCAAACAATCTGGCAGCTGCCAGTAACACTTTATTTTAAGTGTAAGAAGCTATGTATATATTATGTATTACTTGATTTGTGTAAAATGAATAGATGTTGCCATTGCTGGTGTGTTAGCTTGTTTGACAGAAATCTTCATTATTTTCTGATAATTATGGCTGCTTGATAGACTGGAAATCCTCATTAGAACTGGCTAAAAATAATGTTCCTATGGTTGGACGCTTTCATTGGGACCAAATGCTTTACTGGAGCCACTGGTGTATTTCAGTTCTGGTGGACTGTTTTAGGCTGCATTCTTAAGTTTCTAAATAGCAAGCCCGAGTTGGTAATGCCTTCCTTATAAGTGCCTGAGTTGCGCAGCCGTGTTTGTTTAGCTGTGGGGTGGATCTGGTTATCTTCAAGCCAACTGAATCCCCTTTAGGCAGAGCTAAGGCCTGGCTGGCTCAGTTATGATGTAACAGTTTAAATGATGCCTCTTTTTCCACCTTGTTTGGAAAACCAGGAAAAAAAAACTCCATGAGGGGAAATTCTGAGTCTCTTTTCACATATTACGAAAAGCACATCATTCCACTCATTTCCTTTCTATGTGGATAATCCAGGTTATCCAGTTTAGGTTGTGAACATTTCTTCTTCTGAGATGGATAAAAAATAACAGCGCAATCAAACTAAATGAAAGAACTGAATATACTATTTGACTGTCATCAAGATAATTTAAACCTAACACCATGTTATCCTGGATTAGTTCTGCTCTATTCCAATAGCATGCAGGCTCTAACTAATATTGGTGCTTTTTCTGTCAGCACAATAGTCATGACACCATGATATTCCCAGCCAAGAACAAATTAAGAATGCACAATCTTTATTTTAAGCATAATAATAATAATAATAATAATAATAATAATAATAATAATTATTATTATTATTATTATTATTATTATTATTATTATTATTATTATTATAGATAGATAGATAGCAAACAAGCTCTTTTGTATAACCCATTTATCTTAGTCTGCATGGTAACGTATGTGTAGAAGCCAATTTACTGTAAGTTCATGTCCCTCTCTAATGACTTTAGTCGAACATACAGTGAAACTCCTGCTCCTCGTACACACTGGTGTTTATGTGTGCAAAAGCAACTGTCTAAAATACATAAAATAATACTATGTTACTTTGTGACAATGAGCACTAAAGAAATAGTCAGCTGCCTTTCAACTGAGCACGTCATAGGCGAGCTGCACCTTCACTTTTTGAACCGCAGCAAGCAGCGGTCCTCGGTCTGCTCTCTTCTCTCAGCAGTGAACTTGGTCTGCTGGCAAACGAATCAGCTCTCCGCCTGCTTCAGGTTCTGGTTAGAGTGATGCTCCAGCTCAAATCGGTTCTCTCAGGCTGAACAAGGACGGCCGTCACTGATGTCTGTCTGATTGCAGAATGGGAATGAGATGGGAATGACCCAAGCTAGCTGGTTAAGAGTGACCATTAGCTGTGCATATTGAAGCTCTGTATATGGCTCTGTATTTCATTGAGCCCTAAATACTTATCTTGTGAACACTTTACTTTATGGGAGACTTCAGGAGTACTGGAGACTCAGGATAGATGTCTGCACGGCAGTAGTCATGACCCATGTTGTCTCCTTTAAAAAAATGCAAACATATAATTTATATAAAATACACAACTCAAGGCCACATAACTTTGGAGGAGGGGTGGGGGCAAACTCTTCTATATTTCAAAATAATGAAATGGAGAGACTGCATAGTAGACAGTGGTATACATACAAGCCCACAGCAAATGAGCAACAGCTTCTGCTGGGTTAATGCAACACCACTTGAACAAACCACCTGCAGACATGAAATACTACACCAGCTCATAATATTACTGGTAATTTGTTTACTTATTACTTATGGTTATAAGTCTGTTGATTATTTAAGGCAGTGGTGCATAGTTGTAGTGTGGCAATTTTTTTTTGATTTCACAATATTTGGATGGACATTTTGAGTACATGCAGAGGATGTGACCCCCTCCCTGTTTATGCATTTAAACGATAGCTCCGTGATAACCTACACTTTGGGTTAGCTAATACGGTATCCTTTTTCTCCAGAGTGCTCTTATCGTGTCAATAAAGTCGTCTAATGGTGGGGATAGGGAGGTATATGTCTATAATTCATGCACTTTCTTTTAAGTCCAGTCTTATTAAGTAAGGCCCAGCCATTAGCCGGTGCCTAATCATCAGTCAAAATCATAAATCTAGTCAGTAACTGAAATATTAGCTGCAGTCACAGAGAAATAAACTTGTGTCCCAGAGTGAGTGACCTCTAATGTAGTAGTTTCTAGTAGTTGCTGAGGTGGTGTGGTTTCTTTATGAAGAAAAGTGCGCTTGCAGGTAGAGTACACAGAGGTCCAGTCATAGCTGATGGAAACCTTAAAAAAAGTTGCACCACATCTTGCCCACGTGAATGCACAAGTGTAAGTGTACTTGTTCAGAGTTGCTGTTTTATTGGTAGGCTGAGCTCCCAGCGTGTGCTGTGGTGCAGGTACATCAGCACAGACCTCGCTAACGCAGAAGCCATTGTTTGCTACCGGTCCAGTTTTCCTCCCAGTTTGCAGCAGTGATTCAGGATTTTTCTCAGAAGTCAGGAAATGTCTTGTTGTTGTGGGATTGCGGGGCCATAACGGGAAAAAGACCAGTGACTAGACGAAACACGGGTCCTATCTTTTGCCTGCAGGGCTGTTTTATCTCCTTGTGAGCTAATCAAGCCCATTCATACCTTTTCTGATAGCGAACTGCTGAAATGTTTTGATGATATACACGACCCCCCTTCTTCTTCTTTCTTCCTTCCTTACTTCCTTTGTTATATAATATGGTCACAGTCTGTTGTTTTTGTGTTTGTTTTTTTTATATTCTATGAATTTTGCTGGGGGAAAATCAAACTTCTTTCTTCTTTTTTCCTTTCTTGTGCTCTTTAGCATGATCATTTGTCTCTGATTATGTTTAAACTACTAGTGGCCTCAGCCTCACGTGCATGTATGTTTCTTTTGCTGCCTGAGCTTTTCATTCCACCCACATGAGGGCTTTGTAGAGAAAACTCTTCCCAAGTAGTTGAACGTTTTCAAGCTCTTTCATCTGGACTTAAGGCTACACTGCTTGGGATCTGTTCCAGAGCTGAACCCTTGGCATGAATGCACATTGTCACTTTTACAACACGCAAGGGTTTGAAACAGTGAAGCCAATGTTGGTAACGCCTGCTTTTTCTATAAAGTGTGCTGTTGCTGCAGTTACACCAATAAACTGCTTTGGCTGATAAAGTGGACAATATGAGCTAATTACCAGTAATATTACACTGGTATCTATGGCACATGGCACATGGCAAGAACGGCTGAAATGACTTAATTCAAGGATCTCAAACTCTTTTTAGTTCGTGGGCCACGTACGGCCTTCTTTGATTTTAAATGGGCTGGACCACACTCTACTTTTTGTCAGTGTAAACTACACATTTAATCCCTGAGACATCATAATTTAAGAAAAAGAAGTCAAATTTAAATAGTGTTTCCCAGTTTCTATAATGAAAAACTTTTTTTTTTTGTCTATTACTTAATTACTCTGGTGTAGTATGAATGGCCATGGGAGAGGTCTTTATCAGCAGGAAAAGCTGTAAAACTAAAAAATACAGTTAAACGTACAAAACTTATGTCCACCTTCACATTTTATATGAATATATGTTATTTATGTGTTATTTAAACCTCTCTGACTCCAATCCAGACCAGTGGATGGGTATGGAGTCAGAGTTTCGGAGGTTTAAATAATATATCCTCTTTGAAGTAGTGGCTAAACAATACTAGATTTGATGTTGAGAAATCCTTCCTACATTCTTAAATTTTAAAGTTTGAGCAACATGCCATAAAGGTAACTCTGTCACAGGCAGCATATTAGCAGATGATATGAGTTGGGAAAGCTTGGTAGATACTCACTGTCACAGTATTAGATATGAAAAAGCAGCCTGAGGCATCACTAACATGTGCAAACAGCACAGGCTGTATCAAACAGAATCATGTGGTTCTGCAGATGTTAGCCCGGCAACGACTGTAAACACTTTCGTGAGTTTCACGTAGTTGCTGGTAGGGAGCAACAGCAGTGGTTGCAGTGACTCAATACATGCTTGCAAAAGTATGGGTCGAGTTTACTATCTGGAGCACATTGGGAGCACATTGAGCACTTGTGAACATGTTTGTGTGTAAAACTTTAAATTCAAGAAATGTATTGGCCATGTATTTGCCACAGGCTTCCATGTCCATTACTTTAAAAAAGCACAGCCTTTTGCCTCTTTGATACACCCTGTTTTCTGGAATTAAAATTACCATTGGAAAAATTATGCTGGCCACTGGTTACACATTAAAATACAGTATTGAACAATCTGCTTAGTTACCAATCATGGCGACAACACCTGACTCAGAAACATCATCCAGTCAGCTGCGGTGCTGCAGACAGGGATGAGGCCGTAGTGAACCAGTGAGTCGGAGCTGCTGTGCACAGACAGGGCTGTTTTTTTTGGCGCATATGTGATAACACTTATGTGGATAGTAAAAATAAACTAAAAATACTGGCTGACTGATGGAATGGTCTGGCTCTATTTTGACATTAGACCTTTTTTGTTTGCTCCAAAGCAGACACTTGGCACGCCAGGAATAATGTTACTGTCATCCTTCTACATGTATTTATGTAGTGTAGTACTTTTATGGTAAGTCTGCTGTGACAGTCGTGGTGGGTTGCAATCCCTCTCCAGTTCATAGAGTATGTGTAATCGTACCTCAGATACAGGTGTGTCCACGCCCTCGTCGTTACCTGAGGGCTGCAGTATTTGTGGTGGAAACACTGTCATGGCCGCGCAGAATACAGCACAGTTTGCAAACAGGACGGGCAGAGTGTAGCTTTTATAATCTGCTTATATTCTGTTTATATGAGAGTTACTTCACAAGCTGAATGCATGGAATGAAGACTTGCAAGGTCAAATTTTAGCAGAGGACCGAATCAACAGACGTAAGAAAATAAACAGAGCATATTATATTGTTGTGTTTGACTGTGTGGAAGCATAAAATTAGTTTAGAAAGCAGTCAGAGTGACAGTTTCAAAGGAAATTCCTTTGGACTCCTTTGTTTCTGTTATCTGTTATAGTTTATTGATTTATGTTAAAATTGAAAGGAAAAGAAAACACAGACAAAGAATTTCTGGGTGTGGCCTGTATCCTGATGATATTTTAAACCTTCCCTGAGGTTACCTGCTGTCAGTCGAGCTCCTACCTGGCAGTGGGGAGAAAACTTTCGCGGCGCTCTGATTATGGAGTTTGCACATGTCTGTCTATATCTTTGGAAACGTTAGTGTGGAGTGGATAGTACAGATACTTCCTGCACATCAGCGGACCGATGTGCACAATCTGATCTTTGTTCTTTTATTGTTTCTGTTGTCTTGCAGGATAGTATGGCCATGACGGGAGGGACTGCAGCTGCCCTTCCCATGAGCAACCACACCCGAGAGAGGGTGACAGTGGCCAAGCTGACACTGGAAAATTTCTACAGCACTCTGCTCACCCAGCACGAAGAGCGTGAGATGAGGTACTGCATAGAACTTTTTATTCCTTTACTAACTGAGCATCATACCATTTAAATGCTTAGGTTATGCACGCATCAAGTGTCCCTCCGACTAACCACTGGAAAAGCTAACAATGCAGACACGTTTTATCCTGTGTTCACACAACACAGGGAATCTGACCAGTTCTGTTCTCACGTTACCTGAGAGCCGATCTTTTGTCCAGGCGTCACAGTTCAGTGGCTCCTGTAAAAGAAGGCTGGGTCCCTGTTTACACCCCTGCATAAACTGTGAGGGGGATTCATTTTCAAGATTTGACATGTCCGAGGTCATCGAATCTCTTCCTGTTTTTGTTTTTTCCCCCTTTTTTCATTTTTCCTCTCCACTCTAATTTGTGTATCACGAGGAAGCTTGTGTGTTATTTGCATTTTTTTTTAAAAAGGAATCTATTGTTTTTATTCATAGGCAGAAAAAACTGGAGAAGGCCATGGAAGAGGAAGGTTTACCAGATGAGGAGGTACAGTACGCTTTGTACTTTAGTTACATAATTCCTACTTTTCTCTTTTTGTTCTTAGACTTATTCACAAATCTGTGTTTTCTTTACAGAAAGTAATGCGGCGCTCTCAGCATGCCCGAAAGGAGACAGAGTTTTTACGACTGAAGAGGACACGACTCGGTTTGGATGACTTTGAGTCCCTAAAGGTCATTGGACGAGGTGCTTTTGGAGAGGTACATTAAAACAAAAAACGAAAACAAAACTCGAGCCTCCAGGATTGTGGGACTGTAACCAAAAAGGTATCTCTTTGTGATTTTGACTGATGCTGTGTCCCTCAGGTGCGTTTGGTACAGAAGAAAGACACAGGCCACATTTATGCCATGAAGATTTTGAGGAAAGCAGACATGCTGGAGAAAGAACAGGTAATGCGTTTGCCTGCCTCACAGTTCTCCAGGATAATAAGGCATACTTGTTCTGCTGCATTCAGGATCCTGTATCTGCGCTCCCCCCGTAGGTCGCTCACATCCGGGCAGAGAGGGATATTCTGGTCGAGGCGGATGGTGCCTGGGTGGTCAAGATGTTCTACAGCTTCCAGGACAAGAGAAACCTCTACCTCATTATGGAGTTCCTGCCTGGAGGTTAGTACTGGCAAAATCCACAGACCATCTCAGGTCACCTGATGTTAGGATCTCAGATCTAAAAGGTCTGACCTTTTTGCCAGGTGACATGATGACACTGCTGATGAAGAAGGACACTCTGTCTGAAGAGGCTACTCAGTTCTACATCGCAGAGACAGTACTGGCCATTGACTCCATCCACCAGCTGGGATTCATCCACAGAGACATCAAACCGGACAACCTGCTGCTGGACTCCAGAGTGAGAACAGAAACACAAAAGCACATGCAGATTCACAGAGACGTTTCCAGATTTCTGATATCATAATCTGTAAGATGCAGATTCCTTAATTAAATGTTCATTTGCTCACAGGGACATGTGAAACTGTCAGATTTTGGCCTGTGTACTGGGCTGAAGAAAGCTCATCGCACAGAATTTTACAGGAACCTGACGCACAACCCGCCCAGTGATTTCTGTGAGTCACGAACATGACATCCTCAACAAAATAGCATAACAATAATTCTGGCAAAACTATTAGAAACAAAACTTTTCATGTAATTTTTTTTAATGGTTGTTTTTCTTTATTTTTCAGCCTTTCAAAATATGAACTCCAAGAGGAAAGCAGAGACCTGGAAGAAGAACCGGAGACAGCTGGTATAATTTTGGCATTTTACTAGACAAATTATAGGAGAGAGGAATGGCACTCCTGAATTGAAGTCAGAAAATTGACTGATTGTGTCAGTGACAGAAGTAACTTTTCAAAAATCGTATTATTATTATTAAAAATTCTATAAAAGCAGAAGTTTTGGCAGCTTGTTTGCCTGTAGGATGGTGAAAACCAGGCACAGCATATCAGCACAAACACCACACGCCAACTGTCATGAATGTTAAAGGAGGTGTGATGTGCAGCTACAGTACCTGCACACTTTGCAGTCAATGAGTGGGACTTGAACTCCTCCGTATACCAGAATGGAGTCAAAGTTTGAGCTAACTGGGTCATACAACAGGATGATGATCCCAAAGGAAAAGAATCAAGGTGTTGCAGTGGCTCAGTCAAAGTCCAGACCTCAGCCTGATTGAAATGCTGTGATGGGATCTAAATAGAGCTGCACATAAATGAACTGAAGCAATGTTATAAAGAGTCAGACAAAATTCCCCTACAACAATGTGAGAGACTGATGAGGTCATACTGAAAATGAGTACTTCAACTTATTGGAGCTAAAGTTGGCTGTTGAATCACAGGGATGTGAAAATGTTTTTTTTTCACATGACTGTAAATGAGAAGCTTTCAAAGAAAAGAGTAGGTGTACTACAGACAGCAGAATAATAAAGAAAGCATCTCCCTGTTACAGTAAACTTGATGTTATTGTTTCTACGTTTCAAAGTAAAAACCTTCACCTCTCATCTGGTGTGACTTTCAGGCTTATTCCACTGTGGGAACGCCAGACTACATCGCTCCTGAAGTGTTCATGCAGACGGGGTACAACAAACTGTGCGACTGGTGGTCTCTGGGTGTGATCATGTATGAGATGCTCATCGGTAAGCATGACACACACAGAAGGCACCAATATAGGACGATTTGAAGAATTGCATTTACACAAATACAATTTTTATGGGCGTTTATGTAAATTGATAGCTTACAATGTTATTATCAAACATCTGCTGTCAATGGCAAAAATGCAGTATATGGAACTTTGTGAGCAGGATTTCCTGAACTTACAGAAAGTACTGGAACCTGAGCAGGGACTTTTTGTGGAAAAAAAATAATTTCCCTGGAACTTTATTTAGATCCAGGTCCCTGTGATGGAAATGTAGTGATTCTCGTAAGTTTCTGGTTCCTTGAAAAAGTTCCTGCTGTGAAAAATAGCCACTGTTGGGTTAATTGCAGCTTTTAAATGGATGTAAATGAAAGAAAAACTGAAGTACCCACAGGTTCTTGCCAGACAATCATTAACTCGGCCGGATTATCCTGTCAGAAGAGTCAGTAATATCAACTGCTCTGCCACAGATGTTATAACATACTTGTTGGTTCTTTATCAGGTTATCCGCCCTTCTGCTCAGAGACACCACAGGAGACATACAGGAAGGTTATGAACTGGAAGGAAACACTTGTCTTCCCACCTGAAGTTCCCATCTCAGAGAGAGCCAAAGACTTGATATTAAGGTATAAACTGTATGTTTGGCTAGACTGAGCCTTTATTCTCAGAGGAGAAACTGCAGCTTGAGCTGCTTTTCTTTCCCTTCATTTCACTGTAGTCGATCTGGCTAACTGTGATGATAATTAGAAGCTAACAAATGCATGACTTCTGTCATTGAAGCTTCAACACTTTTTTTGGGGGTCATTTTCCTGCCTGTGTGTTTTAGATATTCAGAAAAAAAATGTAAATCTTACACAAACTTGCAGCACAAAGAACAACTTTGGTTCTCGTGATGATGACTCTGATGGAAGCTACAAGCCAACATGTGTGGGTTAAGCAGTAACATTGTTCCTTATTCTACAAGTACTACTGGGGATGTAACCTCTTCAGATCTCTTCCTCGTGAAGCTTGGAAGCAGGTGAAGTTATGCCAAGAAAATCTCTGCTGTGTTTTAGGTTTTGCACAGATGCAGAGAACCGGATCGGAGCTGTGAGCGTGGACGAGATCAAGAGCCACCAGTTTTTTGAGTCGGTGGATTGGGAGCACATCAGGTACAAAAGAGCATATCTGCTGCTTATGAATGCAGTCCCCTCGGGAAAGTGAAAAACGCAACACATCTTATTTCTATTGATGATTCTCTACAGGGAGCGGCCAGCTGCCATCTCCATAGAAATCAAAAGTATTGACGACACCTCTAACTTTGATGACTTCCCTGAATCAGACATCCTTCAGCCAGGTTTGTTTTCCGAAAGCTTTTCTGTCGCCGCTAGAGGAAAATCCTGATTAGGAACACTAACTAGCCTTTCGTCAGATTCAGACATAGCATGACAAACCACAGATGAGTCATCGCAGTTCTCAACAAAAGCAGAAGTTATAGTCCAATTTAACATTTCATCATTTCTGTAAGCTCTAAGAAACAACTGTGCTATATCTGTCTTCCACCTTTCTGTATTTCCTGTCATAAAGCACCCACGCTACAAAAAGGTTGCGATACTGTCTGAAGCAAAAATAAAGACACAATGCAGTAATTTTTTACATTTACTTTATTGATCCTATAACACTGAGTGAATGTGATGGATTGTCCATGATTAGAGCAGTTTGTTCAGTCCCCTCACTGACTTAAATGCCTCCAGATTTTGGCCAATGATGGTGCTGGCTTGGCTAAGTTTGTCAATCCTGCTCGTTAGGAAAATGACACACAGTCCTGGTTGGGATGTTGGAATCAGAAGTTTAAATAGTTGATGCCATTGATGTCATCCCCATGTGGATCTCAGTGCACGTGTCAGTCTGTAGTGTCAAAGCAGCCATGCACGGCCTCACCTCGGCAGCTTGTTGACTCCACCGCCCCACAGACTTGGTGACAACAAGGAGTCTTTGAACTGCAGGGACACACTGAGGTGTTAACAGGACCAGCTTGTTGGCTGATCTACATAGTGAGGACCGGGCAGAGTTTGTGTTGATACACAGACGGTCCCGAGTTTTATTGTCGTGTGTTTTACAATTGACATAATACTGAGAAGTTGGAAGAGTGGGCACGGTTAGTCATGGTTAGTTGTCGATGATGGTGATGAAAATCTCAGAGTGTAGTAGGAGCTGGTTTGGAAATACAGAACCATTCCTCTCAGTGCATTCATGTGTTTGGAAAAGGACATGGATCAAAGGACTGGGTGTTCATTCTAAACAATTTTAAATTTCAATGGGCTGACCACAGAACAGCTTTGCACTTTAAATGTGCGTTGGCTCAGGGAGAAGTTCCAGGATCTTGCTCACCTATAGCTTCTTCTTTGAGAGATAGAGCTTTAACCTGTATTTGTGGATGGCATAGTGAACTGTGTTCAGAGACGATGATTTCTGGAAGTGTTCCTGAGCCCATGCAGTGATTTCCATGACACAGTCGTGGCTGTTTTTAATGCAGAGCTCCCTGAGGGCCATGTGCATCCAACTGTTGATTGTTAGCCCCGTGCACACAGACATTTCTCCAGATTCTCTGAATCTTGTGGTAATATCATGTACTGTAAATTAGATATTCAAAGTCTTCACCGTTTTACTGACCTGTTGCCAATTTACTCTGATTACTTGTAAAGTGTTCCTCCAACTGTTTCCTTTCAGTGCCATTTACGTTTGTTGCCCCATCCCAAATATTTTGAGTAATGTTGCTGCCATCAAATTTAAAATGCGTTAATATTTTTCATGAAACACTAAAACATCTCAGTTTAAACATTTTACATGTTTCATATGTTCTAATGTGAGTAAAATGTGGGGTTTTTGATATTTGCAAATAATTGCATTCTGTTTTTATTTATATTTTATACAATTTTTATGAGCCAAAAGCTTAGGCTCGAAGGTATGTCATTTAGAGTGAATATCTCTAAAATGGTCAGCAGCTTCACCCACCTGCTGGTCAGACCTTATGTTTGCAAAGGGCAACCAGTCAGAACACAGCTGGATTAAAAGGAAGAAGAGCTAAAATGGCTTGTTTCAGATACAGACTGAGGGGCTCAGTCTAAATAAGCCATATTTTATATTGTATTGTGTTAAAATATATGAGGGGGGTTATCATTGCATAGTCTGTAGTGCCCCCAAGTGGTAAATTGCTTTTGTTGTTTGTCTTTTTGAAACAGCTAACGCAACGGAGCCAGACTTCAAATCAAAGGACTGGGTGTTCCTCAACTACACCTACAAACGCTTTGAGGGCCTGACTCAGCGAGGGACCATCCCCACATACATGAAGGCAGGGAAGGCTTGACGCACTCAAACGGGTGGACGGTGTGGTGGAGAAAAATAGACGTTTACGGACACAGGGTCGGGCCCCAGAGCCCCGCTGGTGCTGAAGGCTGCGCTGTCAGCCTCTCAGTCTAAATTTAACCTTCATCATAAGTTATTTAGGTCTGCTCAGCCGCGGCAAGAAAGCCAAGAACTCGGAAATTAAAGAGCATTACCGCATTACCTCGGTTGTTGATATTGTATTCACGTGCCGTCTTTAGCCATAGCACTCAGGCCAGCTCACTAACTAGGACACTAAATCAGCATATCTGCATGTTCAGCGGCATACTGCTTCTGGAGAAGTTTTTTTTTTTTTTATATATACACGAGAACAAGGCTTGAATTCAAATGACTGCTCAAACTTTTTAACATAAGTTTTTACACTGGTGGCTAGTCAGATGCAAACTGCATTACTGATATTGAAAATGAGCTCTATACACTGTAGTCAAACTCTGGATGATTGGTAAAATCAGGAACCCCTCACTTATTGTAGCCAATACTCTGTTATCAAGTTCCAGCATGATTTCCAGTGTTTTTTTGCTGACTTTCCAAAGTGTAATTAAGAGTTAACCCCAACTGAAGAATACAGGAGCCAACTGTCTAGTGATCAAACAAAAAAAAAGATTTTGTAGAACTAAAATATTAGCTCACAAAGTTGTAATGGATCCCAATTAAAGGTCAGTTGGTATCAAAACTGTAAAACGGCTTAGGTTAACAGCACAAGCTATGTGTTTGGATAGTTGTAGTTTGGATAATGCTAGCTAAACGGTGCTGCTGGCTCAAGGTATAGTTGGTCCAACAATGATTGGACAGGTGTAACATCGTCTAGTGTCATCATCGGGTCAAAGTTTATGCGACAGAGGCCTCTAAAGTTAGCGATAGCTGCAGCATTCTCACAGTCTCAGCTTTGCTGTCTTATTATGCTAATTAGCAAATGTTAGCATGCTAATACACTAAGCCACTGTGGTGAACACGTTAAACATTTTAGCATTGCCACTCTGATGTTAGCATGTAACACCACTGTAGAGCATTCTTTACACTTAAAGTGTAACAAAAAAATTCTCTCTATATATAAAAAGTGACTTTGCATTCACAATCTAGCTATTAGCCTTTAGCTGTTAGCCTGGTTCAAAATCAGTAGCATCAAAAGGATAGAAAATCTAAAAGAAATGAGCAAAAAACTCAAATCATGCTGGAACCATCCTTTAACCCTCGTGCTAGTGAAACAGTGTGAGTTTGTGGCAGCTCAGCGGGGGGAACCCAGCCTGCAGCGTCGTGTCAGCACAGTTGCTTTTCTCGCATAAGAACAGCTTGTTGCCAGGAAACAATGAAATGCAGTTTACCCTGTGCTGGACATCAGTTTCTGCAGCGTGTTGCCCTATTTGTATTGCCAAACAAACTGCTGAGCGTGCCCCTTCTGATCTGAGTTTTGGTCAGGTCAGTGCTAAAGTACTTGTTATTTCCTCTGATTTATTTGAAATTCTGATCAGTGCACGGGCCAATCGCTTCTTTTCTTCTTAGGTCGACAAAACATGCAAAGTGCCTTTTCATAGAGCTGATAAATATTTAACCACATATATAGGTGAGACCAATAAGACGGCATTCATTATAACCAACTGTTTTGACTCAAAGTGGAAAGGAGTAAGCGAAAGCACTGATGTTTCGATTTGATGTGTCTGCAGAGTGATAAGGCATATCTGTGGTGATAAAGCAGTAAGAAACAACAGGACTATAGAAAAGCAGGTGGCTTATAGGTTAGGTAATAAACGGGAGACTCATAAAATATGTGTCAAGGAAAACACAATGGACAGTTTGTCTTTGTTTGACAAGTAAGGATGAAAGTTGTAGATTAACACAGTGCATCTTTGTGTATTCAAGTTCCTGCATTTTTTTTAAATGTCTAGAAAAGGAAACCTTTTACCATGAACAGCAGATCTGAGGCTGTTTTCTCACTTTCTCAACAAGACATTTAAGCTTCATGTGTGCTCAGAGTTGGGACAAGGCACAGTGCTAAAAAATGGTTACCAAAGAACTCTGACCGTCACAAATTCACATGTAGCTGTCGCTTGCTGCACTTAACTTAAAACTACCTGCAAAGAAGGGAAAAAAGGGTTCCAGGAGAGCTAAACTTGGTTATGGAATAAATTGCCATTTCTATTTGTACACATGTGAGAAAATGAATGTGCGGGAGATTGATGTTTCTCAATTAGGATGTCTATAGGTTCACCCACAGGGAAGGGAAATCTACTGAGGACTTTACCGCAGTTCAGCCGTAGCCATCACAGGAATGAATCCTTTATGAAACTGAAAGTGTTCCTTATTTCTGAGGGATGACGGAGACAGTGCGGCTACAACTGATTGATTTCATTTATATTTTTCCCCCTTCCCCTTCAAGCTAGTCCTGCTGAAAATGTGATGACACATATGATGACTAATGAAGGATTTTGAGGGCAGATGCGTGTATATTTTTTCTGTTATTTATTATTTCCTTGTTTTTCATTAAAATGCTGATGAATTGGATTCATTGAGAATATTCAGTATACTGAAAAAAGGATGCTTTTTCTTTTTAAAATGTTGTTTGACCTCAAATGTAAAGGGGTATTAAACTTGATGCCAGGATATACTGTAAACCTGACATATTCTATAATGCAACATATGATGTGGCGTTTTTCTATCTCCCAAAGCTTGTGTCTTCCAAACTCTGTACCGCCTGTTTTTAAAGTTCATAGTCTGGTGACATCACTGTGACATCATCAGAGTAAAGTTTTCAGACTTCTCCCTCTAGAAAAACACCAGACTACACTATACTCCTGTCCATAAAGGGAGGCTAATACTCCCCATGAAAATTGGTGATGCCCTTGAAATACAAGCCAAAACAATCTGCATCATATCACACAGTCAACCCTATGGACTGTTTTTAATTGACACGGATGGGGCTAAGACCTGGGTACAACAGGTCAGGAGCAGGACCCATACATTAGAAGCGGATTGTGTTTGCTGATGGCTACCGCTGCACATTCAAGGTTCTGTCTAATCACTGGAATGCTCTGACACAACCTGGGTATCAGCGCCTGAGTGCTGTATTCAGAGCTTCCTGTTTCACAGCCAAACAGTAGAGGTTGTTCATGGTAAGCTAGTCTGTGAGTGTGTGTGCAACTGCACGAGTGATTAAAAATGCAGTTTTTGTTAAGTAGATACTTTCTGGTGTTCAGTGTCCTAACTCTGTTTTGTGATAGATTTTTTTTTCTTCTTCATGAAAACTGAGGGTAAATCTTCTATTGGTATCCATACAATTCTTATATATACATAATGACTTGAAATCCATTACTGTGTCACTTTATCTAAAGGGAATAGAATTATTGTGACTTTTTCACGAGGTCGAGTTCATGAAATGTTTCACTTTTATCGTTCATTAAGCCAGACAATTTACTTCTGATGGACCAAACCAGCCTAGACGACTCAGCCTTGGTGTCAGACACGTCATTGTTGCCCAATGTTTCAAGAATTATATTTAACATTGACTAAGAAAGCTTCCGAGTGATTTGGCAAATAATTTGAAATTTTCCCTTTGATGAGGCAAATTAAGGTTCTCAAACCACCCTCCACAGGCCAATACTGTGTCGTGCGATATTTTGTGTAATGATGTGTACATATTGTTGTAGACACTTGAAGGCAACTGTGTGGAGTTGAAGAGGAAATGCTCATTAATATATTCATTCACATCATTGAGTTTTTATGTTGATAAAATGCTTAAAATAATAAAATTAAACACTTCATGTCTTAAGATTTCTTCAATGTTTGGGGGGGGGGGTGTCATACTGGATGATAAATGAATGCTTGAACTCTAATCAGACTAAAGTGTGATCACACATTGATAAAAATGGATTGTTAGTGTTTATTTAAACACCTAAGGCTAAAACAGCAGGGCTTCCAGTGTGCCGCCTGTGGAGAAGGCTGCAAAATGACTCTTGAAGAACATAAGGTGTGCTTCTGTCCGTGACTGCGAGGACTATAACTTTTGCAGCGCTGACCTGGGTCATCATTTTAAGTTACAGCACTGAGCGGGTCACTGCACAATGGATAATCAGAACTTTCAAAACTTGAACTTCAAAAAGACATCAAACTCTTATAATATATAGAGCAGGCGTAGGCAACTCGAAGCCTCAAGTGCTGGTGTCCTGCAGGTTTTAGATCTCACCCTGGGTCAACATACCTGAATCAAATGATTAGTTCATTACCAGGCCTCTGGAGAACTTCAAGACATGGTGAGGAGGTATTTTAACCATTTAAATCAGTTGTGTTGGATCCAGGACACATCTAAAATCTGCAGGACACCAGCCCTTGAAGCCTGGAGTTGCCTACCCCTGATATAGAGGCACAAGCAGTGTCAATCCATTGTCTTCCTGCTATGATTATTGCCGCTACTAGAGGGAGCTCTTGTTACGGCTTTACTGCTGATCAAAATCTTATGAATGGATGTTTTGGTTTACCTAGCTAGCTACTGAAGCTACATGTTGTATACACTGTATACATAGCTGTTTACACTCACTGGGCACTCTGTTCCACCATATTCAAAAGGTGCTCTATTGGATTTAGATCTGGTGACTCTGGACACCCTAAGGCTATAGTAAGCTCCCTTTTATCGCCAAGAAACCACTTTGAGATGTTCTGAGCTGCTGATGTGTTGCATTATGCTCAGTTGGTTCTGAGGTACCCAAAGTTTGTCGGTGGAGGAGTGACACCCAGTGTGGTCTTCTGCTGAAGCCCATCTGCTTTACAGTTTGATGTGCAATAGATTCAAATATGCTCGCCTACACACCTCAGTTGTAGCGAGTGGTTGAGTTATTGTTGCCTTCCTATCAGCTTGAAGCAGTCTAGCCATTCTCATCTGACCTCTGATA
This sequence comes from Perissodus microlepis, assembly GCF_051167445.1. NCBI lineage: Eukaryota > Metazoa > Chordata > Actinopteri > Cichliformes > Cichlidae > Perissodus > Perissodus microlepis. The sequence goes on from NC_140477.1 coordinate 33,401,941, forward strand.
TCAAGAAGACACTTTACAATGAGAAATGCTGCTCACTAGACATTTTCTCTCTTTCATTCTCTGTAAACCTTACAGATGGCTATGTGGGAAAATTCCCAGCAGATCAGCAGTTTCTGAAATACTCAGACGTCTGGCACCAACAACCACGCCACGTTCATAATCCCCTTTTTCCTCGTTCTGATACTCGCTTTAAACTTCAGCAGGTCGTTGTGACCGTGTCTACATGCCTAAATGCACAGAGTTGCTGCCATGTGTTTGGATATTTAGATATTTGCCACCTTAAAGTTAACTTTAGGGATGTATTGAACAGCTTTTTGATTGCACATTTAAAAGCAATCTTTCTAAATCTGGTCTATTTAGATTATTTTGCAGGTATATTATTCACGAACAGCTTAAAACATAATGATTATTGTTTACTTAACTGTATGGGGACTAAAAATAACATTTGTATTTGCTTCATTGTACATTTTATGTTTTACAACCAGTGATGCAGATCTCTCCTGCCATCCCACCACAGTGCTTTTCCTGTTGACTCCTGAACACGAGCCAGGCCTAGAATAAGATAAGCCAAGAATTCACCTTTTTTCCCTCCTCCCTGCAAAAACACAGTTGTGTTAACCGGGTTTTTCTATAATCCCTTACCCCGATTAAGAAACCGGGTTCCTGGTGTCCATGAAGAAATCAGGTTACTGCAGAGAGCTCACAACAACTAGGTTATGTAAGTTCTCGTAAGTGCACCTGATGCAGGGATGATATTGCCATGTCACAACCCAGTTATTATCGTGCATTGATAGTTGTCTACCCGTTAAGTAGCTGCTTTATATTTTTTCTTTTTTTTAATAAATAGAATTTGAAGTTTAAAGTTTAAGACATTTGTATTTTAAATTATTTATGCTGATTATTAAGCATGTTAAGCAAAGTAGGATGGCAAAACCTTGGAAACACATCCTGAATTAGAGGTTAAAGAGCCCTTACCAAAGCAGTGTATCTGCATTTGTATGTGGGCTGATAAGGTTGTTTTACTGCTGCGTGAGGGTAAAATTCACACCACATTACTGGTGGAACATGGCACCATGGTGAGAAAGATGTTTTTTTGTCTTTATGATTATAACAACGCTCCCTTCTGAAGAGCTGGGAGCAGCGTGTTCTGACACAGAGGGGGTCACAAGCAGGATAGCAAGCCAAGAGCCAACAGGCACAAATAGCCTGTTATTAATAAATTAAACCTGGAGTACAAGTCACTGCGCCCCGAAAACATACACGTCCAGGGCCGAAAACAGACCGCCAGGACTCATATAGGTTTCCATGTGTGACAGGAGTGAATACGATACAAATAAACAACTGAAAAGCACACCTGCCTGCTTGCAGCGACATCCAACAGAACCTCTCATTACAAACTGGGCTATAAAAAGTCATTTTCGAAGCTGTGCATTTTTGATAGCTTTCCACTTTAACGTCATATAACCGTCACTATCCCTGCTTAAACGCGTATAATGTCGTGTGTCTTGGCGTCTTGAGGTGTTTCCTGTCCACTTGCGATGTTTCCGGGTGTCTAAAGTGCACGGGGACACTACTTTCCCTGCCGACGGGCTTTAAATGGGTTAACGAGCCAAGCGCCACGTGACTGTCCAGTTATATAATATATAGGTCAACACGTTTCTCGCTCGCACGTGCAGCCTTCCCCCCTTACGTAAAGTCTCGTGCAAAAGTCTCGAATTACACTATGTAGGTGAGAGCCAAAGATCGTCGATATCTGCGATAACGAATTACTGAAATCTTTTTTTATCTCAAATTTTGGGGAATTTTGGTGTTAGACTAATTAGACTTTTATATTTATCACCTTTGCCTCTGCCTTTGTTTAAATAAACAAAAACAGATTTATTTAAAGTATTCTTATGAAACAAGGATATGAGGAAACCCCCAAATTACAGACATTTTCACCCAGTCTTAGCCAACTTTCTACCTTAGCTTAATATTTGCACATATTCTAGCATTAAGATCACAGATGGGTGACGTGAACAACAGGGACCCCTACTCCATTGACATGACACTACCCGACAGCGGTGGGGTGATGTGTTTGCTTCCACATCACCCCAAAACATCTCCCCAAACAATCCCATCAAGCATCCATAAGATGTGCTGGGATAAGCCTGGTCCACAGAGACCCCAACCCCCGTGTCCAGCAGCAGGGCAGAAGGGAATCAAATATTACATGGGTGTCAGACATAAGGCCCAGGGGAGCATGATTTTAACATCCGTGATATAATAGGTATGTTTGTTTTTTTGAAGTTGTTGCTGATGTATGTACATATAAGTGTATAAATAATGTGTTGTGCTTATTGTGTGTACACGTTCATGCTTGGACATAACGGTTTTCGGTTTCTTCTGATGAAAGAGGAAACGACTTTGTAGTTTTCAAAATCTCAGTCTAGCAGGACCACCTTGGTTTAATCCCATATACTCTTTCAATGTTAGCCCATGAACGTGATCGTGTTGGTTCCAGGAAATAAGTTCAGAGTGAGACATCTGTCGCGTGGCAGCTCTGTTTGGAGGAACGCGAGAGAGTAGCAAAGTCAGATCGGTGACGCGCACTCGGTACTTTTTCAGGTCACCAAAACGTGCGCTGCACCGGGGAAACCAATCCCTCACCGGTCCTGTCAAGCCAAGGCCGGCTGTATGAATGAGAGCTCATTTATTAGCGCCGTCACGGCGTCATCCCACGTTTCCTGGCAGACCATCCACTTCCTGACAGACTTTTAACATATCCAAGGTGTGCCAATGGAAATTCAAGTCTGTGCCACTATTATTCCCAGCATCCAAATGCCAAAACAGCGGTTTAAAACGAAGATAAACCCCTTTACAGTAAAAGCTGACATTTTTAAGTGCGTTTTCAAAACAGCAGTACATTCAAATAACCGATCTCCTACAAATGTTATCGTCACGCAGCGAAAAGGTTATTTTTGACAGATTTTTTTCTCCATTCCGACTAGCTGATTCATGACTTTTAGTCGCGCTGATATGAATGGACTCAGCCGCTTATAACACCGTCGAGTGAACACGGCTGTGAATGAAGCGAGCAGGCGATTAAGGAGGAGACAAGTGTGAACTCTTCCCTTGTTTCCTAAAGGACCTGGGTGTTCCACTCTCACCCATCCCTCACGTTTCTACTCCCCCCCCCCCCCTTGTAAAAAAAACAGATACGGGGGGAGGAGGAGTCGGGTGAGAGGGAAAAAATGAAGTCAATTATACGACACCCCGGCTCTCCTAACCTCCCTCCTCTCCCTTCTGCTACTACTACAGCTGGTGGCTCCTCATGCGCCGCGGCGCTGCGAAGCCTTCACCGGGCACACCGGCTGCAGTCCATAGGCATGTCGGCTGGGGGCTCTGACGGGACGGCGGAGAGGCCAGCAGGTAGGGGCTCCGGCTTGACGACGTTGTGGTTATTGTGGGTAGCTTAGCTTTGCTTCTTTTTAATATATTCTTTGGGGCAACTACTTTTCCCCTTCAATTAGCTGAAAAAATAAATTAAGCACTAGTGGTATGCCTTCTTCCACGAATTAGTTCTGAACTTCTTTCGTCCCTTGACGTGTTTTTTCTTTAACGGCAAGTTAGGTTATATTGAGTGAAGGTTACTTAAAAAAAAGAACTTTACAGGGACATTGAGGACATTGAGAGCAGACGACCTCACAGCGGCAGCAACGATAACACTTAACCGAGTGGCAGCAGTCGCAGTAGCCTTGCTGGACCAGCCGCTACAGTGCGTCGCACCGGTGTCTCGAGCAGCTGGCACCTGCCTCCTAAAACCGAACGCGTCGGCTGGCAACGCGCGTGACACCCTCTCCATTCATTCCCGTACTATGTGGTGCTCGTTTCCAGGGAGCGGGACGCGAGCGGAGGGGGGGAGTTTTGTCGGCAAACTTCACACTCACGATAAAAACACGTCACTGTAACCATGACGACGACTTCATCCCAAAAGCCCAGAAATACTTTTACACTTTGCTAACAAGCGGTTCCTTTGCGAAAACCCGTCGTCTTCTCTAAGCCTGGTGCTAATATTAATATTTGCCTAACCTTCACCAAACTGGCCTCGAGGAGCTTATATTGTCACCTGGTTCCTCGAGATTTGCCCCCCCAACATTCTTTCTCGTTCAGCTTCTTTCAGAAACTGGGTCAGTAGAGCAGTAGAGCAGCTCTGCCTTCGGTGTGCAGCAGAGGGAAGCAGTCGCTCCCTGCCGTTTCCGAGCCGTACCAAGAAGCACAGAGGAATGTCAGCTACCAAACCCTTCAGTTCAAATAATGCAGACTAACGGCGGGATATTAAAACACAAAGGGGTTAAACCATCACCGGAACTTTTTTAAAAAAACTTGAACCACGGTGGTCTAAGTGTTAACATTCTGGTAAACACAGTACAATGCACAGGAGTAAATCATTACAGGGCGTAAATACGTCTCAAAAATATGTTTCAGTGCTAGCTACATTCATGGAAGATTAGGTCAATTCTAGGTACTGAAAAGAAATACAGTTTATATAAAATGTGCAAAGACACTTGATGTAAACCCCTTACGTTATTTAATTCAAAATACAATCTAAAATTATGACGAGAATATGAAAGAGCTATTGTCAAATACCACATTAAAAGTACAACTCCTGAAAACGAACAGAAAGTAGCCTCTTGTTTAGATTAAATGGCAGGTCTGTGAATGTATCGCGCTTTTCCCCAGTATGATATTTTGACAGGAACAGTAGGTAACACAGGTGTTACTAATGACATTAGTGATATTCTGTTTGGGTCAAAGCCCTGGTTAAATGGATTAGTAACACCTGTGTTTACTTGTTATTTTCTCTCAAACTAGCCACTGTGAGTAAGGTGCATAATGTACATGTGAAAACTAAAATTTTCAATTTTCAACAATGAAACTTTAGCACCCAGAATTTCCAGTTTCTAAAGCATTTTCCTTCAAAACTTTGTAACCCTTTGCCTCGCCCTCCTTTTGTCTTTCGTGCTCATAAATATGCATTTGGCCCTTTGTTATCTTACAAAAGCTAATCTTAAGTACAGCCATTTGGGTTGCAAATGTAACATCACCATGTAAATAGTGTGGATTAACTTATTTCATGGTAGTAAAACTATGAGCTCTGTGCTAACAGGCTATCACAATGACAACATGTATGAAAATATAAAGCCCTCTCAAGCCATACATAACCCAATTTTCCTCTGTAAATCCATATATTTCAAATGGTCCTGTCAGTATTTTAAAGTACAGCTGTTAGCACTGTAATCATTTACTGTAAATGTTGAAACCGTCACATTAACTCTCTACCCTAATCCCACACAATCTAGCCCCTACACACAACTGTTACCAAGCTTTTAAATACAAGATTTCATCTTCAAACTGATTGTTACTGTTAGGCAGTTAATTAAGTAAGTATGTTTAAATGGGGTAAATGCTGTTCTTAAAACACATGATCAAAATACTTTAATACTGTGTGATTTGCTCTATAAATACCTCAATTAAAGAATCATAGACTCAGATATTATTTTGTTGTGAACATAAACCTATTTTTTCGTAAACCGTACATTGGCCTCAGTATAGGTTAAAAAACGCATGCTTTGTAACAGAATAGCCCCTGTGCCACTTGTAAAAGAATATTCTCTTATTGCAAAACATCCTTAGCAATAGCATGTACTGGTTTTAGCAGTTGTAGGAAATTGTAGGTCAGTTGACCAGAAATAACCCAGAACATATTGCACTGTAACTGTAGGATTTAGGGCTTGACCTTTCTGCATCCATCCAAAACTACAACCCTGCTATTATGTTATGTTACCAGAAGTACGCAGAGACACTGAGCCTTGGAATAATGTGACATTTACTTTATTATGCACATTATGAAATGAAATGCAGTCCAGTAAAACACCTCTGCTATCAATTCTGATTCAATAAAGCTTCTACATTTTCAGCTTTTGTCATCTAAATGAATGTAATGGGTGGTTATTGTGTACTGAACTGTATAACATCTAAACATGGTTTTAACAGGGTTAACTTAAAAAAAAACTGGGGCACTATTAAATCAAATGGGTTTAATTTCTCAAATGAGTAAAATTGTGTAAAGATACACAAAAGGTCATATTTATCTGTGCAGTGTACTAAACGAGTGCCTAATAACCAATTTAAACCAATCACCTTGCTCTTTGTTGTGTAAACCAGATAGTTTATAGCAATGGAAAAATTACGAGGCATTGAGCCACAGAACACACCCTTCTTTACAGGTTCAAAAGACCATGACTGATACATTCATGTCCTGCTGCTGGTTGAAAATACTGAAGTTAACCTTCAGTATTCAGCTGAGATAGAAGGTGGTGCTTTTTCCCCCCTTGTCATCATTTTCCATGTTTTTTGTGTCTTTCTGGTCATTTTAAGTCTCACTGCATGTATTTTTGTTGTGTTTTGCTACCTCTTTGTATTAGTTTTGTGTATTTTAGTACTCCTTTGTAGTTAACGTTTAACTGGAGTTATTCTGTGTCTTTTGTTTCTTGTCGTAGTGTTGTGTCTCTTAGCAGTCATTTTGTTACTCTATATAGTTATTTCTGCTTGTTTCTTCTCATTGTATATCTCTTTGTAATTAACTTGTCTTTTGTGGTTATTTTGTCTCTTTGTTGCTATTATGTATCTTTGTAATGATTTAGTATCATTTTGAAGTCCTGTGTCATTGTGTAGTTGTTTAGTGTCTATCTCTACTTACCTTGTGTTTCTTTCTACTTATTTTACATTTCTTTGTAGTTATTTTGTTTCCCTTTTAGTAGCTGTGTCTTTGTGGTAATTCTCATTAAATTTGTGAAATGTCAAGTTCAAATTTGAATGGAATCAGTCTATTGTGAATGAAATGTCATCAACTATTTACAAGTTCAAATAGTGTCAAATATTTTAAGGTAACCAAAGCAACAATAGTTCCTTTCTTTGTTCTTAATAACAGGCAGTCATTCAGTCACTTGGTATGAAACTAAATTGATCAAGATATGCGAGAAGTGATATTTTTAAGCAAATTTTGTTTTCCTTTGGCTGTCCTGTTAGGATTGCCCCCCTTCTGTGTGGATCTCTGTTCATTTTCTGTGTGTACCTTTTTGTCCTGCCTCTCCCATTCATCTTTTCTACACTCTAAAAAGATAAAAGTTCCACACTCGTCACGCTTATATCCTTATTCTAATGACATAACATTAGCAATTTACCCCCCCCACACACACACACATAGCAGCAAATATTTTAATTTCAGTAACTGCTGAATTTAAAAGTTGAAAGTCGTTGAAAGTGGCCAAAAAGGAATAAAAAGTGTTCAAACGTGTTTGATTTATTTGTTTTAAAGATATCATGTCCTCTTGTGTGATGTTTTTGACCTCTGGTGTGACAGCCCCTGTACGTCACACTTGTGGACATTTTCTGAAAGCACCTTTATGTTTTTGTGCCAGCATGGTATGGAAAACCTGTCATTACTAGTTGGTAAGATAATTTGTATCATATCTATAATTGTGTTGTTGAAAGCCGCATATTCTGAGCTTAAGTGCAAAATCTCAGTTAGTGTTTGGTGTCAGTATGTTTAGGTAATGGTGTCCTCACAACTTAAAAGCCTTCCAGTAGCTAGTTATCTGCAAGCCCCTGCTGTCCACACAATTAGGGCTACATTTATTTTTTGTTTATTTGTCTTATGTGGGAGAGTCATCGTTTTTAGCTTATCAAGAAAATGGCTACGTGTTGGTTTATAATGTATTAAATTAGAGTAACTGTGCTACTTTAAGTGGTGTATTATAGTTTTTTTTAGGGTATCAACAAACTAAATCAGGACATATACAAACTTTTTTCCCTCAACCGCAGGTAAGACCCAAATGAAGACTTTGGGAAAAAGTGATCCTTTGGTGTGGGTGGTGTAGAGCCAGAGCATACAAAAATAATGTTCCTGTGTTTCTGTAATATGGTATGTCATCTGCTACCCTGCAGGCTTGGCCTCTCGTCAGCACTCTAGTCACGACTGGTGCTCTCGGCTTGGGCGTGACTCAGTGTTGACCGTCTAGACGTGCACTTTGCACCGATAAAAGCAAGGGGCATTGCTTTAAATATGACTTGGCAGTGCTGGTGCAGGTGGCAGGAGAACACATTTCTTGACTAACAAAGAAACGGGGAAAAAAAAAGTGTGTGGTGCAGCAACTAGCGGTGAAAAGCCATGGTGGGTGGAAGTGAGAGCCGGCAAGTGTCACTCCCACATTCCACTTTTGCGTCAGTGATGACCCACTAAACTCTGGAGGGATTAAAGAAAATGATGTCAATATCATTAAAGTTCAGTCTGGCCCTGATCTCATAGTAAGACTTTTTGTTGATAGTGAAAGCTTGCTGTTAGTGGGACACATGTACGTGAGAAAAGGGTCACTGTGACCACCTCTGGGTTTTCTGTTAAAAATAAACTTTTATTTACAATATGTATTATTGTACTTTAAAGATTCAAACATAAAATGGGTTTTTTGTTCAGTTTGAGTATTGTGCTATTTGCTTTTCTTCACCTAGATACGTGTCTGTCACTTTATCAAAACATTTTTCCTCACAAATAGATGTCATACTTTATAGAATGGGATCCCCGAGTAAGAAGTAGGTCAGTGTTACAGTATTATATAAGCATTAGTGAATACAATGGGCCAAACCCTATTTACTCTCATGTGCCTCTGAAATTCACAAACTGCAGGAGTGCATAGCATGGGGGTTTGGCGCCATGTAACGGCAACTTTTAGCCAGTGCATCAAAAGTTTGCCTAGAAACAGAATGTGTGTATGAAAATTGGCAAGAAAACAGGGCAAAATGGGAAAAATAAATGAGCTGTCCAGCTATAAAATTGTTTTTGGGTCAGCCTTTAAAGTGAGCATTCCTGGCTGAGATTTCAGCCTTCAAAAATACTTTCTGCCTGTTAATGCAGAAAAAACTATATGAGTCATTCTGATGGTGCTCGTTTTCAAAAAGACAAACAATTTGTGTATGTTCAAAAATATAATTTGTAAACAGCAAAACACAGTAAAACAGTTGAGTTTGTTAACCTTCAAAACTCAAATTAAGCATTATTTATTCGCTCATACATGTAGATGAAAAAAGTCTTTAGCCTCAAATAAGTAATAAATTTTGCAGTAAACTAAATAAAGTCTCCTCCTTTTAGTCACATACCACTGATATACCAGATACCTGGGTGATGATTTTTGACTGTCAGAATAATCTCAACGTGTTTTTTAAGATCTTTAATGGTATTTTCATTTGATATAAGGTCAACTCATTAAAATCAGAAACCCCAGCCTCCATTCATTCATTCATAGTGTAAACAGAGCAAGCATTATTAGAAAGATCAAGGTTGTTGTACTGTGTTCATTTGTAGCTTCTCTCATCACTGTGGTGCTTGTTTTCATGTATCAGATCCTGCTGCAGAGGATGAAGGGCCAAGCCAAGCAGGCTCCTTGCTACCAGCTGTCGAGCTGCCAAGGAAACGAAAGGGAGATGTGGAGGAGAGGTCAGATGCGCATGTACAGTAAGAGCAGTGTTATGTTGTCTAAGAAGAAAAAACAAACTCTGAGACATTTCACTCTTGTTTATGCCTGTAGCTAAAATGATATGGTACAATGTACACAAACTAAATGACGCACCGTTTGTCCAACCGATCTCACAGGCAAAGCCTTGACATCCAAATGGACGATGACCTCAGCAGGTACGTTGAGTCGTCGGCTGTATCTGCATACCACTGAGTTAGACTGCTGAAAAAAGAATTAGATTTTTGATGCTTTCATTTGCAGATCTGAAGGGGAGGATCAGCAAGTCAAAATGAAATGCTTCAGGTGATTCTATTTTTATATCAAACGACTGCGCCGTCTGTGGCTTTAAAAAAAGTCTCATGTAGCTTTCCTTGGTCTCATTTAGTTTAAGATGTCAGCTATTTAAAACCCTAATGACTTAGACAGTCTTAAAATAGCTCCATTACAATTTCCAGGTAATTATTTTTCCCCCCAGAAAAGACACAGCAGGTAGTAATGTAGCTATGCATTCCCCTTTCAAGTTCTAAGATACAGACTGTCTGATGGCTGAATGTGCCTACAGGGAGCCTCACCGTCAAATTGAGAAGCGGCGGAGAGACAAAATGAACAATCTGATTGATGAGCTGGCTGCCATGATCCCTGCCTGTCAGCCCATGGCTCGAAAGCTCGACAAACTCACTGTGCTGCGGAAGGCTGTGCAGCACTTGAAAGCCCTCAAAGGTACTTCTTAACCCACGTGGTGATTTAAGTGGTCAGTGATGTTGATTTTTGTCACTCTAAAAGCTCCCCTGCTTTCAGCTGGGATGGGCAGCGCCTTTTCAGAAACCACCTGCAAGCCTTCCATCCTGCCTCACGATGACCTCAGACACCTTCTGCTGAGGGTAGGTCCTCGTACGTCTGTTTCATTCATGCTTTTATGCTTTTATTAACACGTCTTTCTGTGTATCTACCAGGCTGCCGATGGTTTCCTTTTAGTCGTAAGTTGTGACCGGGCGAAAATCCTGTTCATCTCCGAATCCGTCTCCAAGATCCTCAACTTTAGCCGGGTGTGTTACCCTCCCACCACATGACTTGCAACATTCAGTTACTGGTTGCAGCTTTCTCTTTTTCTGAATGTTAGCAAAATTAAGGTGTAAAAGTACAGATTGGTAAAACTGAACAAAGTACCTCACAAAATTTGTAAAATAGCTAGGTCCTATATTATATATATAGGACCTAATTTTATATATATATATATGTATATATATATATATATACATATATATATATATATGTGTATATATATATATATATATATATATATATATATATATATATATATATATACATACATATATATATATATATATATATATATTTAAGTTCAACATAACTTGAGAAGGTCTCACGTCTCCTAAAGAGTCTTCCACATTTCAGCTTGTAGTCTGTATGCTGTTGATTTTAGCTCGCTCCAGCTTATTTTGTGCCTATAACATTAAATGAAATGAGGTGCTGCTGCCAATCACTGAAAAAAGAGGCTGGCAAAAGGTTTAAAAAACATTCAAAAGAATGCATTGTTTCATTGTTTTCATGCAGTGATGTTATCTCCAAAGTTACCTGCGTTATAACCAAGGCTATTATGATATTAGATTTTCACTACATGATTGTTGTGGCTCCACAGTAGTTATTATATTTGCCTAACATTAAAGATCGATGATTTGGAAACATAAATTCCTTGAATCAGGAACGGCCTCTGGTATATAATCTACACTGAATATGTGAGGCAAGTGAAGAGAGTCTGGAGCCGTAACAATTTTACACTAATATCAATATTCAATTCAATTCAATTCAATTTTATTTATATAGCGCCAAATCACAACAAAAGTTGCCTCAAGGCGCTTCATAGATACAGAGAAAAACCCAACAATCATATGACCCCCTATGAGCAAGCACTTTGGCGACAGTGGGAAGGAAAAACTCCCTTTTAACAGGAAGAAACCTCCGGCAGAACCAGGCTCAGGGAGGGGCGGGGCCATCTGCTGCGACCGGTTGGGGTGAGAGAAGGAAGACAGGATAAAAGACATGCTGTGGAAGAGAGACAGAGGTTAATAACAGATATGATTCAATGCAGAGAGGTCTATTAATACATAGTGAGTGAGAAAGGTGACTGGAAAGGAAAAACTCAATGCATCATGGTAATCCCCCGGCAGCCTACGTCTATTGCAGCATAACTAAGGGAGGATTCAGGGTCACCTGGTCCAGCCCTAACTATATGCTTTAGCAAAAAGGAAAGTTTTAAGCCTAATCTTAAAAGTAGAGATAGTTTCTGTCTCCTGAATCCAAACTGGAAGCTGGTTCCACAGAAGAGGGGCCTGAAAACTGAAGGCTCTGCCTCCCATTCTACTTTTAAATACTCTAGGAACAACAAGTAGGCCTGCAGAGCGAGAGCGAAGTGCTCTAATAGGGTGATATGGTACTACAAGGTCATTAAGATAAGATGGGGCCTGATTATTTAAGACCTTGTATGTGAGGAGCAGGATTTTGAATTCAATTCTGGATTTAACAGGAAGCCAATGAAGGGAAGCCAAAACAGGAGAAATATGCTCTCTCCTTCTAGTCCCTGTCAGGACTCTTGCTGCAGCATTTTGGATTAACTGAAGGCTTTTCAGTGAGTTTTTTGGACATCCTGATAATAATGAATTACAGTCGTCCAGCCTGGAAGTAATAAATGCATGAACTAGTTTTTCAGCGTCACTCTGAGACAGGATATTTCTAATTTTAGAGATGTAGATATTAATCTATCAATATTATATTATTGATAGAATATTAATATTTCAGTCTTTAGTTGTCAGTACAGTTAGTGTTGGCTATTGCCAATGCAGTTAGTTGTATATGACAACACCTTCATGGTGACCATTTATATTCACATGTACTGTCAGGACCATGCTTTTAAAAAAAAGGTCATTAAATGACCTTAAATTTAAAAAGATGTAGTTTTTAGTTGCACAGTTGACCAGCATCAAATGACAGGTAACAATTAGAAGATGAAGAGCCAGACATTTCCCTCAGGGGATGGTGGAGCCCAAAAACAGAACAAAAGTGGATTGAAGTGGATCTGCATTCATCACCAGATAAAGGCTAATGTTACTTCCTGTTTGCAGTAAGTGTTAGTAACCAACCTCTTGGCTTTTGTTAAATCAAGGAAACAATATGAAAACTTTTTTTTTAACCTTTTGGACGCTCAGAGTAGAAGTTTAATGTTTTATATTTTTATTTATTTATTTATTTTTTAGAATAAATTCATTTGTAAATGTTGCACACTATCCACAGTCCTTTGTGGCTGAACTAAATCTTTACAACTCAGTGTTCACATAAATTGTTGTTCAGTATGAAGCATTTTATTGATGCTCTGATGAAGGCTCAGCACTGCAAGTAAAAGTTAATAATCAAGGCAATGCCCTGATGTTTCTCCACAGCTAGTAATCTCTAAGCTTTGATACATTTTTGAAAGTATCTCTGTAGTGCATGCTTAGGAGGGATAGCAAAGAAAAGCTTCTAAGAAACTAGTCCATGTCTGCATGGCAGTGGATTTTGTACAGGGAGATAACATCACTGAAAGTGAAAAAAAGGCACAGCATGATTTAGCTGCTAATGTACAGTGTATAATGGTTGGCTGCCACTTCCAAACAAAAACGTTTGAATAGCAGCTGGGTGGGGATTCTGTGCCCACAGCCAAGGCTGTGTACCAATGATATCAGCCCTTACTTAGACCATACAGAGCAGTGGAAAAAACTGCATTTGAGACTAAAACTTTAGATTTCGCTCTTCTTTTCCAATCACCTCCAAGTGGTCACAGCAGATGGCTGCCCCGCCCTGATCCTGGTTCAACTGGAGGTTTCTTCCTGTTAAAAGGGAGTTTTTCTGTGCTTGCTCAAAGGAACTTGTCTGATTTTTGGGTTTTTTTCTGTATTATTGTAGGGTCTTTGCCTTACAATATAAAGTGCCTTGAGGCGCTGTAGTTGTGACTTAGTGCTATGTAAAAAATTAAATGAAATTGAATTTACTAAACATTAAAAAGCTGAGTAAATAGATGTACAATATTTGTATTCACAGTTGGAACTGACTGGGCAGAGCTTGTTTGATTTCATCCACCACAAAGACATCAACAAAGTGAAGGAGCAGCTGTCTTCGTCAGAGATGTACCCTCGTCAGCGTCTTCTTGATGCAGCAAGTAAGTCCACCGGAGCTCCAGTATTGTGCAAAGGTCTTGAGCCACACCTCATTTCCTTATTTCTTCCAAGGAGACAGTCTTTCTTGTGATTTCTTTTCAACATGGTCTTGAGCAACAGTTCCTCTCTTTTTTTGCTAAAGCTGATAGTTTGAGCTGGGTCAGGTGACCCTGAACCATCCCTTGGAAATGCTCCCATAGGCACTGTGCACTTCTTCACCACTCGCCTCTTTTCAGTGTCCACTGTTTATACAATACTGCAGCATGTTATTATATTTTTGTCTTCTTTCTCCCTTTGCACTGGTTCTCTTTTCTCCTCTGTTTCTTTTTTTTGTTTTCCCTTCAATTATAACTGATTGCAGCACATGGCTACTGTTCCCTAAACCTGCTTCTGCCGGAGGTTTCTTTCAGTTAAAAGGGAGTTTTTCCTTCCCACTGTCACCAAGTGGTTGTTCATAGGGGGTTGCTTCATTGTTTGAGTCTCACCTAGAGTATTGTAGGGTCTTAATCTTACAATATAAAGCACAGTGAGGTGACGTTTCTTATGATTCTGCACTATATAAATAAAATTGTGTTGAAACAAAAAAGGAACTCAGTGTGCTTAGGTGACGTGTACACAGAGTGACAGTGTGTATGCAGACAACTTATCAGTCAAGTTGGAAATTGTATCTTTAGCCACTTTGTTACTAGCACCCTGATGCCAGTAACAGGGTAGGAAAAACCACAAATTCAGGTTTGTTTGTTTTTTAATTTATGAAAAATAGCAGTGATAACACAATTTAACAGTCATCAAATAGTATGTTTGCACCAACCAAGAGCTATTAGGCGTCTCTGACATAATTTCACATATCCTGTCATGGTGTGCAGTGTGCCTTAAAAGAAAACTGAGAAAAACTAAACAAGTGGACAATATGAAGCAATATAAAGGAGTGGCAGACCTAAAAACTATCTACAGCAGATGAACAGTATCTAAATGTCATGTCATAAAGAAAGTGATCAGAAGATCTTGACATAACTGATCAAATTATGATTACAGACAAGAATCGTAAAAAAACAGAATGGCCAGATTTTTGTCTGATTAGGAATGTCTGGTTCAGTTTCTAACATTTGCTATATTTTTGTTCAGCGTGGTAAAGGCGCCAGTGCAGTAAAAGCATACCTGAACAGAAAAACATACAATAAAACTGAAACAGTGGGGCAGCCGGTGTGTTTGTGATGTGGTCCCAAGTGCAGACATGGAAGGAGACGGTACTGAACCTTAACAAAAAACGTTTATTTGGCCAAAAACATGATTACAAAACAAGGCAAAAATGAGCAGGGCCAAAATTGAAATTAAAACCTAAACTGGGAAAAGCTAGGCTGTGGAAACTATGACAAACGAGACATGAACATGATTCTGAGCAGGAGTATGGGAGTAACTCAGCTTACGTCATGTTTATTAGTAACTAGTAAACATGACGTAAGCTGAACAGAATCATGAGGTACCTGGAATTGGAGGAGGGAAAACAGACACACCAGCAATGAACAGAGGGAGACAGAGGACTTAAATACACAGGAGGGTATTGAGGGAAGTGGAAACATCTGAGGAAACACAGCTGACACAAATAATCATGATGCCACAGGGGAAGCAAAACTAAACACACTGATCATGGAAACAAGACTTTCAAAATAAAACAGGAAACATGGAGAGACATGAACTGGGACACGCAAGCTTGACACAAAAGACAGAGACAGGGAGCGAGAGAGAGACACACAAGGGGAACCTACATAGACGAGATGATAACACATGACAAACAGAAAAAGACTCATAAACAAGGAGACACGGATGATAACATAAACTAGACTGAAACTCACTAAATCCTGACTAATAATAACAACACAAGAACTTAACATTAATGCAATCTAACATAAGAAAAACTAAAAACTCAAAACCCTGGGTCACAGCCCAAAAATGCTATCAGTCATAGATTGGCCTCCCCTGAACCTGGACTTTATGGAAGCAGTATGGGATCAACCTAAGAGAAAAAGGAACAAAAGGAAGCCAACATCTAAAGGAGAGCTTTGAACATCAAGAAGCCTGGAGAAGTGCTCATGAAGACTAAAGACGGTTGACTTAAAAAGAGAGTTCAAGCTGTGTTGAAGAATAAAGGTGGCCATGTCAAATATTGACTTTCAGACTTGTTGGAACTGAACAACCTTTGTTTTTGCCTTATATGCTTTATTTTCATGCAAGTTTCCACATTTCAGTTAATTGCTATTTATTTTCTTAGGAAAATGTAAAGGAGTGAGTGGTGGCTTGAGTGTTTTGCACAGTATGAGATGATGTTTAGAAAAACAGAATAAGCACTATGTGTCCCAGTCACGAATGTGGTCCTTCTGTGTGCAGCTGGGGTTCAGGTCCAGGTGGATGCTCCTGTCAGAGCGACCCACTTAACCACCGGAGCTCGGCGATCCTTCTTCTGCCGCATGAAGCACAGTCGACTGACAGAGAAACACGAGGACAAACACTCGCTGCCCACAGCTTCAAAAAAGAAAGGTGGGTTCAGTCTGGAGGTGGCACGACGTGTAGATATGAAGTATCAATTAATAATCGATGTGCTGTGAATATGCTGGTGAAACATGAAGGCTCAAGCAACTGCACCAGTCTAATATTGTTGCTTATCGAATTTAGATTCAGTGAAGACACACATACACACACACACACACACACACACACACACACTGGCTCTATTCATAGCTTCAGACAGAGCTACTTTGGAGTGTCTTGTTTATCTTGCGCTGCTCTGATGAGAGCACTTAAGGTGATTCAGCTGCGAGAAACAGCCCGAGTGAGTTATTTATTGAATAGACTGAAACTATTCCACTTTGTATAAACGCTCAGGTTCAGTCCTGGTCCTGCAGAGCTAAAGAGATGAGGAAGAGGTTAGAAGATGCCTGTCAAAAAGATTATATATTAAAATAAAATGAATTAAAATATATGATATGTTTATATAAATATATATATATACATATTTAAATATGTCTGTAAGCAATGAGGCCAAAATTTAGGCAGCTGCAGGAAATCAAGCAAATGGAGTGAACTTAGTGTTTTTGTCCTGTCTAGTTTGCATGTTGGGGAAGTAAAGAAATTATCTTATTAAAATTTGGTGGAGAGGTGGATGAGAGTGGCTTTTCTCTTCACCTTTTCTCTTGTTCTATGGAGCTGCTTCTTAAGCTACTAATTCTGTAGATACTTGTATGTTTTCACATCAACAGTGACTTAAATAAAGAAACAAACATGATTGCATAAAGACATTTTTTTCTAGTCTTAGATGCCACAATTTAAAACATGTTGTTTTGCACAGTAAGTAGGTCACTGTTAGCCATTGTGTAATCACAAAATTAGTAGCTGGTCAAACTCTGCTAACTGTGCAGCAGAAAATGAAGCTTTGGTGCCACTCAGTGGAAAAACCAAGCAACTGCCTTACAGTCCGTTACAGCAGCGGTCCCCAACCCCGGGCCACGGAGTCAGAGTCGAGAGTCGAGGCTCTGGTGTGAAATTTATGGTTTTCAGGGTTTTTATCTTTTTTTTTTCCATTATTTTTTTTAATAATTGTTTTTATTGTTAACTCGGGTTCCCTGGGTCTTTTCCCATGTGTTATGAATGAATCTTTTATTTTGTTGTATTTATCTGTGACACCTTAAAGGCCAGTCCGTGAAAATATTTTTGGACATAAATCGGTCCGTGGTGCAAAAAAGGTTGGGGACCGCTGCGTTACAGTCTACAGTGCATTGTAGGCTTCAGTATGATTTTCCCACTTACATTTTAAAATAATTAGGAATATTTTAATGTTATTTAGTAGCATTATTTATCCATCAATCTATTTTCTTAACTGACAATCTGATTTACTATCATGAAGATCCTGAAGCGCATCACAGCTGTCATAAGGTGAGAGGCAGGGCTCACTTTCACTCCTGCTTTATTTTAAGTGTATACAACTCTGATGTGCTGTATCTTATTCCTGAGTGACATGGATTTGGTTTATGTACCAATATTACTGAAACACAGGCAGTCATGTGAAGAGGAAAGCACACCCTCTTTAACTATTGTGGTTTTATATATCAGCACATAATGCAAAAAAGCCCATTCGCTCTTTATTGGTTGCCGAAGCAGTGTGTGGAAAAGGAAACACACTGTGTGATTCAGCAGCTTGTAGAAGCACTTTTAGCAGACATAACTTAGAGCAATGGTTTTCTGTGTGACTTCATCCACGTCTCACATTGTTGTGGAGGAATTCTGGCGCACTCTTGTTTCTAACATTACTTTAGTTTACTGAAGTTTGCAGGCATTTGTTTATGCACAGCCACAGCATTTAAGTTGGGGTGAGATCTGGTGATTTTTTTTTAATCATATCCTGATACATAAAACCTTTGATATGAAAAGGGGGGATTTCTTGTTCACATGACTGTGCGTTACACTGTTAAGCACTGTTCTCATGTTTGCTTTTTCTTGTTTAAAAGAATCCACATGAGAAATTCAGAAGTCAAACCTCTCTTTGACAGGCTTACTGTCTGTAACCCAGTTTCTGGTTTTCTGTAAAAAGCTTAAACAAATATGAACCCACGTGTTGAAACTTAAACAATACCTGTAGATTTTTGTCTTCAGGTAAGCTGTAACGGCAGCTGTGAGTGAATGTAATGCATTAAAGCATGTTGTTTTTATCTAACATGGAGTGACGTTTGAAGGAGTAGCTGCTTCCTCATGTTGCCTGAAAAATAAGCTGGATTGTTGAAACCACAGTAGTGCCAGGTCTGATTTTATGTTCTGTGCCACTAAATATACACAGTTCACCCAAAACACAATCTAAAAATACTAGAAAGGATATTATATCATACACACGACTTGTTTTCTACCTGCAGACGCTTACAGATTCTGCACACTGCACTGCACCGGGTACATGCGGAGCTGGCCGAGCAGCCAGCTGGACTCGCTGGAGGCCGACGCCGACAAGGAAAGCTCGACCCTGACGTGCCTGGTGACCATGTGCCACCTCTACTCTCACGCGTCCCATCAGCCTTCCAAAGACATCAACGTCAAGCCCACTGAGTTCGTCACTCGCTGTGCGATTGACGGCAAGTTCACTTTTGTAGATCAACAGTGAGTTTCCCCTTTCTAACTACATCCATGTGCACCATGTATCTTTCCGCCGTGAGTCATGGATTTGTTATGCGCACGCAGTTCTGCTGAGAAAAGAATGGCAGAGGCGTTGCGTGGTGGGGAGGCCTCTGAGCGCAGCAGCGTGAGATTTGTCGGTCGGACTGTCAGTGGAGATAATCATTTCTGTGTCTGCCGTTGTTTCTCAGAAAGACCTGAGCATCTTGAGGGCATCACGTGAAAATCTCTTCTCATTTTTTGGGAAGTAATTTCACAACACAAGTATAGTGAATCACTTTATTAAATGAATTACCCATGTGTGTGACTGATGAATGTTACATGAGAGGCTTATTTATACTATGCTAACACTTTATGATAAGGGAGGCGAAAACTTTCTTAGTTTCCGAAGAACGAATCAGGAATGCCTTAATGAATATTTACTGTAAAACAAGCCAATATCTACTTCAAAGTACCATATCACCCTGGCAGAGCCTTGACTGACTGCTGGCTTACTTGAATACTTACTAGAGTATTTAAAAGTACCCTAGCTTTCAGCTGTCAGGCCTCTCTTCTGTGACACCAGCTCCTAGTTTGGATTCAGAAGACAGACACTGTCTCTCCTTTCAAGATTAGACTTAAAACTATAGTTCAGGCTGGATCAGGTGACCCTTGCTTAGTTATGTTACAATAGGCCTAGACTGCTGTGCCTGTGAGGCACTGACTGCTTCTTCTTTTTGCTCTGTATATGTTTATACACCATCTAATCATTAGTTATTACTAATTACTATTATTAATTACTCTGGCTTGGCTCTCTTCCACAGTGTGTCTTTGATCTGTCTTCCTCCCCTCCTCTCACCCCCAACCAGATGGCTGCCCCTTCCTGAGCCTGATTCTGCTGGAGGTTTCTTCCTGTTAAAAGCGAGTTTTTCCTTCCCGCTGTCACCAAGTTTTTGCTCATATGGGGTTGTGTGACTGTTGAGGTTTTCTCTGTATTATTGTATGATCCTAATCGTACTTAAAGGAGCTTAAAGCGACTGTTTTTGAATGAAATGAACATATTTCAGTGGCGTGTCAAGTATGAATTAGTTCATAACTGTCTGGAAGCTAATCTCCCTGTTTCTTCATTAGCCTTCCTGATCAACTCTGATCAAAATGTAACCACTTATTTATTACATATTATCCAAAATTCCAATCAATTTCAGTCAGATTCTTTTGCAATGTAGCAAATAAACCATCCACAAATATGACATAAACCCATTTGTGTTTAATGGCTGAATATTTTGGTTTCATGAAACATATATTAAATGACATTATTAATAGCATTTTTTAGACATGAAGCAAAGGAAAAGTCATAACCAGAATCACAGTTAGTCTTTTCTCAGATAGTGGGTGACAGATCAGCTTTGCAGGACGGTTATTGGCCCCCTACGTTTTTCCTGAAAAAAGGATTTAACAGTCTTTGCTCTGTGGTAAGATAAAATGGACTGTATCGCCAACAAACAGCACCACACAGAGGTTCCAGCATCATCTCCTTCACTAATGTGGATTTGTGATTCATCACTGAACATGCACTTCATCCACTCATCCACTATCACCCCGTCTCTGTCGTCACTGTAACCCAGTTTTCTGCAGTTATTTTTTTAAGCTTTTCTGGATGTAATCACATGTCATTCAGCCCATTTCTTCCAGTTGTGACACTAACACAGACGCCCGTTTCTCTTTTCTGTTTTTCATTTGTTTTGTTGTCCATTTTCGAGGCATATTGCTTAATTTTTCTATTCTGATGCTTCGTTGACCTCCGTCTAACTGTATCTTTTCTTTCTATTATCTTCTAATTTACTTTTACTTGCTCTGAATTTTAGGCACAGGTGAACTGAATATGAGTATCTAAATATGATGATTACAGTCTCAACAAGGCAATAATTGTAAAGACAATCATCGCGTAACTGCATTGTTACCCTGGAATACAAAAGTAGTTGGTAATTTTTGAGTAATGTTTAAGTTGTGTTCTGTTACAGTAACTATGAATCATGACTCTTTTTGGCAGCACAGAAAGAGGAACATGCTAATGAATAAATAGTTAGTGGAGGGGTTTTGTGCAGGGTTTGGATCTGGAGCTATTAGGAAAGTATTAACTACAGCCTGTCCAATAAAGGATTTTTAAGACCAGTGCCGATATTGGTTATAGGTGATTGAGGAATCTAATAGGTTGCTGATGGGTTTTGTTTTTTTTTTCACCCAGATGTACAAAACATAACATTTCCCTAACATTCATCCACACTCTGTCCAGCTCTGATCCGATCAGTTGATCACTGTATTTGTAGTATTTGAAACACATCTTGGCAACAGGGAAGTGGCACAGTGCCCTCTGATGGACAAACTGTGTAATGCCAACATTCATATCATAGCTGAAGGTTGTTTTTTTTCTATTTCTCCTTTTTAAAATGTTAATTTATCGGATATTGCTGATACCACTAGACTGCAAAATACAGTAGCTAATAATTAAACAGAGAAATCTGTTAGCTCTAGTCCTAACGAACAACTTTGTTAGCAATCAGATTGCTCCTGATTCGTTCTTTGTTTGTTTGCAGGTGACTAAGCAAATTTTTGTGTCCCTTTTTGTGAAGTGTTATCTATTCTGTATTTGCTTTGGTTCCATTTCCCTCTACTATTTTTAATTGGCACAATCCTGAGAGGCAGTGAAAGAAGCAAGACCAGAATCACTAAACTCCATCTTTTTCTTCTCTTTTTTTCCCTCAGAGCCACAACCGTCATTGGTTATTTGCCGCAGGAAGTTCTCGGCACATCCTGCTATGAGTACTTTCACCAAGATGACCTGCAGCACCTTGCAGGAAAGCACAGGCAAGGTAATTAGCAAAGCCACAACTGATGCCCAACTGAATCTATGCTAAAATAACTGTAGCTCAGTTTGTCTTCAGGTCAGAAGGAATGGAAAAGGAAAGCGCTTGTAGTGACTTTTTTCACTTTGCTTTGTGATGACATGTGTCAAATCTTTTGGCAGTGCTTCGAAGCAAAGAGAAGATTGAGACACAGTGCTACAAGTTTAAAACAAAATACGGCTCCTACGTTTCCCTCCAAAGTCAGTGGTTTAGTTTCACAAATCCATGGACCAAAGAAGTTGAGTTTATCGTGTCTTTAAATAGGGTTATTTCGTAAGTACCAATTGCTGTCGTTTCAACTTTATTGTTGCTCTTTCATATGCACCGTGCTGCCGTAATAAAGCTTTTAATACAACTCTGTTCTGATGAAGCAGTTAAAATACTCCATTGCACCAACAGGGGGCCTGGTCACACAAAAGATGAGGAGGAGGCAGGCAGCTCAAAGGCACTCCAGGGTAAGAGATGCACACAGAGCCGTGTATTCATTGTGCTGTCATGTGTCTTTTTCGTCTGAGCTTTTTTTTGTCCTCCTGCCTTAAAAGACGACATAAAGCAAATACCAGTAATTCCCGGCTTCTCCAGTGGCACCGGGACAATGATCTACGCTGGCAGCATAGGGACCCAAATCGCAAATGAGCTCATCGACTCCTACAGGTACAGTCTGTCAACTCTCTGCTTGTCAAGGCTCGATGAATTTAAAATCATGTTGCTTTTCTTCATAGAAAGGCGTCATATTTTCTGATAGATGCTCCAATAAATCTGAACATTTGGTACAAAAACATCCAGAATAACCCTGAAACCCCGTTTGTGATAAATCCAGTGTTTTACTTACCTGGATGATTGAGCATGCATCAAGACCCAATGTTTATAATATATAATTATAATTTTTTTGACAGGGTGAACTCATCTCCATCAAGCGGAGCTTCAAGTCCGTTTGGCCCAGCCCAGGAGAAATGTCCACTGGTGTCCCCACAAACCAGCAGGAGTGTGAGTGACCTAAATCATAGGACAGGCAACTTTCCCACTGTTACTAACAGTAACCATGAAGCACCAAATGGAATCAGTTTGATTGGTGTGCTGCTGGGGGTTAATTTATTCATAATACTTCATCCTTTAGTTTATAGTTTTTGCACTTTTTTGAACTTCTGGCACTTTTTTTGAAATCCTGAATATTTACTGTTTGGATTTGGAGAAATGGTGCGATTCGTTTTCCGGTGAAACATCAGGAGTATTTCTCATTCTGGTCGATCATTTTATGGAAATTTGGATAAACATGCCATTTTAATGGGGGCCACCTTACAGCAGGAAGGTTCCTGGTTTGAACCTCGTGGTTGGCTAAGGCCTTTGAGTGTGGAGTTTGGACGTACTTGCTGTGCTTCCTCTGGCAACTTCAGCATTTCTCTCAGAGTAAATAAACCTGCATGCTTGGCCACTTAGTGGCCTAAAGTGGGCCTAAATTCAATAAGCAGTTAGTAAAATGGATGAATAGATGGCTGGATGGTGACATGGGGAGGTCCGATATTGTGATTGAATTCACAATAATATTTTTATAATTGTCTAAAGTATCAGGATTTGTCAGTATGCCATTACTTTACATAATGCAAAGCTCTGAACTGTACTTCCACCACAGCATCCTCACAAGGTGTATCATCATCCCCGTAGACAAGAAACTCTTCAAATGTAGGAGGAGATGTGTGTGAGAAAGATGAAAGCAGCTTGTTTTCCTGAGTTTAATTACACACTTCAATGGAGAAACGCGGGGTCCTGCACGCTGTTTTAATGTATAATGGCTTGTTGCAGGCATCCAGCAGGGAGGAGGCAGCAGGCAGTTCATCACAGTCCCAGTCTGACTCAAGGACGGCAGCAGGGACGAGCAGCTCAACTTCTGAAAGCGCAGGTACTGCCAGCAAGACCATCACAAATACACTCTGTTAACAGTTTCTGTCTTTTCTTTTTCCTGTACTGCAGTCTGCAGTGAAGGACGAGAGTAACTGAGCACCACTTTATATTTTGTATTAGTAAATACCTCGGCTGTTTATGGTGTGCATCCCACTCGTGATTTCACAGCTGCAGTCCAAGAAAAGATGTAAGCAATCCAAATTTAGGCAAATGCGACAGAAAAGAAAGGAAATACAAACTGAGTAAAAATAAAACTGTAACTACATGGTCAATACAACAGCAGTTTATGGATAAACTCCATAAAAGCAGAATATACTGTATACACATGCACAAAACTGAGGTAAAGTCAGTGAGTGACACATTTAAAAAATGTAACAGTTTCTGAACTGAAGCTTCATCACTTCACTTCCCAATGATTTTGCCTCTGTCTACTAATGTGTACAGAGGCACTGTTTTTTGTTGTATTTTGAAGTCTTATTGAATAATGTTCATTTTATGATGTCTTTCCTTAGAATAAAAAAGGATGCTAAAGCAGTGAAGCTGAAGCCAGTTTCTTCTGTAACTTTGCCAAAACAAAAGAAGCTAACTGAAACCAGCTAACCTAGCACCTCCCACAAGCTAATGGTAAAATGCTACTTTAAAATGAGCATTTTAATTAGCAAAAATGAGCAAACTAAAATTATTGATGAGCTTTTTGGTCATTATTCAAAAAGAGTAACATATTATTCATTATTATTATTTTAAAGCTATGCATTATGTTACTTACATCACTTATTAAATTATGTTAGCGTTGCTTAGAGATGCTTTGGCACATAAAAGTAAATAAAATAAATAAAAGCTGGACACAGAGTCATGTGCTAGATTGTTTTTTTTTGTTGTTTTTTTTTTTTCATTTTTAAAGACAACAGCAGCGTAAACCAGTCCAGACAGCAAATATTGTTTCCCACAGCAGTTGTACTGTAGGAACATTTCCAGCCCATAACTGCTGAAGCTCAGGCTCCGGCTGCTTGACTTGACGTCACTCTATGTTCTTTACCGCTTTACCGGACACTGTTAAAGGTGTTATTTTTTTCTGAGATCTCATTTTTTGTTTTGCTCTCTTTCACTCAGGCGAGCCCTCCCAGCTGGACCTGGACAGCATGGTGGTGCCAGGCCTGAGCGGCTTCAGCAGCGATGAGGCTGCCATGGCGGTCATCATGAGCTTGCTGGAGACGGACGTGAACATGGGTCAATCAGGGGAGTTGGAGGATTTACACTGGCCTTTCTAGAGGGTGCTCAGACTCTCGGCCTCGCTCTCTCTCACAGCTGAGAACTAGGCAGTTCAGTTAATTCTGATCTGCCTGATACCTGAACTGGCCTTGAACAATTGAACCTACAGGACTTGTACCAAAAGTCACATGTCAGACTTGAGGACCGCTGAACAGGAAGTGTACAGGAAGTGTTGTGACTGTGATTAGCCTGCGGGTACTTGGTTTTTGCTTGAAAGAAGGTCTGGTTGAAGATCCCTTGGAGCCTGCGGTGATACAGTGTCTTCCTTAGTAACACTTGTGCATCCTGAATAGGGGTTGGAGACGAGACCTTCAACAGCAGGGAAATCTATTTGCTCTGCTGCCCATAGTCACCAAGGCCACCAAGGTCTGAAGGAGCATAGAAGTCCTGTAATGTGCAGTGCTGCTACAGAAACCTCAAACATTGACATTTGTGGAACCTTTGGTACAGTTTTAGGAATGACTTGTTTTTCATACATTGTCTGATTGTTCAATTTTTTTATCGTATGTTAAAGATTCCCATCAGACACATTTTAAGTAAAAGTAAAAAAAAAAGGAAAAAATGATGAGTAAATTGCTGAAGAAGGTTAAAAAGAATGTGTCCGTTTTAGCTCCTTGATTAAAAACTGCAGCTAAATATGTACAAATCGGGGCACCTCAGTCCTTGAACAACCACTACTGGTTCAGCTAATTTTCATTTTGGACATGCCCAGCACAGCCACGCAGTGTGGGGAGAGTTAAAAACACTGTGTCACATATAAATACTGTTACCTAAAATTCTGCAGTGATTCACAAATGCCAAATTTTTGTAAGATCATAATTGCAGGAGAAAAAAAGTTAATCACCTTGTAGTTTCTCTATAAAAAACCCTACTGCTTAATTAGTATTATTTAAGTATTTTATGAATTCTTCATTCTCCATTGCACTTCACAAACCTGTAGTGGCAGTAATGGGGTGAAGAAAACAACACAAACTAGACACTAGACAGCAGACACTGCTGGGGACATGCAGATCATGGGCTGTATTTGATAACGGACTATCAGAATTGCGAGATTGCCAAAGACACCCAGCGCTTTGAATCACACGTACTGTATTATTTAAAAGAAATTGTGTTCATTCCTAATCATTTGTATACACAAATGATCCAGAAGTGTGTCTGATTTTTGCTTCTACTGAGCTAGCCGAGCACTTTTGTCACCTAATCAGACCACATGAGCAAAGATGCTTGGTTTACACTTAGAGACAATCAAAGAATTCTAACAATAATGTGGTTAAAAGGTTTCATATTATTATCTAGCACAATCAACACACAGATTCCAACTTTGACAATTAGCTAGCGATGGGGCTACTAGAAGGGTCGCTAATGCTACGAGGACCTACGAAGGGAATGTGTTTCATGGAGAACGCTTTACTTCAGGACTGTTTTTATTAAAATAAATACTTGAATATTGAATACTGTTTACAGTTCTGATTGCTGAATGAATGGTAGGAATGGTAGACTCTGTAGTCTTTATAAATTTCTTACATTTGTATCAAATGTCTGACCACCTGGTTTCTCATTTAACAGGAAGAAGCTAAACCCTAGTAATAAATCAGCTTCACATTTAACAGTTTAACCACACAAAACAAAGTTGTATGGAAAGAATATCATGTGGAAGTGTGACTTTACAAATCACAGTCATGTATTTACAGTTTAGAGAAATGTGATTACGGCCTCCTTGTAAAAATCCATAGATTAAGTAAAAGAGAACACAAAGAAAACAAAATGCAAGGGTGTTTTTATTCAGTATGTAACATAAAGCTGGTAAAATCTATGTTTCTATTATGAATTAACACTAAAGGATGAAGTTGAAGTCAGGCTGTAGTGTTTGCCCGTTAACAGAGACGTTCTAACATGATGCTAACGTGATCTCTTGTACAATGAACTCCTTTGAGGAGCCAAAGGACTCTGAGGACAGATTTCCTTTGTTTTGGCCCCAGAATATCAGCATAGAAATTAGCTGTGATATTTGTGTAGTAGAGCCACTCGTGAATAATCTCAACATTGTAGGTAGCTCAGATATACTGTCATTAGCTGTCAGAGGTCAGAATGCAAGCGGACGTTTAGATTTGAGCAAGAGCTGTAGCCACAGTCGTTACCGAGCTTACTCTGAGGTTATAAGAGTGAAAGTAAAGGTGAATTTTAGTTTAGTTTGCAGTGACTGGCCACAGTATAGCTCATGTAGAGTCTGGTTATACCACTGGTTCCTCAAATCTTGAAAGTATAATGTTACTCTGTTGCCTTGAATGCATGTCGCATCTGACGGGGTTCAGTTGGAAGTCATGAGTAAGACGCTCTTTTTGGCTTTACAAGGAAAACTCACCACATACTTTTGCCATCTGTGCCATGTGAAATGGACACTGAAGCATGATGAACATGCCCTGCTATCAAAGACAAAGTGTCTGATGTTTGTATGTGATAACTGTTGTCATTGTATCTGCTGTAACAGCCGAGGGGGAAGACTTTGTCAGTAAAAGAGCATTTTTAAGTAATTGTCCCAACAGTTTATTTCATTTTAAAATTAAGGTCTTTATTTGATACCAGTGCCAAAATGGTTTTCGCACAGTAATTACATCCATGCTTGAAAGTTTTTAAAGCATGAATTTGCCAATATGGTGAAGACAGTGAACTATTTAATTCATTTTTAAAATAATATCAACCACTTACAAAAGGAGTCAAATCTCACAAACAACACAGATAATGATGTCATGTTATCCATAGAGTTATTCCATTAGACATTTAAAATAATTGCTTTACAAAGAAGAGGAAGAAAACAATGAAGAAAACAACCAATAAGGAAAAGAGGACGTGACAATGAAAAATTATGCTCCATTTTTAAGAACAGCTTTTATTTGTAATATAGAGAATTTTTTATGTAACACATTCATTTACAGTTATGTATAACATTTAATTATATAACATGTCAACTACTACTTATAAAAATATTAATTACCAACAACATTATTACCATATGCTGTGTAGGAGACAACTGGCACCAAATTGAAATGAACTATTAGAAAAAATGTAAAATTTTTGTGTGACATATAGATGTTGTCTCAGAACAAAAGCAGATAATCATTAATATTATACTGTAAGGAGCAGTTTTGGCTTACAGGAGCAGATTTAGATATGTTCAGCTTTGGTTCAGTTCAATATGAACATCGGACACTATAGCAATATACCAAGAAGCCTGCTTCCTTTAACACTGGGATTCTTATAAATGGCAACTATTTTTTTCTGTCTATGCCTAAACTTCAAGATAACCTTAGATTACAATATAGCTAGTTTTGGTTCATTTTTTATGTTCATCTCTGCAATAGATTTATATAATATAATATAATATAATATAATATAATATAATATAATATAATATAATATAATATAATATAATATAATATAATATAATAACCACAACACAACCAAAGCTGAGACTCTGCTTTAAATCGAGGCTTTAAACAAAAAGACTGGATTGCAGTTCTTTTCATATGGTATAGGTATAGGTTGATCTTCTATAAGATCAACCTCTGGTATGGGCTGATCTTGTGGTGAACTCTCTCTGCTTGCTCTCCTAAAGTCTTCTTTTTATGGTACACTTGGAAAAATTTGATGTCTCTCTCCTGGTAAGTATTCTTAAGTTAGCTGGATGTACATGGATTACATGACATGCCCACTTTAGTATGTTTTAGGGCGCCAAGGGACAAAACGCTTTTAGGCCTAATTAATATCACCTGTTAGGACACTTTGAAACTTTGCTGTGCATAAGTAGAATGTAAACGGTATAAGTAGCAATGTGACTGTAGTTTCTAACAGTGTCAAAACATACTTTGTGTTTTTGCAGATTTGGAACTTTCTTCATCGCCAAAGTCTTTAGGGAACCAGCTACTTCTTTTTAGTTTCTAAATGCAAGGGTTTCCATAGCAACTTTGTGTTAAACATCACAGTCTTCTATGCTGTGGGTAATTCCCTTGTGCAAAGTCTATATAAATGCAGAGTCAAAGGAGCTTGCAAAGAAAAGCGTCTGGACTTCTTTAAGTTTACTTGAAGACGTTTCACCTTCAAGTAAACTTAAACGTCTTCAAGTAAACTTAAAGAAGTCCAGACGCTTTTCTTTGCAAGCTCCTTTGACTACGATGACCTGGATGACTGAGAACCTTCACAGACATATAAATGCAGACTTTTGGAAGGAGTGTATAAAAAGCACTTAATATCTGCACTTGGACATTTTGACAGCAGGACAGCCCTGAGGTCTAAGGGTCTTGTGAGCTTAAAGCTTAGTTGATGGAATAAGCTCAAAATCTTTAAGTTTGTGAGTGCTAAGGTTGTGATTGAGTCATAGACCTTGTTTTTACCTCAGAAAGTATGTGCCAGCTCTGTAAAGCTGTTACAGATATCTGAATGTAGTGAAGTAGATTCTGGGGTAGGATTTTACATGATGTCCTAACCTAAGTCACACTTCATCGTGTTGACACAAAAGCCCGGGCGGTGTAATAATCTTGGTCTTGCATTAGTTGCAATCAAATTTCCAGTTAGTGGACTTGTGGCTATGTAAACTTTTACCTTTGCCTTTACCTTTAAGACAGACAGTGTTTTCCTTTCCTCCAAAAACACCCAAGGTTGGGAAGATGGTATGAGCGATGTACCAGATTTCATGATGTCATCAGAGATCCCCAGTTATCGTTAGTCGTGGCAGGTGGCTGCCCCTCCCAGATCCTGGTTCTATGGGAGGTTTCTTCCTGTTAAAGGGGAGATTTTCTTTCCACTGTCACAGAGTGTTGCTTATAGGGGTTTTCTAATTGTTGGGTTTTTTCTCTGTATTATTGTGAGGTCTTAACCTTACAATATAAAGTGTCTTGAGGAAACTGTTGTGATTTGCTGAATGTGAAAAACATGCTGAAAATATAGGCCAGCTTGTCATTTTCAGCTGTCCGGACACAGTGATGAATTGAGTCTGTAATCATTTCTGACCATGCATTCCTTTTGAAAAACTCTTAAAACACACACTGAACATATTGAACTCTCTTTATTCAGCATTTACGGCAGTCCTGTTGTTATACAAATAGTTTACAGTAAAAGACTAGCCATTTAAAAAAGGGTTAAAGTGCAGATTTATTAGTGTTCTATTAAAAATAAAAGCAAATGGGCCTTGCACAGAGTTTATGATTTAAATGCATTTAAACAGTTCAAAGGAACAATAAAGGTTTAGCATCTCCACCCACTGCAGACTCACAGTGTGCCTGACTTCCTCATGTTTCACTAGCATTGCACAAAAGATCTTCATAAAATTAAATATGTTGTCATAGAATTAATTATAACGTGATGATTTTTTTATTATAACCCACAAGCGTCCCCAGAATAACCACGCTGGAATGTTTCACCAGCCACAGTGTTGATCACTAAAGCTTTTCTTATTAATTTTCTTATTGTACTACACAAATAGCTGCAAGAAGGAAACATAAACAGACACAGACAGAAGAAAAAGTTAAAAGTAGTTAACAGTGTTGAAAGAAAGAATATGTGAATTAACAATAGCCAGTGTGCTGTTAAATCCACACAAACTGGCTTTGCTCAGTGGTTGCTACAACGGCGCTTGCTGCCAATAAAAGCCCTCATTACTGTGTTTTGCCCATTCATTGTGGGAAAATACCTCAGTGTATTAACAAGAGCTGCTTTCATTACATCACACATGGCTCTGGTTAAAAGATGAGTGTGATTCCAAGAAGATATGTCAAAAAATATATATCTGTCAATTTATTTAGCTCAAGAGAATAATATGTGCGATGATGGCTGATTATTTCTAAACAGTTAGCTATTAAAATGTACATTTCTGAGAGCTGCCTAAACAAAGTCTTCTTTCAATGAACAAAATTAGTGGAATCTAAATAACAACTCTTTGTGTCCCTTTGTTGCTAGGCTACATTGGGTTTCAGTAATGACGATCTGGTGGTTGTTAAACAAAAGCAGGGTTTTCTCCACCAGTCTCCCCCTGCTGGTAACATAGCTTCATCTGAGTGAGAATCAAGGGGAAAAAAAGTTGTTAGGTTCCCGCTCAGTCCAAACTGAGAAGTCCATCAAGCATGCACAACAAAGGGGAGCTTCTACTCTGGCTGCATGTCCATTTCTACACGTCTGCTTTAGATTATTGGCACTGGCAGACCTCTGTGGGAGAAAACTGGGATAAGAAAGAGTAAAACGACTTCATGTGTCTCCAAACATGCCCGTTCTTCAGTAGGAGCACCACAGCGCCCAGAAAAAATGGAAGCGGAAGTACGTAGCTTACTGCCATGGCCTCTGTGGTGTTGGATTGGGGTTGGGATAGATGGGCGCTGGTGTTGGGTGGTGGTAGTTTGGCACTACATTGGGTTTTGGAGGATATGTTGGGGTGGGGTACTGTGGCATGCCGTGTGGCTGGCTGTGGGGGATGGTGTGGGCGGGAGAGGAAGCGGCAGAAGAGGAGTCAGGGAGGTGAAGGTAGAGAGGAGCAGAGGGAGCAGAGGGAGCAGTCGGAGCGGACGGTGCAGTCGGCGTTGGGACTCTCTGCAGGACAACATGTGGGTAAAGCTGAGACTCGGAGCGGTAGAGCCCGGGCATGGAGGCCTTCAGCAGACTCTCCTGACTCCTGAAAGACAGAAGCACAATAAGCCATCTGTTATTACAAATAAGGGAACTCATATGAAATGTATCCATGTTAGGCTAAGGCTTCACTTCAAGATTAGATTAAAGTACAGATCGAAACAAACAACTGGTTTATTGAAACATGTCAGGAATTAAAGAAATGCTACAACTATAAAATAACCCAAGTTTAACTTGACTCAGCAGATGGTTGTTACACAGAACCGTTAGTGAGTGTTTTCACACCGTAATTGCTCTCAAGTGCAGATCAAAACAACCCCACCAAGACCCTCAAGAGGAAGTGGTCTTGGTCTGGTTCCAAATGATTATAATTCATTTCCCCCTTTTTTTTTTTTTTTTTTTTACATGCATAACACAATACAGGCATGTTCAATTTACTTGTATCAGTCGCATGTATCCAAAATAAAGGTCTAAGGGGGTAAACCTTACTATATTATTTATACTTACTATATTTGTCTCGGCACAATTTGGGAGAAATGTTGAGTTGAGTTTATTTTGTTTTTAGTGACTTTTAAAAAAGATTTTCTGTGTGTTTGGTTCCTGTGAATGTTGCCAGGTTACCTTTGGTATCCTCTGTTCTCGTATCCACTGAGGCCTCCCGTTAAGTAGAGGGGGCTGTCTGGAGCAAGACGGGGGTTCATCCTCTGGGACAGGTGGAAGATCTTAGGTGGAGGGAAGGCTTCCCATTCGCCCTCCTCTCTCTCCAGCCAGCACTCGCTGCGACGGGCGGAGCGCTTGTCTCTGCGTCTGATGAGGTCACAGGAGAGATTTATCAGTTTCTGAGAGTTTGATACCAACATAACTCCGCACCGCCATCCCCATTCCTACCTGATCCGTCCATCTTTCTTGGAACGGTCCCGGCTGGATCGCTCCTGCAGACAGCAGATGAGAAAGGACAGGGACATGGCGAGGATGACAATGCCACTAACAACTGAGGCCAGCACAGCCACTCTCAGTCCACGGTCCTCCGGCCTGGGGATTGCTGTTGGGAGAGCAGAAATGACTCTTCAGGTTCTCTCTTCTTTCCTCTTTGCTTTGATTGCTTGCATGTTGAGAGGAACAGTTAGACTTGTTCCCTGAGCACAAAAAAGAACTGTGTACTGTCAATGAGTCTTTTTTTTTCTTTCTTTTATAAAAGTAGAGGTTTGAATGGTGAAAACTAAAAAAAAAGTAAATGCAGGAGAGAAATTTTTGGGCTAATGTATTTAAGTTTTAGGTTTTCCATACTTAAATCTACACACCTTCACAGACAGGCAGGTAGTTGCTCCACTGCGCTTTACCATTCCTGACATGGCAGTAGATTTTGTCACTGCCAACCAGCTGGTATCCATCTCTGCACCAAAAGGCCAAAGCACTCCCGATCGACACGCCTGTTCCACCTTCCACGTAGAAGGAACCCCGACGTGGTGGCAGGACAGGCATACAGGACAGACCTGATGGGATGCGGGACAAAAGTGCTTAGATCAACCAAACACTTGGTCATTGTGCTAAAGAAAAAGGGGATTAAGTTAGACAGGGCGCCCTCCAAAAGTCCTCAAGGGGGCACTGAGATTGGGTTTAGTGAGTTGAGGAAGGTACACCTTCCTTTAAGCCTACTTTATTCTGATTGAAAGCCCCTCGCAAACAAAAGGCTGGATGAGTAGGGCTGCTGTGCTCACAGCCAGAGGTGTGCCAGAGATAACTATGTTAGGGATATCTACTCTCAGGGACATCGCAGAGCAGGCATCAAGACACCAAGAGCCTAGAATAGAAAAATGATGCTTAGAGCTCATTACAAAGACCTCATTTTAACCTTTGTCCATGTGAAATATCAACTTCAGGTCCTATAACAGTATATGTATGCGGCCGAGCAAGGAACAGTATAGTAGAGCCCTCTAAAAGTTTTTTCACTGAGGTCATGAGTTAGTGTGTGTGAGCTCCTAAAACCAACATTATGCCTTTTCATGGATTAGTGCCATTTGATTTCTGTGGAGTTAATGTATTTTCCAATAGCTGGACCATCTTTAGCAGAGTTAATGTCCCCCCCCCCTTTTCCCGCTTCTTTATCCATGTTCGTTTCAGGCATAACCACAGCTTGCTCCCAAGTTTCTGCAATCTGTGGTGGGGCATTTAGATTACCATTTTCACTAGCAGAGAGAGATAGATGGAGAAAAGCAGAGGCATGCAGCACTATTTTTATCTTCCTCATGCTACAATACACAAATACCTCTGAGAGGTCTTGTGATACAGCAGCTATTGTTAGCTTGTGCTGTGGGGATTTTTGAAGCTCTCAGAAAATCTCATGTAAACATACAGCATCACTGATTGCACAAAATGTGCCACATTTTTATACTGCAGCTTACAGAAAAGCAATGCAAGCATTTTTTTGTTTGTTTTTTTGCATCGCTGCAAAGAATGATAGAAAAAATGAACATACGATGCAACACACCCATTTAGCCAGCTCAGACTTAATTTTATTTATTTTATGTTTAATTGTACAAACTCTATTGAGCCTGCACTTTATGATTGCATTTATTTATCTACTTTTTTTAATATATATATATATATATATATATATATATATATATATATATATATATATATATATATATATATATATATATATATATGTATGTATGTATGTATGTATGTATTTTTTATGGATTTGACTTATTACGATGACTAAGCTGACCACTTATTTTAAATCTTAAACCTTTTTTTTGTTTGTTGTGTTTTTTGTTTGTGTAGGGGTGTGGGTCCACTTTGTATTCCAGGATTTTTATTTGTATTATTAGCTTGGATCTCCCTCTCTCTCTCTCTTTT
Organism: Perissodus microlepis; assembly: GCF_051167445.1. Lineage (NCBI taxonomy): Eukaryota > Metazoa > Chordata > Actinopteri > Cichliformes > Cichlidae > Perissodus > Perissodus microlepis. Next base: position 33,436,372 of record NC_140477.1, read on the forward strand.
TTTTTTTTTTTTTTTTTTTTTACATCTACTGGCACTGTTGTAATTATGATGTGGGAATGTATGTCTCATATTGTTTTATGTTCTTCAAAAAGAAAACAGCATACTGTGTGTGTCTTTTGTAAAATTGATGCATAAAATTCAACAAAAATATCTGGGGAAAAAAAAATGAACATAGGGCTGACAGGGTTGTGCATGCAGTCGATGGTAGTGACGATTCAGCAGTCACCAGGTGTAAACTGAACTGCAGAAATTCTGGGTTTTAAATAATTTTGCCAGAATGTTACATTTGAGTTATATCTGCAGAGTTTTATACTAATAATGGCGGATATCCAGCAGAATGTACAGAAATATGTTTTGACCTCATCATGGAATTGGAAAGCTGCATTATCACTTGAATCATGAACTGAAGAAAACTTTCAGCTACCAAAAATTTATACATTGTGAAGATTAGTGAAACACTTTATATTCTGAGGTCTGTTACATCGACAATGATGACCGTAAACCTAACTTTAAAGGAGTGTCCACAAAGGAAACAAGACACTTGTCACCAATCGGTTTATTGTGATGGTTGGTCACTAGACAATATTCCAGGCTCTGGTAACCCTCTAATAGATTTATTATCCTGTCATATAATACTTTAGCTAACTACACTAATCAACTAGTTGCTTCAGTTGCCCACGTAGAACCTGAACTTGGTCCACCCATTTTGCGTCACCAGTGTTTATAGCACCCATCGTTACCTGAAGTCTCAGAGTATTGTTGACTTTTAATTTGGTCCAGATTAACTTGGAAGTTGGAATTTTTGAGTCCCAGTTGGGATTTTCAACTGGAAAATCATCAGATTCAGCCCAATTGAATCTGTTGGGCATTTTGTTTCGCCTTCAGACAACAATTCTGATTGCTTCACAGCCAGACAATGTAAAATTTTAATATGAACTTTTAATCCATACTGCCACTGCTGTTTGTGATTTGCTAAAAAAACAACCCACGCAAAGCACTGACCAGGTTCCACCCATGAAGGTGCTGCAGCGGTGGCAAAGAAGCATTGTGCTGTATCGATAGTGATGCATGAATATGTTGACCTTTCTGAAATGCAAAACAAATCCTGTTTTTGTGCTCTTCTGACTTTACTATTGGAACGCACTAGGGTTTCTACAGTGTCTGGTAGCTAAATGCTATGCTAGCAATCAAATTTTTGCTGCACTTTTTTTTGGCCCTTTTTTTTTATAATTATATTATTTCATGCCTATGGAAAAATGTAAAAATATGTAATTTCCTTTGGTAAAATTATCTTTAGTTTATTGTGATTTCATTTCGGTTTTGGAAAGTAGCCCTGGGTCATCCTTGAATATTAACAGGCTAACTTTTTTCTCTTTCTCATCTACTTTTACAATACAGTGTAGGTTCACACTAGATGTGTGGTATGTATAGTGCCATCATGATACTAATATTTCATGTTTTAAATATCAAATCGGTATATCACAACAGCCCAGAAAGGTTTGCTGAACACAGCAACTGGAGGCGGGTTAGAACATGAATTTCTTAGACTTGAACAGTTAATCTGCACGAGATTAAAGCTAAATGCTAAATTGAAAGATGCTAATGGAGGATGACCAGGTTGATTCTTTGTGGGTTGGACACCTTTGTTCTATCTATAGTAATATTTTCTATTTTTAGTAAAAAAAAAAAATCATTTGTGCTTTAAAATGGATTAAAGAATTAAACACAGAAAGTAAACTACAGCACTGTTTGCTATTATGGTGTTTTAATGAGTAATGGCCAGAGGAGCGCGTGATACCGTGGAATGCTTTGCTGTGTCACTATTAGTGTAATCCTGTGTGTGTGTGTGTGTGTGTGTGCGTGGGAGAGAGAGAGATATCATCCCTATGAACATACAAACTGCTCTCTGCTGATTAGGAGCGACAGATGGGAGGATTTCTGCTGCGTTAGAGACAGTGAGGGAGAGGATCCCGTGATCCTATGCGAAGATGACAGCATCCTCTCCCTCACACACACACACACACACACACACACACACACACACACACACACAGAGTTACACAGCACAGCACACACGAGACACGTGCGTGACAGTACAGGGAAACAAGGACAAGCTGACTCTGTTCTTTTTTAAACGGGGGACTAAAAGCCTTTCTGTTTCCCTTAAGAGACCTTTTACTCATGCTTTGTGTTTGTATGTAGTATATATCTATCTGGCGACCATCATGTATTTTGTAGAGGGGGCTTTATAGTGTACTTAAAAAAACAAACGCTTGAATTTTTTAGGTCCTGATGTCTGTATTGGCAGAGCATGCACACACGGCACTAAGAGATAAAGAAATGACATTAAAGGACATGATCTGTTTAAATTATTCAAACAATCTGCTTTACAGTCATGAAATACAGCACACCTTTAACTTATAAAAGACCTTATGTTTAACCTTGTTCAAGAAAAGCAGTGATGTGGATCAGACACAAGTCAAATTTCTTTTATTTTCCAATACTTTGCTCTTTTCTTTTGCTCCTTTGCAACATTCAATATTCCTGCTGTGGAAATAAAAAGTAATTGCTCATTTTTGTTGTAGTGGGGCAAACCTCTCACAGAAAGAATATTAAAGAGATAAAATTTGCATTTGAATGAAAGCTAAATGATCTTTAATTAAAACGAGGTGAATGCAATTATCATCAGAGATTCATCTGGTGAATTTATCAGACATTATTACGGCACCAGGAGCTCTTAGTTTATGATCTATTAAAAGGCAGCGCACTAAACAACACATTGTTCACTGTCCTCATGGCCATATTGATTATCAACTGGTGGAGAATATCAACCATATGGATTTACATTTAGCTGCTTTATTTACAGTAGGATTCTAAAGGAACTTGCAGATTTACAGAGAGCCAATGACTGGAGGCCAGTGTTTCCTGACCACAAACCACAGCATGCATTAACAGTGTACTATAACAAAAACAATGTCACTATCGTTGCTCAGCAATGGACTCACTCTGTTTTAAATCAGCAGGCTATTACAGTATGGATGGATTTGTAGTACTCAGAGAGACAAGAGCAATTTTAAATACTTTAATGACTAAAGCAACATTAGCATTCATTTTATTACATTGTTCAAAGTTAACTCTCTTGGTTGTCACTTACTCACAATTACAATTCCTGGCAAGTACCATCTAAACGGTTCACCCTGTTCAACAGCTAGCAGTTAACTTTGGCTATGTGTGATCTGCAGCTAGTGGACACTGGGTTTGAGCTACAGTGTGTTTACAATGAACAAAAGGTTCTTGATGTGATGACAATTGAGACACTGAGGTTTAATGCTAAAATGCTCAGTAAAGCTGAAAGGAACGGACAGGCAGGCTCACAGCCCCTCCTCTCACTAGCAGCTGAACACCTGAACAGTAGTTGTGGTTCACGACGCTAAAAAATGAGGAACTTAAAGCTCCCATTTCAACAGCACTTAAATTTTAAAGAGTTATCACAAATGCTAAACTGGCTGGCACACATGTTAACCATAGCCATTTAATTATTAGTAGTACCTAGTGGCTAGCAGTAATCATTACCAGCCCTGTCCCAGTAGCAGCCCACTTTACCAACTCGATTTAAAAAATAAAAAATACAGCCAACAAAAAGTACCTTAAACCTGCATTCTATCTAAACGCCACCAGATGGCAAAGCTGTGGTTGCAGTACTGGTTCTGCAGAAATTTATGGGAAAATGGCTCTTCGTTTTAACCTCTGCAAACATTTTCTTGCTGTGCTTAGTCATTTTGGGTCATATTTTTCCCCGCTGTATTGAAAATTGTAATATTGTGACAAAACTAGTGTTCAACAATAAGACCAGCAGGAAATGAAATAAATAAACATAAAGTAATCCTATTCGCCCTCGAGGTTAAAACACTATACACGAAATAATGGTAAATGGCCTGGCCTGTATTTATATAGTCCCAGTTACTAGTCCCTAAGGACCCCAAAGCGCTTTACACAACCAGTCATCCACCCATTCACACACTGGTGATGGCAAGTTACATTGTAGCCACAGCCACCCTGGGGCGCACTGACAGAGGCGAGGCTGCTCGGTCAAGGACACAACGACCGAGACTGTCCAAGCCGGGGCTTGAACCGGCAACCTTCCGATTACAAGGCGAACTCCCCACTCTTGAGCCACGATCGCCCATCAGCTGCGATCGCCCATAATGTTAAATGTGTATTGCTGGTGCAAAAATGGTCTCTTTATGTAATTCTGCAGTTCATGACCGTAAAGGGGTGTGGCTATTTAAAGGTACTGTTGAATATCAACTGTCGTTTTTATTTTATTTTAAGCCTGTTTTTCACCAGCTATAATTAACCATTAGTTGGCTAGCCAATTATTCATCCAGTTTCAAAAAATCTAAGATCTCACCAGCCAAAAGCTTCAAAATCCAATGAGGTTTATCATGGTGGCTTTATGTAGTCCTTTGACAAAGTCAGAGTCATCCCATTAACTGATATCTATTTATCAGCAGTGTTTAAAGTGAACTTACTCAGCAACACATTAGGAAACAGGGTGCACTATTTAAGACTCTGAGATGTCTTTTGAGATTCTTAGCTTCTTCCCTCTGGGTTTTTACTGTAGAAAAGGAACAATGAAGACAGTGTAGAGCAAACAAGCATAATGTCCTCAGTGGTGCTCAGAAGCAATGAAAAGCAAAATTAATGCTGAAAAGATTGAATCTGTGTGTTGGCTGTGTTGGAGTGTACTTTTTTCTTCATCTGAGTTTAGCTGAAATGAATGCTCACAGGGAACGTGTGAGCAGGGGACTGACAGCAGCTTCCAAGCACAGACTTCGTGTGCTTCTGTGAGGTATGCTGGTGTGCAGGTATTGTGTGTTTTCCCCAGAGAGAAGACTGTATGAGCGCAGTGAGGGTATGTGTGTGTGTTAGCTCTGTGCTGTGTTTGCCCAGTCGATTTGTTTCAGACCCATTCAGAAAAAAAAATCAAAGAGTTTGGCTGCCAACAGGGTACTAATACAACTCTGCCCCCCACCCCTCCCCACTCCCCAAACCAGGCAACCCCACACTGTCCAACCAAACATCTACTCTGTTGTATTCTTCTTTATCACCTCCCACACTCGTCTCTGTCATGGAAGCACTCGGAATAGTTTGTGATTAAATAAAGATTAGGTTCTCCACATTAAAGATTCAAACACGCACATTCACACGCAGAGGGAACACATCCAATACACACTATCTGTACCCACAGCATGCACAAATGAAAATGCAGTGAATAAAAAATGCATGCGTGTTTTTATTAACAGCAGGTTTGTAGAGCCCTTTACCCATTTTATTTCAATTTCAGCTACTTATAGAAATTCAAATTTATAATCTTACCTAAAATAGGCAATTGTAATACTTGTCTTATGTATAAAAAAAAACAAGCATTTCACAGAGTTGGGGGATAGATCAGGAAAAACATGGCCAATGTCCACAAAACCTGTCCTTGGATACACAATGCTTCCAAATAAACTTCATTTGAGTCAGGCAGATGCTAAAACTCAGAACTGATATTAATGAGAGATGGGGTATCTGGCTGACTTGCTGCATCTTGTTTGTCCTCAAGTTCCTATCTTCTTGAGCACTTCTTTTTTTGCTCCATTTGCTCCAGCTGCTCTCTTACGTGGTCTGAGCTCAAACAAACACCGTGCTTCCCTGTCCTATCCATCAGTGGATCTATTTCTGTGGCACCTCGCTGATGCGCTGCATCACAGCTGATTACCTAATGCCCGCAGCTCTCTCTGCTTGTGCAGCGTATGCTCCTGTGCAAAGCCTTAAAACCTCAGCTGTGAATTAGTGCATGTGTCTATGGCATATGTTTAATCATTTTTCCTAACATGTGAAGTGATCAGCACATTTATGAGGGATTATCTTTTGGTTTATGTTTTCCTTTATTCATTGAGTGTGCAAAAACTACAGACGTTAGCCGAAAGCTGCCAGATTTGATCTTTTGCTGGATCTGACCAAGAATAATTTTTCCAGGTAGAGATCTGACAGTAGGACTGAATTTTGAGCATCAATAGTGTCTTTTGAGTTTCTATTAGCCTTGGCGACAGCTCCATGAATTCAGTACATTCTGCACAAAATAAAAAGGGGAAAAAAGCAAAAAAAAAAAAAAAAAGCACACATTTAAGCAAAAAGGCTTCATCAAATTTATATAACAGGACTATTCCCACTTTCTCCGCGTGCATGTTCCACCATGGTGCCTGTCACTTTGTTTCAAATGTGGAGAGTCAAGTAAAACTCATGCTTGCCTTTTAAAAATGTAGGAAATGGAAATACTGAGAGGATAAATTAGAATACTTATATCACAAAAGAAAATCAAAAATGACAGAGTGCAAGAGCAGTTGTTCCCCTTCTGCTTCACCCATCAAAGAAGAGAGAAGGCTCATTTCCAGCTCTAGCTTAGTGACTTTGTTGAGCTAGTTTTAAGCTGTGGGAAGGTAATAATGAAGTTGAGTCACTGCCAAACGCCATATTGGATTGACAGGCCGGGTACAGAGGCAAGTCTTTTTTGTCTGAAGCTCACCGAGCTGGACAGCTCTGGAGTGACGATATTGTTTGTCATTGACAGAAATACCCCTGGATCTACGTGTGTGTGTGTGTGTTTATACATCATCGTGAGGACCAAAAGTAGGAGTGCTACTATACTTGTGGGGACCAACAGTCGCTTATGGGACAAAATGCCCATAGAACGAGTTTGAAGGCATTTTTCAGACTCAAATTTGGTTTTACTTTCAGGGTTACAATTAAATTATGGTTAGGGTTAGACATTCATTTTTGATGGTTAGGGTTAGGGAAAGCATTATGTCAATTAGATGTCCTCACTAAGATATGAAAACAAGTGTGTGTGTCGTGGCTTGTACCATACTCGTCCCCAAATAAATTCCTGTCAGTCAAACTGCAGAAATCTAGAAACTGCCAACATTGTCTTTGCCAAAACGCTCCTCTGTGTATCACCTTTCTTGAGTGTTTCTCGCTGAAGGGAAATTAGCGAACATTATGCGGTAACTGATACTAGAGGTTGGATTGGATGGGCAGCGCTGTTGCCCCACAGCACGTCCATTTATGGCCCATTTTGTGTGGAGCTTGCATGTTATTCCTGTGCCTGTGTGATTTCCACTCAAAAACATGAGATGAGTGATTCTAGACTAACCACAGATGAGCTAGCTAAAGGTAGATAAACTGAGTAAAGTGTATTCAATTAAATGGCGTATGGAAAAAATGTGCTTTGAGTGGTTAGTAAGAGTAAAAACATGCAACAGTATTATTCATAAGGGAAGAAGATTAAAATGGTGTGCTAATGGGAGAAACGTATGTTATTTTTAGCTGTTGGAGAAAAAAATATATTCAAGTGGACAGAAGTAACTCATGTTAAAATACACTGGACTCTATCTGCTACCGATGAGTGCATCTTTATCTGCATGTGTCAGCGTGTCAGTAACAGGATTTCTTGCACTAGATGTAACCTGGAATAGGCAAAGGTAATAGGCTCTGCCAAGAAGGTAATCAGATTAAAAGCATTAAAACATTTTACGTTTACGTTTTTGGCTGACCTTTTTATTTAAAGCAACTCAGAGTGAATAAAAGCAGCTTACAAGCAACACTTAAGTAGACAATGTGTCTAAAACTGAACTTTATTGTTCTTATTCGCAAAGTTGAATCGCTTTAGAGTATTTAACTTGATTAACTTCATTAAAAACACACTAAAAATATTATATATATATATATATATATATATATATATATATATATATGTTGTCTCATTCAGTCAAACAATTGTAGATTTTTTAATAAAGATTTTTTGGACAGAAATGTCTTTAGAGGGAAAATAAGCAATAGCCCAGATAGTCTAAAAAGGATTCGCTGTCAATTTTGGCTTGTTCAGATTAAATAGCCCAAAGGTCTGCCAAGTAACAGATATAGGCCTAATTTAGAGATTAACATTAACTCTTACACTCTGTCGCGGTTAATAGGTTGTGTTATCATGTTAACTTTGAGGCTTACAGCTTTTCTAAAGCTGAAATAACTGCTGCTTATCAGGAGTCTGCCAGTTCCTCCGCAGGAAGTCGATCTGGACATCAACATGCACCACTGCAGCTTCTCACTCCATCTCCAGCTCAGTCTGCTATTGACCACATATTTAAAGCTATATAAACCTGAGAAAAGTCGTACAAAACAAAGTATTTCTACCAATCATTTCTTTTTATGCTGATATCTAAGTGTGCAGTGTTCAGTTCGTTTCAAGTTCCTACTTTCCAAAATTTCCAACCCTAAGACAACTGGTTTCTAACTTTATTCAGGTCTATTGTTTCTATCTGTATGCTAATCTGAAGGGGTGTAGAGCTGCCAATGTCAGTCTACTGGTCAGTTTAACATTTAGGCTTCAAATCCTCATAAAATATTTGATGAATCTTATTCCCCTAAAAATTAGTCTTTTTACCTTCAGCATCAGCAAGGAAACCACATATTGCATGTTTTAGCTTCATATTCTGCACCTTCCTGGTCGCTTCATGAATCCTAATATTTTAATCTTTCATTCAGTTCCAGGTTGAATCTTGTGTAGTTTATGACTAAATGTCTCCTTTCATGCAGGGAACATTATGTACAATGTAAGTTCTGTGTGAAAGATACTGCCTGGAACTTTTTGGATAGGTGAAATGAAAAAGGCTCTGAATTATAATGATCTGATTTTGATTCTGATCTGATTCGATCTGAGATAAAAATCCATCGATAATTTAATAGTATGAGTAAAAACGAATAAACGTACATTATTTGAAACATTTCACAAGAAGAGAGGAAAAAGAAGAGAAATGTAAACATAGTCAGATGTAAAAGAAGAATCACTTGAGGATTACGTGATCAATAGAGATCAATTTACTTCCAGGCAGTGGTAAGGATTCCTGGATGAGCTGCATAATGAATCGCGGCTTCTATCGACTCCGTCTGAAAGCTCTGTTTTACCCGACACTCCAAGGATCTTTGAACTAAACTTTAAGACACCTGCTTCGCCAGCCTCATCGATATTAACACTGTGAATTCTGCTAACAGGACATCTCAGTTGTGTTTTCAGATACTAAATCTTGTCTTTAATAGCTATAAATAAATAAAAGAATTGACCTTGCTTATAATAGATGCAGATTTTTTAAAGCATGTTATTACAGTACAGTGAACTGATGTGGTTTGATCTTTGTGACATCCTGCTGGAAGCAGCCATAAGAAGATGGATGACTGTGGTCATTAGAGGATGGACACCCGGTGTGGTCTTCTGCTGCTGCTGCTAATCTGCTTCAGTTTTGATAGATTACGCATTCAGAGATGCTCTTGGTTGTTATGAGGCATTTTCACCCAGAGAACTGCCTGCTTACTGGAAAATGTTTTCAACCGTTGTCTGTAAACCCTAGAGGTGGTTGTATGTCAGCAGTTTCTCGAATATTCACACCGCCTGGCTCCAGCAATCACCAATTCAAAGTCACTTAAATCACCTTCTTCTCCATTCTGATACTCAGTTTGAAATTCAGCATGATTACTTGAACATGTCTACATGCTTAAAGGCAGTAAATAAATAAAAGAGTTCCTGACATGGCTGGTTAGTTTATAGTCATGTAGTGTTGAATGGTTAAAGCTGTTAGCTGATCGTAATAGCTCAAAAGTAATTGAAAAGTGGTGGAAACAGCTGTAAATAATGCATTAAAGGCTCAATGAAACTGCTGAAAGTGAATGTTAAATGGTCCAAACCAGTTTTTCCAACCGTTTGGAGCCACGGCACATATTTCACCTTAGAAAAACCACACAGCACACCACCAAACAAAAATGTCACAAAAACCATATTCACCATTTTTCCCCACACACCAGGCGTAGGGGAATTGGCTTAGTTTGTCCCCAGTATACCTTTTTTGCTTTCTTCTGACCACTACTCATGCTAGAGCCTTCATCTGGGTCAGAATTTTCTCCAGCACCCAGGTCAGACTGACTACTTTTTCTTTTTCAAATATTTATCTATTGCTAATACACGCTGCATCGGATCACATCATGACTATTATGGGATTTGTTCTTCCTCTCCTTCTGATTTACTGGCAGTTGGCAACCCATTTAATTAGGGCAGGTAGTTGTACTGCCCTCCAGTGGAAGAAAATGTTGTTCTGCCCGTTACCCTGATCGCTTAAAGTACTAATCAGGTGATTATCTGGTTAGATAATCTTCCACAGCATACCTGATAATTTCTCATGGCACACCTATGTGCCATGCCTCAGTGGTTGGGAAACACTTGCCTAAACAAGCTAAAAGCAATGGACAAATAGATCAGTTTACTGAAAAGTAAATTGAGTTAGCTAAATGTGTTACATTTAGTTAGCCAAATGTAATGTAAAAACTGCAGAATTAGGTTAGAGAAATAGATATACAGGTAATAGATGGCTGAAATTACTTGTTAAAAGCAATGAACAAATGGTTAGCTAAATATCAAGGACTAATGGGTGATAATAGCCGAATGGCCACGTGTGATAAGTTGCAGTAACAGCAGAGGGAGATATTTCATTTCAAGCCTACATGAAAAGAATTATGGGAAAGTGTTTAAACAGACTTTACATGTTAGCTGCCTAGCTGGAGTAGAAGGATGACTTTTTGGCTTTAAATAAATTTTCTCCCCCTACTGGTACTGAAACTTCTGCATGCTGTCTACCACGCTTTGGAGAGGAAATGGGTGACATCCGCATGGTGAACCGACTATATGCTTTATCATGCTAGATATTTTTTTTTTTACTTTTTACTTTACTATTTGACTTTGTTCATTGCCTTTAATTTGGCTGCTGAATCAAAGTGCTCTGCATCTCCTATATTTAACTGAATTTATTTTTGTCACCTGACAGTGGCTTTATACTTACAAAGCCAAAACTAAAACACCTATAATGACTAAACATAAACACTGCATTGCTGCTGTAATCTGGTCCTAAAGTAAAAAATCAAACAGCTTTAAAGTGATGGGGGTAAGTAAACAGAATCTGGAGAGCAGCTTTTATCTCTTAAAGCTAGCTGATTAGGATTTGATTTTGTCATAAACATAGCTACCACTCACATGTTGCTTTTAGGAGAGTTGACATTAATCACACGTTTAGGATTTAACATTTTTGGCCACTCTCTTGCATAAAACCTCTGGTCAAGTGAAAACCCTCCATGTGGTGCAGTGTGGCAGGCCAGCTGATTACCTGTATGTGTGTGTGTGTGTGTGTGTGCTTGTGTGCGTGTTATTAAAGCATGAAGTGCTTATTCCTGCTTGGTCAGACAGATTGCTGCAGTTGTGAAATGAGCAACTGTGTTGTTTATTCTCTAAACCTTTAAGAAGATTGCTGTCGTTTGGGCTGAGTGCGTCCATTTCTAGTGTGTGTGTGTGTGTGAGAGAGAGAAAGTGAATTATGTCTGTATTAGCCACGTGAGCTTTGCATTTTGTCATCTGCTGTAGGCTGTTTGTGTGTACACGTGAGGATATGGGCAGTGTGACTGAGAGGAGGGTGGGCGAGGAGGTAAGAATAAATGGTGGAAAATCAAAAAGAGAGAGAGACAGTGGGAAAAAGTAAAAGAAAAAATACAAATGATAATAGAATAAAGAAGGGAAATGAGATGAGATGAAGAAAGAAACCAAGTGACAGAGGATAAAAAAAAGCAATTAACTGAGAAACAGAGGAGACAGGGATTGGTGAAACGGAGAGACTTATAGACAGAAAAGCAAAGAGAAACAGCCTAGATGGGCAGTGGGAGAGGAGGAAAAGATAAAGGCAGCTCATGCTCCAGTAGAGATGAAGTCATGCGAGTGGCGCTGCAGCTTTCTCTTCAGGCTGAGCTGCTCCAGCGTGGACATAATGAACTGTCTTTAACTGCATCACCTGCCGCCTCACACAGCACCCACTTACACTTCTGTACCGGTCCGTGAGTCATTTGGTACCGGGCCGCGAGAGTTGAGGCTCGGGTGTGAAATGTATGGTTTTCAGGGTTTTTATCGGTTTTTAGCGTTATTTTGTTATCGTTTTTATTGTTAACTCGGTTTTCCTGGGTCTTTTCACGTGTGTTATGAATAAATCTTCTTTTTTTCGGTACCGGTACTAGTTTTATTTTGCTGTATTTATCCGCGACACCTTAAAGAAAATATTGTCGGGCATAAACCAGTCCGTGGCGCAAGAAAGGTTGGGGACCGTTCCAAAGAGGCATACAGAGAGCCAGACATGGAAACCCTCAGTTTGTACTTAAACATGCTGCAAGTGTAGCTGTCTGCCAAATCACAATCCAACTGCATCGTATATGAAATGTTGAAACTTGGTATTTTGTGTTTTTTTTTCTTTTATTTAAAAAAATATTTTTGGAATACATGCATACTATGGTTTGATATTATCTTGCTCAAATAGGCAAGCCTTTTCCTGAAAATGGATGGCAACATATTGTCTGCTACTCAAAAACAGTTATATATATTGTTTAGCATTGATAGTGCCTTCGCAGATGTGTGTTGCTCATGCTCGGTGCACTATTAGACCTCACCTCCTTTTCACCACAGAAGCTGTTCCAAGTAGAATCACAGGACATGAAACTTTTCCACTTATCTCATAAGACTGTAATACTGTATATAAAGCTGACAGGAGACAGCAGCATTTATTTTTTGAATGGCTTTGTTTCCTCTTTGCATGACAGAGTTGTTGCTTACATTTACGGATTTGAGTTTACTGATAATATTAAAGTTGTTTCACACCAAACATTTCAGGGATCCCATGGGAGCTACCATTTTTTTTTCTCTGTTTGCTTCCACGTTGCTCATATGAGCTCTGCAGTGATGTAATCCAACAGCATCTCTTGCTGTAGCCTTTTATTTCCTTCTAATGCTGTTTGAGCTTGTTTGTTTTTTTTCTCTAAATTGCTCCATAGTGTGATGGATGCCTAACAAGTTGAAAAAAATGACTGTTATACATTTTTATATTTAGGTCTGACAAGTCAAAATCACATTGTATTTCCTCTGTCACACATAGGCTTAATAAAGTCAGGTTTTTACTGCTGGTTCATTTTTCTGTCTTTTATTTGGTAAATGTGAGCGCTAACGTTAAGAGCTGCCATTTACGTGGCTAACTGGATTGCATTTAAATGACTTATATATAAATTACGTCACTCAAAACGCCTCGTGTTTTGGAAGCACCTACTAGACCCTAAAAACACAATAGTTTCAGCTTCCTGCACAAAACAAGAGGGTGCTATCTGCTTATTGTATACCAGCTCATGCTAATAATCAAACTGAGCACACTGTTAGTTGCAGCAGGCCACAAAGTCCACCCCAAACAATCCGGGCAGATCTGCCAATCTTAATGTCAGCCCACAACTGCTAATGGCTCAGCTGGTACACTACCACGCATCCAATTAACAAATCTCATAGTGGCTGTGGTAATCCTCTGAGACTTAAGCCATCATAGCTGTTAACCCTAACCCGTTCTACGTTTTGGAGAAAGCAATAACAGACTTTCATTGAAAGAAACAGTAGTTTTTGATGTATGTGACAATGATTATTTTCTTAACTGGGGAGAACAACTTATCCTGATTGGTCAGAGTTACAGTTGTCACTGATGATAATTTAGACATGAGAGGTTTAGGCTGTTTTATCCTGCCGACATTTGCTGCAAATCTGCAAGCCACATCTTTCACAGCTTATGTATTGTTTATCTGACTTATTGTCAGATCTCTTGTGACTGAAGCCTGCTCTGTTCTGTACGGGGGTCTTGCTCCTTTTCTTCTTACTGCCACATACACGTGTGTCCTTGCATGCACTTGTGCTGCCAAATGTTCACACAATTACCAAACTTCAAGCTTACTTAACTGCAAACAGAAGGATTTACTACAAATCAAAAGTAAAGGAAGGCCTTCATAAACAGTCCAAATGAGTGAGAGGCACACTCATCCACTATAACAGCCAGAGTGATAACATGCCTGTTCTATTTTGTTTTGGTTTCTTTCTTTCTTTTTTTTTACATCTTTCTTGTGGAAGCTTTCAGAGCGAGTAAGTTGCCTCTTTTTTCAAACCAGCTTTAAGCAAAGGATAAAATACAAGTAAAACACTGCATAAAACACAAGTCCACTGGACTTTTAGGTACTTTCAAAGACACTTTTGTAGATAAAATGCAGTGTTGCTTAAATAAAATGATCTCAGAGAATTTTTGTTGTTGTTGTTGTGGTTTTTGTGCTTAGGTTGAGTTCAGGTAAGGAACCAGATAAAACCATAGTGAGGTTGACTGGAGAGGAGGTAGATATGCAAAAATCTTTTTGTAGTGTTTTTGTAAATACCCCATTTACCTGGATTTTTATGCATACTGTGTTATGTTGTTATTGTGGTCCTTTTTTCACAGTTTTTGCAATTTGCCTGGATTATGTGTAAAGGGTTAGACTTAAAAAAAAAAAAAAGACTAAATTGACTCATATTTTTAATACACTGTTTGTTGTTGCTGCTTGTCTTATTTGTATGAATGTTCTATTCAGTGTGGGATTTCAGTCTTTCCATAGATTCAGCTTTAGCACTCGGTCATGCTCCTCAAAATGTTTTGCTAATAAGCAAAAATGACCATTTGCCCCTCATGCACACTGAAATATTGAAGCAGTGAAAACAGTAAAAGTAAAAGTAAGGCATTAGACCAACCTGTATAATTGCTGGTGACACCCTGGGTCTGCATATCTGTCAGAGCCTCTGTCTGTGCTTCTGTCTGTGCTTCTGTTGGTGTCTGGGCTTCAGTCTGCAGGTCTGGCTGGAGTTGTATTGTTGTGCCGGTCAAGTCCTCTGGCAGCAACGTGGCAGCAGTGCTCCGCGAGTCCTCGGGGCTCAGTGTGGAGCCTCCAGCAGGAACCAGAGCACAGAGCAGGGGGCACAGCAGCATCAAGAGGTGGGTGCTGGCACTTTTACCGGTGGCTGCCACTTTTAGAGACATGGGTTCAGCTACTGAAGAAGAGCTATGAGAGAGGAAGAGAATTCAGAGCCTCATGGTAAGTCTCAAAACGTGGAGGAAAGATTCTGTAGAGGAAAGTTTTCTTCTTTCTTTCCTTTTTTCTCTGTCTTGCTTTCTTCAGTCTTCTCCTCTCCTCTCTTCTTTTCCTTACTCCCTTGGTGAAGAGAGGTAAACTCCCTCTGTGTGTCCTCTCATGATGCTGCTGCTCTGCATAGAGGCATGAGACAGAAGAAAGGATCGTGACAGCGTGTATATAATTGTGTTCGTGTATGCGTGTGTAGTAGATCCAGCTGTAATCTGCCTGCTCTCTGCTCACTTGCTGCTGTTTTCTCTCCAGCCTGCTCTTCGCCGTCCCTCGGCTTACTTGCTTGTGCTCTCACTCGGACTGCTGCTGCTCTCTCTCTCTCCCTGATCTCCAGCCGGGCTGACTGAGCTCTTGCATAACAGTAACTCACTTGCTGAGCCGTGCTGAGCTGTAACTCATGCAGCCTTAAGTCCTGATATTCCTGGTTGCTGCTCTTTCCCTCTCTGCCCCTCTCACCCTCTTGCAGGTTGCATGCATGGAGCATTGAATATTGGTGTTTACATTAAACAATTCAGACTGATGATTATTCGCTACTCGATGACAGCCAGCTAGGAGATCGCAAGCTGGAGATTAGACTACACCATGCTAAGAGAAGTTAAAGCTTCCAGAGCTTTTGGCAGAAAAACAGAATGGAAAGACTGGAACTTTTATCCCATACAGTATGTGGTTAGAAAGTCTGACTGCATAAAACACAAGGTCCTGCAACAAACTCAAACATATCGACTATATAGGCAGTGAAACACACCAAGTGGCACAGAGAACAAATACTTGATTTAGCTCATGGCCCAACATAGAATGGCTGACACCTCAGGTCAAGTCTACCAGTATCTCTGCACAGCAGGTGTTAGCAGACTACTTGACTGACTACGGGACAGATTTACCAACACGTTGCACCGATGGTGTTTGGTGTAAAAAAATACTGTGGATATTTACAAAGAGAATGAAGTGACAGCACAAAACTGCAGGGAGGAGAATATTTAAATGAAGGACACAAAAAGATTTACTAATGTTTGCGACACGCAGTTTGCTGCTGATTGCACCAATCTTTACCACCGAAAAAAAAGCAATTCTTATTTTTTGCACTTGATGTTGAAATGAACTGATTGCACCTGTGTTTGGAAAAGAGCACAACTTTTGTAAATCCCCTGTAAAACTAAGCAAACCTATAAGTACTATTTGGTGATTGTGCTAACACACTATTTTGTTGCAATTTTATGCAATTTCTTTGCTTGGTGAATCTGCCGCATTGGCAATTTTAAGTTTAGCCACCTTTTCTTCTTACCTTGTCCTTCAATAATATTAACCCTGGGTTCACTGGACCCACTGTTAGATTTATTAGTGCCTATAGAAACTGGGAGAAGGAAAAACTAGGGGTTATAGAACCACAAAGTCTACTTAGGGAGGAGGTTGGGGTGGATGTACGGGCTGACAAAACATCTTAAGCACAGGAGAACTGAGTTTGTTTTCTGTTTCAAATTTTCTCTTTGCACTTTGAATTTAACTGCGTTCCCTTTTTCCCCCATTGTTGTGATTCTGACAGTTTCATCACCTTAAAACAGTTTTAAGAGACAGATGGTCAAATCAGAAGGTGAGATTAGCTATACGAAGATTTGAAGTGAGGTCCAGCTTTTTGTTCAGCAAAGGTCTCATAATGTCAATTCAGATTAAAGAGGGCTCCTGACAGGAAGGGGAGCTGCTATGGTTAGCTGGCTTATGCTGGAGAGAGACACACATGAATGTGTCAGCAAACCTACAGCAGAAAAGGGAGAGATGAGTAGATCTAAGAATGCACACCTTCTAAATTTTGCACCTTCATGTCAAACAGCAAGTCTAGCAGGCTGATTTGCACCCTATTTGATGGATTTTATTCAAAATATTAAAGAGACATTTTATCACATGTTTGTAGCCTTGCAAGATAAGATAAGCCTTTTCTTGTGTTCACTGAAGTCAGGAACTCAGCCCAGCATCCAGCCGTGAAAACTGTCCGTCAATCCAAAAATAGTAGCCCTAGATTACCCGTGAGGCAGATTTGAAGCTTTGGTGACAACAGTGTAAGAAATTATCTAGCATGCACTGTGTCTTGCTATCTTCAAGCAAAGTTTAAGAAAGTACACACTTGTTTGGCATGATACTCCCAGGTCAGCCTGTCACTATCTTACAATATGTCACCGTTTCCCAATAACTCTCCAGTTGTTGACTCTTTCACAGAAATGAACAGTGAGCATCAGGCATGTTCAAATCACATCAAGGTGGATGTGTTTTGGTGACACAGTGCAAAAGGCTTTATTTCAATAAGACACTGAAGCCTGTGAGGTGAGTTTGATGCCTTAGTCCAAAACTGAGTTTCTCTGCTCATTAATTTATCATCACTGTTTCTGATTATCTTTTTTGCTGCATTCATGTGATCAAAAACGTGACTTCAGTACCTGACTGCCTTCTCTTGCGTCACTAAATGTGTGCACTATCGTCCATTTGTGTTTAACTGTGTGTGTGTGTGTGTGTGTGTGTGTGTGTGTGTGTGTGTGTGTGTGTGTGTGTGTGCATGCATCCTCATGTGGGACAGCGTATGTCACAGGTGTAACATGATGACCCTGATAGCTCTTGTTGATAGCTCTCAAGTCAGAAAGTCCATGCAAAGATATGAATTATTGATGCAGCTGGGACCAAAAATAGGAGAATGAGACAGAGAGAGAACAAGATGTGTAGAGCAAGGAAAGGAGGTAGAGTCTGAGAGGATCAAAAAGCAAGAGAGGAGCGGACAGAGTGAGCGATGACATGAGAGCGAGGAGGAAAGCAGTGGGAGAGAGAAAGACGGCAAGAGATTGAAAAAGAAAGAACGATGGAGTGATCTGGCCCTTTTAGCCTGCGAAAACTGCCATCTATCAAATGTTCGGCCAGTAAATGGGGGCTCACTAGGCTCCGCTGCTGCAAACTACATTATTTACAGCTACAGCTTTGCCAAAATGGACACAGGGATGGCTTCAAAGGACTGATCTAAGGTTTTATTTTAAGCCATCAAATTATAGCTGAACAAGACCAGGTTTTTATGGGAAAAGTGCTGCTGGTATACATCACAAAATGTGGCTAGAACAGAGAAAAGGTGGCTTCAGGTTTGAGCTTTAACCTCTAATGCAAGCGTGAACTAAAATGTTGGCAGAAAACTCAAACACAGTGGATGTTTAAATTCTTCTCAATAGGAGCATGTTATATCATATGTGATATGTGAATTTCTACTTTAAAAGTGTAGTCAGCAATATACTTTTGATTTGACATTTTTGTTATCTTCTTCATGTAACCCACCAAGGGATGGCAGAGTTAGCTTTAAGCTAACTCTGGTACAATGCATCCAATGGGGGCATTTGTGTTAATAATGTACATGGTCTCTTTTCAAATAAATGTCAATAAAAGCAAAAACAAATAAATAAAGAGGTTTTTCATAGGAAGGGACACTCTGAGCTCTCATTGTAGTTTCTCCTTAGCTATAAGGAGCGCCTTAAGCCCCTTTTCCAATAGTAGCTACTTGGATCGACTGGTTTTCCATTACAATTGAGTACCTCCTAATGTGCATGGTCATTGTCATAGAAACGTCCTAGCATCCCACGACGTAATTAATGAACGATACAACAAAAGTGGACTTCGTGGCAAAGATATACCAGGCGGTTTTGATTTTCCTGAATGAGATGCTCTCACAACTCATCGAGTGAAACTACTGACCAGCCAATCTTTGGCATGCAGTCTGAGAACATCACATGTTAGTACCTGCTAGGAACTCTGGCTGAGCAGGTACTATTTTAGTACCTGGTACTGTCATCTAGAGAAGAAGGATTTTTCTTTCCTAGTTGTTGCATGCTTTGTTGTGTTTGATGATAAGAGTATTTTTCTTTTTTTGCATGCTTTTACTGTATTTATTGGGACTTCTTCTGGAGAGACTCCTCCCCCCTGCTTTCCCTAACTAATTTGATACACCTGGAGGGCATAGTGGACGGCAATCAATCAGGCCTCCCTTGTTGGCAGCTGGAGGCCAATAAAAGGGTCTGGCAGGTCGGAAAAGGGAAACATAGCCGGATGCAGCCAAAGGCAGTGAGAGCCGTGCAGTGGCAATTGGCGGAAGGGCGCGGCAGCAGGAGAAGAGAGAGGGTCCAGTTGATGGCAGCTAAACACTAAAGGCACGGAGCAGTGGCGGGCGGAGTTTGGAGCTTTGCCCTCGCAGGTGGAAGCTGGTGGGGAATGGCAAGGAGACGACGGAGGACGCTGTCAGCCTGGCTCCCACTGGTGGACTCAGCGGACCCTTAACGGCCAAGAAGTGTGGCAGAGCCTGATTGGGACCCTTGGGACTTTAGCTCACTGACTGAGGACCATTTGGACTTTTATTGTGCTGAGTTTTTATGTTTTAAAATTTTTTTTATCTTCCCTGGTCAGGGTATTTTTATGCTATAACTAAAGTGTATTTATTTTTATTTAACTATTTTAACCGGATTTTTTGTCTTTCTGCTTCCGTGATCATCCCTTGCTGCTCGTCCCATCTAGTGTACACCCATGACAGTACCAGGTACTATGACCTAATGATAAACCCTGAAAACCGTGGCAAACCATGGCGAGTCGATTCAAGTAGGCAATAATGGAAAAGGGGCTGTTGTGGTATTTAGACACACAGCTCATTTTTATTTACCTAATTTTGAGGCTTGAAAAGCTCTTGGGAGCCCACTATATACCACATGCTCAGCACCAAACAAAAAAATTAACTGCTAGCTGGAAAACCCTTAAGTTTTACAAGTTAAGAACATAGACAATAAAAAAAACTGATGGAGTCACCCACTGATCCTAGATTGTATATTTTGAAGCTTAGCGTTTTGGCCACCACCGTGTTGGCCTTTTGGACTGAGAAGTTCCTTTGTCTGGATGCTAGCTAGCCTCTGCTAGCTTGCAAGATGCATTGATAAACTGCACTGGTGCAATGAGGATATGTTGGCTAATTAGTGCTAAGTAACAGGCTAATAAAATACTTGAAAAACATCCAGTCTTTAGCCCGTCATAAAATTACATAAATAAAACTCATATGAGCAAAACTCCATAACATGCCAGCTCATTATTTATTTAACAAAAAAGACAAAATGCAGTGAAGCAGTATGTAAACCCTTCCAAACAAGAGTGGTTTGTTTAAAAAGTTCACACTCAGGTTTCTACTCTCACTGACTTAAGCACAGTTTGATCAGATTATGTATAATGTGCTCCTTGCTGTGTTTTTTGAACACCTATAAATAATTACCACATTAATGCTTAACAAATTCAATAATAAGTGCAATGAGAAAGTATTTTCAGTACTCTGCATTCCCTCTCCTGATTTCTTATTTTGCTCACAGTTAAATGCTTCAGAACATCAAACATGTTCTAATATAAGTGACTCATAACCCAAACAAATACAATGTGCAGTTTTTAAACAATTATCTAATTTATGTCGGGAAACAAGCATAAACCTGCCAGGCCCTAAGTGAAAAAATACTTGCTGCCATGTTAAATCACAACTTAACTGTGATTAACCACAGCTTGAGTAAAAGGAGTCCAATTGTACTAGCCACACCCAAACCTAATAATCACCAGGCTGTCTAATCAATCAATCACTTGTTTGGTTATTTTAGTCTAATATTAAAATGTGTTTGACGATCTGAAACAAGTGTGACAAATATACAAAAAACTAAGAAATCAGGAAGGGGGGCAAATACTTTTTCACAGCACTGTATATCTCATGCCAACAGCCTGAACAGACTATCAGCATTTACTCAGCATGTTACACTGTGAGTGAGGAGGTTGGATGTTGAATGCAATCAGCTGGATTGCTTTAAAAAGAGGAGAAAAGCACAAAGAGGAAACTGAAAGTCAGCTGGGTTAAGAAGCGACAGACATGGATAGCAAGGGGAGGTGACAGATGTTCACGACATGTTCACACTTTTAAGCCAAACATGTTTATTGACAGGTCTTCTTTCAGCGGTATAGTAAGATTCAGTGACACCTTTGATACGGTTGAATAAAATCACTACTATTCGCCTACTGACTAAGACAATCAGTTTAGGATTTTCGATGACAAAGTTTAATGTGCCTTCATACAAATATAATGTCAAAAATAATCCAGTGTCAGTAACTATTTAACACTCCAACACAGTGGCTGGAGGTATTGCAAGTTAACACTGTTTGCCATCTGCCATAAAACAAAGAGTAGGACACTGTTACTACCCAGCTGGCCAGCTCTTTCTCATTCCCAGGGTGTCAAATGCTGGTGTTTTGTCAAAGCTGTGTCTCATGATACAAGGTATCCCTTGGCATCACCTGGCTATGTCTCAGTAGTGAGAGCAGTAAATTGGAGCAGAGTCCTCAGTAGGATCTTGCTGCTACGTTGTCACATATAGAAGATTACAAAAAACAACTTGGCATCACATTTGCCCTTCTCACAGCACCATCCTGGACAAGACCCACTTTGTTACATTCCCCTAAAAAGATCCAGGGGATGAGGGAAAGTAACAAAAGGTGTCCAGGTTGAAAAAAGGAGACAGGGAAGCAAAACGTTTAAATTAAAGGGTTTTATTAATGTTTCCAAAGTAATAGAGACAGACAAGCCGCTATCACCTTTTAAAGAAAGAAAACAACAAAACTCAGGTGTTGGTCAATAAGTAAGTCAAAAAGGATTTGTCACCTAAACACATTCCTCTCCACACACAACTTACTAGCTGCAATCCAACAAGACTCTTTCGCAGTAGAGCTCACCTTTCTCTGGCCTTAAGTATTTTTAATTGCTGACGGGAGAAAGCTGTAAGAAAGAGGTGGCACCTAAGGCAGGAGAGATGGCAAGACACACCCACATAAGGTCAATTTCAAAGGAGGCCCTGCTAGGGCTGTAATAAAGGCATTAAGTGTTATTTTTAAACATGCACAGTTATACTATTATAATCAAACAACAATCTAAGGAAGTAGTTCCTTGCATTAAAATCTTACCAATGAGTGAAAATGAATGGAAAAACTTAATGTTTGGCTTGATAAAAACATGCAAAAAACACAAGGCTTCCAAAAGAACCACACTTTACTGGCTGACTTTACTCTGCTGCCACCCTATCACCAACTGTGAACTATATCACACCTCAAAAGAGGAAGATAATCTGCCATGATCTAATATTGGCACTGATGCACTGAAAGAACTGATGCAAAAGGACAGTTTGTGTATATAAGTTGCAACACCAAGGGCATGTGACAGAACAGCAGTGTTTGACTCTCTGATTTAGTACATAATAACTAATTTTGGGGAGTTTTGTGATCACAGTTTTTATTTAAATGAAAATGAAAATGAAAAACAAACAAACCAAAAAGTAGCTATAGAAATAGCTAAAAAGCAGCATACTAATTTTAAAGCATTCATCCTCCTTGCACTGGCTGTTTTTCTTAAAAAGCTAGAATACTAACACCAGATTTCCCAGTTTTTGCGAACATCAGTCTTAAGTTTTGATGTCTGGGAGAGCGTGGAACATCACAACATAAAAACGCCAGCTTATCAACCAGAGAGAGAAGCCTCATTTTGCTCTGATGAATAATAAAGCTGCCTGCATGTACAGTGTGGTTAGTATGAGGAATATTAAACATTAGAAGTCTGTCTGTGTGCGTGTACACTGAGGCGGAGACAATCTGCAGCACAGTCACTATCAGCCTAATCCCTAATGCGACATCTTAGAGCACATTAAATACTGTTATATAATAGAGAAACAGAGCACTCACGTTTTCGTGTTTCTCTGTGTGTTTTCATTTCTTTCTGTCTGTAGCTGTTATGTTCAAGCAGTTGTATACATTCTTATGTATTCTGTCACTGTATCACATGGATATATATTTAGAAAAACATCAGTGTCTGATAGTTTATATTTTATTTTGAATTTAAATATCAAATAGCTTTATGTGGGAATGTTATGACATCATCCTAAGAGCCACCCAATTTTGCAGCTTTCGCCCACAGTGCAGAGCATTTTTGCTCATTGTTTTGGTTTTATGGCCACGCATTAAAATAGATTTCGAACCAAAAGTAACAGTTAGATTTGGACTTGAATCTTTCTGTTTAATAAAGGACTTAGTGGTTTAAATTACACATATTACTCCATGTTAATCGAATTGTTCAGATCTAATGTGCAACACCGTTTCTTGTTTGAGTCTTTTTTTTAATGGTTTTTGTATTTTTTAAACTTAATATCAAAGACTTCATATGTAAAGTTTGTCTTAATTGTCACAGCTTCTGATAATGCTGTTAAAGATTAGACTGCAAAAAAGAAAAGTTCTAACTTTCAAACAGTGTATGCTGGCAGCACCCACGAGTGAATTCATTCAGCTCATCATTTCCAATCAAAGGAGCACAGATTAGTATACCCAGCTGCTTGTACAAAAACAAACACATTGTAGATTGCAGAAACTCAAAATGATTAAAATCTACATTTAAAGTGCTAAAAAATGAAGCTAAAGCTCTTCAAATGTAGGACTCTCCAAAAGCAGGTTAAAAAGCAGAAAAAAAGGTTTTTAAGGGTGGCTATGTTCATGACAACAGTACAGGAGGTGAATTACTATATAGTGTTGAAATTGAATTAGCACCTAAGGTTTAAATTATTAATGCCTGCTTTGAATGTCAGGGGTGCTTACACAGAACTACAGGGTGGGCCATTTATACGGATACACCGTAATAACATGGGAATGGTTGGTAATATTAAAGTCCTGTTTGTGGCACATTAGTATATGTGAGGGGGCCAACTCCTCAAGATGGGTGGTGACCATGGTGGCCATTTAGAAGTCGGCCATCTTGGATACAACTTTTGTTTTTTCAATAGAAAGAGGGCCATGTGACACATCAAACTTATTGGTAATGTCACAAGAAAAACAATGGTGTGCTTGGTTTCAACGTAACTTTATTCTTTCATGAGTTATTTACAAGTTTCTCTTTGTTCACAGCCATTGACATGTCAAAGGGGTTAACACGTGAGGAGCGGATCGAAATTGTGTTGATATCTGGTGAACGCAGTAACCGGGTCATTGCAGCAGATTTCAATGCAAGACACCCTACGAGACCACCCATCTCCCATGCTACAGTTAGCAAACTGCTTGCTAAGTTTCGTGAAACTGGTTCAGTGTTGGATTTGCCAAAATGTGGACGCAAGAAAAGTGTCACTGTATATCCCTCAAGCTATCGTCCAATATCCCTTATTAATGTAGACCTTAAAATAATCTGCAAAGCTCTCTCAAAGAGATTAGAAAAAATAACCCCCCTTTTAATTCATCCTGACCAAACTGGTTTTATAAAAGGTAGGCACTCATCAACAAATACACATAGATTACTTAATTTAATAGACTACTCATGCAGTAAAAACACTGAAACCATAATATTTTCTTTAGATGCAGAAAAAGCATTTGACAGAGTTAACTGGAAATTTCTATTTGCAACTTTACATAAATTTGGTTTTGGATCCTGTTTCATAAACTGGTTAAAAATATTATATAACTCCCCAACAGCTTGTGTCAGAACAAATGACCAAACATCCTCCCGCTTCTCTCTTCTGAGGGGCACCAGACAGGGATGCCCACTCTCCCCTTCACTGTTTGCAATTTTTATTGAGCCATTAGCAGCAGCAATTAGACAGGCTACAACAATTAAGGGCATAAAATGTAAGAATATAGAACATAAAATCAGCCTTTATGCAGATGATGTGTTACTTTTTCTCCAAAACTCACAAACCAATATCTCTGGGGTAATTGCATTGATAAATTCCTTCTCAAGTGTCTCAGATTATTCAATTAACTGGTTGAAATCAACAGTTCTTCCGATTAATTGCTCCTTCCATAATTCTTCTCCTTCCCCACTGCAATGTGGAAATATAAAATATTTAGGTATCAATGTCTCTCCTAAACTTTCAGAATTAACTAAATTAAACCACATCCCACTTTTAAAGACAGTAGAAGGCGACCTGGCTAGATGGAAATCTTTACCCATATCACTCATGGGAAGGGTCGCCGCTATAAAAATGATGATCTTGCCAAAAATAAACTATTTATTTTCAATGATCCCAAATAAGCCATCACAAGATTGGTTCCGATCTCTAGACTCGTACATTTCTAAATTCCTTTGGAAAGATAAACCCCCACGTATCAGCTTAAAAACACTACAAAGGACCAAGGATAAAGGAGGATTAGATCTGCCTAACTTTAATCACTATTTTTTAGCCAACAGGCTTCAGTTCATCTCTAGATGGTTTAAACACACCTTCTTAGATGAACCTTGGATAGATGTAGAACAGGCACTATGTAATAACCTAGAAATTTCAGACCTACCATTTATCAGCTCAAACATCAAATGACATGAATGCTTTAAAAGCATCAATATTAGCTCTTCTCTGACAGCATGGTGGGAGTTTCTAAAAATGACAGAGTCTTCATTAATCCCATGCAAACATACACCTATCTGGAACAACCCGGACATATTACAAAACAATAATATGATAAACTTTTCAGATTGGAGTTGCAAAGGAATTAAATACTTGGAACATATATTGGAAGGAACAGACTTTATTTCGTTTGACAGACTAGTTATACAATATGGGATCAACAAGAAACGATTTTTGGAATATCAACAAATTAAATCCATAGTAAAAAAGAAATTTAATCCCAGTGAAGCTGAATTACAAACACCACCAAGTGTGGTACAATTTCTTAGTCTAAAACCCCCCAAATTATTGTCTAAAATATACAGAACACTTTCTAAAATAGATGAATCAATATCCCTTCCTATTGCAAAATGGG
The DNA here is from genome assembly GCF_051167445.1 of Perissodus microlepis. Lineage (NCBI taxonomy): Eukaryota > Metazoa > Chordata > Actinopteri > Cichliformes > Cichlidae > Perissodus > Perissodus microlepis. The sequence continues at coordinate 33,462,265 of NC_140477.1, forward strand.
AAGCAGATTTATCAATCAGCTTAGACCCAAACCTTTGGTCTCAGATATGCTTAAAAACCTTTCAATGGATCAGAAATCCCAGTTTGCAATTAATACAATACAAAATATTACACAGAGTGCACTATACTGGTCATAGGATGTTCAAGATGGGCTATATGCCTTCCAACAACTGCTCACACTGCACAGCAAATACACCGGACAATTACATCCACGCTCTTTGGTTCTGTCCACCAGTTCAGAAATTTTGGCGTGAGATATGTGAAGACTTATCAAAGTGTCTGAAATGTAACATTCCAGCCTCCCCTTTAGTATGCTTGCTGGGCAACTTGGATGAAGTCACTGCAGAAATAAACACAGCCCACGTTGTTTTTACGGCCCTATGCATTGCCAAGAAAATGGTCCTCATTAACTGGAAAAATAAAAATAATCTTAATTCTAACCAATATAAAAACCATCTAATAGATCACATTAGTCTTGATACAACCTCTGCCATCACATTTGATCAATCCCTTTGGGCTCCTTTGATCAGCTTCATCACCTAGTGGGGGTGGGGGGTCATGGTTTGGTCCTGCCTTCGCTATTGTGGTTGATGTGGGGGTAGGGACGGCCTTAGGGCGTCTGGGGAGTCCCTAGGGACGTTTCCCTGGAGGGCCTAACCTGGGGGCTGTGGCCATGACCTGGTTAGAAGCTCTGGGGCTCTTGGATGGTGTTTTCCTTGTGGCTGCGTACAGCGGAGATGGGGGAGGGTCTGTGCTGGCGGACGTTGGTTACTGGCCTGGTAGCCTGGCTGCCCCTGGGAGGGTCCGGGACGGGCGTGGAGGCTTGGGGGTCTGGGGGTGCTCCGCCCCCCGGTCTGGGGTGCTGGCCGGGCCTTGGGGGCTTGGGTCCTGGCTGTTGTGTCGCCGGAGCAGTGGGCGGGTGGGTGCAGGGGGGCTCAGCCCCAGTGCAGGGGACCTCTGGTGCATCGGCCCAACTAGGGGGCTCTCTAACTGGTGGGGAGGTTGTTACATCTTTGCAGGTGGTCTCCTCACTACAGGAGCTCACTCTGCAGGTGGGGGGAGAGATATAGGAGAGGGGGAGAATGAACTCAACCTGGGTGTCTATTGTCTTGTGTAGTTTGGGAGATGATTGGATGATGGGGTGGGTGCAGTTTTCTCTGGGGTGGAGTCGGGTGGGCTGCCCCGGACTCTGTGGGGCTGGGCAGTGCTGCTGCTGCGGGCCCCGGTCTGGATGGGCCTGGGCCTCCTTGCCCTGGTGGGTTCCAGAGCGTGGGGGTGCCTACTGGGGTCAGCGGGGGAGCTGGCCCCAGGGAGGGGCCGCTTGCCCCTCCCTTTCTTCCCTCCCCATCCTCAGCTGCCTCCCTATTCCCGCTCTACCACACCCACCCACACACGCAGGGCTTGGGGTGCAGGTATGTCACCAGGGTGCAGGGGAGGCACTCCCCCTCTGTCCCCTTCTGGCCGCCTGTGCCTCAATTTTATTCTGCAACCTAGACATCCACATTACTCACACTCTCACATAACACATACATATAGGGCCTTGGGGGTGGGCACGTTTTACAGCATCCAGAGGATGGTCGTTGTACTCCAACCCACCTCTGGCGCTGGTGCCCTACCCTCAATTTTAAATGCATTTAGACACTGAGGGTTTTCGGGAGGAGCCGTGCTGCTCTCTGAGAGGAAGCTAGTACCATGCTCTCCTGAGTTTTAAATGCACTTTAGAACAGCACACAACAACATTACATATGAGCGGGCGTAGGGAGGTTTGAGGTCTTCACTCACCCCGGTTCTGTTAGCCGTCAGGGCTGGGGGGCTGGGAGGAGGTGCTGGCCGTCAGACTGGGGTCTGGGATGCGGGGCCTCCCTGCTACTGCAGATAAGGAGGTGGTCCGCTTGCCTCCACCCCAGAGAGAAGGGTTACATCTCCTGGGTCTAGGTGCGGCTTGCCCCTCTGGGGGCGGGGGTACCTGGACCTGGGATATAGAGTATGTTTGGGGAGTGCGACTGTCTGTGCAGTGTCTATTTGTGTCTGTCTACACGTTGGGTGAGTGCCGAGTATTTGGTTGTGCATATGGGGGTGGGAATGCACGTCTGTGTCCGCGTGTGCCTGTTTGTCTGTGTCTATATGTCAGGTTGGGTCTTAGACTCAACCTCTCTGGGTACATCTCAGGCCCTCTAAAGTACGGAGGCCTATCTCCCCTCACCACACTCCCTGCCGGTGGCTGATGCCCTTAGACGTTGGTGTGTTGGTGGTCCTTGTCATCTGGGGCTGGGCGCTCATGCATGTACCGGCTCACTCCTGGTGGCCGATTGGCGGGGCCGGGCGCCTGTGGCCCGGCTGGGCTCCTTCCGGGGGGTGGGATGCCCTCAGGCCTCTGGCCTCTGGGCCTGAAGCTCGGTCCTCTCTGGCACAGCTGGCTGCCGGCGGAGCCCGCGGGCACGCCACTGCAACCCCCTCTGGCCTCTGCTCCGTAGCTGCGGGGTGACCTCTCGTTTGGGGCTCTACTCAGCTCTTCCCAGGAGGGTGGCACGGTTCCCCCCCCCCTTTGGTGGTCCTCCTCGGGTCCTTGTACTCTGGGGCCTCTGGATATCTGGGGCCTGGATCTCCTCCATACCTGCTTCATACCCTGGTGGACGGGGCTATGGCTCCCCACACTCCCTAGCAGATCGTTACATGGAGAAACCTTTGGAATACAAGCATGCTGATCCACACAGGTATGCACACAGGTGTACACACGGGTGTTCACAGACGCGGACTACACCTTTCTTGGCTGCTGCCTCAAAGCACATTGTGCGCTGTCTATCTTGCGTGCTGCACAATATCGTTTATTATTTAGTATCTACTGTTATCTACTACTAGCTAGTTTATTGTGATGGTGCTGTTTTTATTATGTTGCTCTTTGTTGTTTGCTTTCTCTTCTGTTTTTTTTCTCCATACAGGTGATCCAGGCGTTTTGTTTGTTTGTTTGTTTGTTTTTTCCTTTCTTCCCCCCCTTCTCACCGTCTCTTCTCCCCTTTGGTTTTCTTTCTCTCCCTCTCTTTCTTTCATTCTTTCTCCCTGTCCTATCCCCCAGTCACGTCTGTCCCATTTGTAGCAACCGAAAATAAAATAAATACATAATTATAATAAAGGTCAATCAAATGGACCAATATGGCAAGGCCATGATGATCCACTTGGTAAAATAAATCCGCTTGGCATCTTTCTTGGCCTTAAGACAACAATTCTGATGGCTAAAGATCCAAACGGGACACAAAAAAAAAAAAAAAAGAAAAAAAAAAGAAAAGTGTCACTAATGAAGAAACATCAGTGGCTGTCCTAGCTTCATTCAGCAAGAGCCCACAGCGTAGCACTCGCCGCATGTCACTGGAGAGTGGCATTAGTCGAACATCCCTTCGGCGGATCTCAACGAAAACAAAAATTGGAACAGGACCCTCAGTTCACACAGAAGATTTTGTTCAGTGATGAGGCAAACTTTTATATGTGAATGGTGAAGTTAACAAACAAAACCACCGCTATTGGTCTGACACTAACCCACATTGGATGGATCCCTCCAAGACTGTTGGAACAACAAAAGTGATGGTTTGGTGTGGTATATGGGGTACAACGATAGTGGGTCCATTCTTCATCAATGGAAACCTCAAAGCCACTGGATATTTGAAATTGCTACATGATGATGTGTTTCCCTCTTTATGCACTGAAGCTGGCACGTTCCCTGAGTTTTTCCAGCAACATGGTGCACCACCACATTATGGGTGCCAGGTCCGAGCATTCCTAGATGAACAGTTTCCTGGAAAGTGGATTGGTCGTCGTGGGCCAGTTGAATGGCCCCCAAGGTCTCCCGATCTGACCCCCTTAGACTTTTGTCTTTGGGGTCATCTGAAGGCAATTGTCTATGGTGTGAAGATACGAGATGTGCAGCACCTGAAACTACGGATACTGGATGCCTGTGCTGGCATTTCTCCTGCGGTGTTGCTATCAGTGTGTGAAGAGTGGGAGAAGAGGGTTGCATTGACAATCCAACACAATGGGCAGCACATTGAACACATTTTACAAGTGGTCAGAAACTTGTAAATAACTCATGAAAGAATAAAGTTATGTTGAAACCAAGCACACCATTGTTTTTCTTGTGACATTACCAATAAGTTTGATGTGTCACATGGCCCTCTTCCTATTGAAAAAACAAAAGTTGTATCCAAGATGGCCGACTTCTAAATGGCCACCATGGTCACCACCCATCTTGAGGAGTTGGCCCCCTCACATATACTAATGTGCCACAAACAGGACTTTAATATCACCAACCATTCCCATTTTATTACGGTGTATCCATATAAATGGCCCACCCTGTATAACCACAGAACTATAACCACTGGTTGCCTTAGCTTAGCTTAGTTTAGCTTAGTTCACCTCAGATAATCTGAGTCTTGGAACTCGTGTTGTTTGTGGTGTTTAAGGTCTTATCAAAGCATTTAACAGATAATGAGCCTCAAATTCTTCCAAGGTGGAAGAAGGTGGAGACCAAACTAGAGCTAAAAGATCTCAAGAGAGAATTAATGTTTAATATTTGCAGAGTATTCATAAAAACCTACAATAAAGCAGCACCCGGAAAGGAAGCTGACCTTCCTGAAAGTGACAGACACTGTTTACACACTATATTTTACCTTATACTATCATTTAGGTTTTCCTGCAGTTATGTCATTTTGTTGTGACTGTTTTTCCTCCATTTTTATTGAAACCAGACCGACCAATCAGCTTTTTTCATTTTCTGTTTTAATTTCAAAAAATGAAATCCAGGTACAAATTTGATGTAGGGATATAAAAGCAGGCACTATTTTCTCAAAGTTTAGCTGCTATCAGCTCCTATACTGAACATTTTTTTCAGCTGACCTCAAGAAGCCAAAATCATCCTTTGTAGCACTGAAAGTTTTGTATATTGGCCAGCATGCTTATGTGCTTTCACCAATGTTATGGGAAAGTGAAGCTGGTATGCCTTGAATAGAAAACAGAGGGTCTTTGTTTGCTATATTTGACTGCTGTTTTCTCAATCCATGCTAGTTTCCTAGTATATTTCCTTCTGACCTCTCTCCCTCATTTCTTGTCTTCATATTTTTTTGTGTGAGTTATTCCCTCTCTTTTCCTTACTTCCTGTTTTATTTTGACAGGTAATTTGCTCACGCGTCTTATTGTGTTTTTACTTCCTGCATGTGTGTTTTGTTTTTTGTTGTTGCCTCCTTTATGATTGACCGCCTGCCTTCTTTTTGTTTTCCTATTCATTCGTTCCCTATTAGTTCCCTGTCTGTTTATGGTCCCGTCTCCCTGTCTGATGTCTGTTTGCATTCCTGTCCTCTGTGCTCTTCAGTTCCTTATGTTTAACATTTTTTTAGACATCACTTCTCTAAAGTATTACTCAGTGCCTTTTCTTTGACATTAAATCTTATTGAAGATGAAAAAAAGTCTTATTGCTCAGACTGTCTGACTCGTGTCTTTTATTTGGTTCCAAGCTTAGACAGATTGTAAACACTCTTGCAGTAAGATTAGGAGTCAGGTGTCGCCAACTGTTGCAAGATTGTGGATCTATGTCACCAAAGGCTTCGTTCATATTTTATACTGATTTTGTTATGATTAAGAATGATATTGTATATATATATATATATTGCTCTAGACCGGTCTGCTTCCAAATGAAGCTCCCTCAATACTTTCAGTCTATCAGCACTGCATATAACGCAGACACAACATCATCATACCCAGCGATAAACAGCTTACAGGGTCTTACTGCAGCACAGTGGGAAACTGTAGATTAAAAAAAGATCTGCCCTGATTGGATTCATCTTTCTATGGCATTAATGATGTGTTTCTTTTTTTAGTTTCTTTTTTTTTTTTTTGATGAGAACCAGTTGTATCTTGAAGCATCTGTTCCTGCTGAGACAAACCACATTTGACCCCAGAGGAAGGAGGCAGTCAAACATGACAGAGGGGATTTGAAGGACAAAGCTGCTGGTTCAAATCATAGACTGTTCAAAAACTGTGGCCCAGCTGGGGAATAAGTTCCCACAAGAGGTTCCTTGAGCGGTTACTGAAGTATTGTCGTGTGTGACACAAGATTGGGTTTATTTGTTTGGACTAAACAGAAGTGCTTTTAGTTTTATTTGTTATTTTTTATTAATATTTAATGGGGGGGGGGGAAATGTACTGCCCACACTGGTTGATTGACTTGTTGAGAGCTGGAGTGTAGCCTGAAAATTCTGCTTTGCCATCACTGAGGTAACTGTGACACATGAGATGAGAAGTTATTGATCTCTGTGGGGGAAACTGCACCATCACAGCATCTGAAGACCAAAGGAGTGTAAAATAGAAGGGAAAGACAAACATGATACACGAGGGAGGAGAAAACACTGAGATTAAATGTAATGTAATGATTGAATGTAAACTGTAATCAGAAGTTAAAAGTTAGTGCTTCCACTTTGATTCTTCTCTGGTTTCCACACCTGCACACTCAACTTAGTTCTCAGGGTTGGAACACTTAACCACTTCCTAATCTGTAGGATGAGGATTTAAGGGAAGATCTGAGCTTTGGGTGACTCCCCACAGCGTTGACGTTAATTTGGGAGGGAAGTAACAGTGGCAGATTAAAAATAAGCAGTCAGATAAACATGTGAACCTGCAGTGACATGCCGAGAGGCTGGGGGACTTTGGGAGTCCTGTAGAGTGTCTGAACTCCTGTCTGATCTACACCGCGGGACCTGGCTGCAGTAAGAGTCCAGTAATAACTGGTACAAAAAGTGATTAGACGCTGCTGTTTTAAGAAGAGTTAATGAGAATGAGGCATTTTAATTTATAAAAAATGAGTAGGAGCACAAATTGATATAAATGTCTTTAAAAATATGTTTATAGTTTTAAAAGAATTGAGTGAAAACTACAAACTATTTCATGTGAACTGAGGTGGATTTGGCTCTCAGTTTGGATTATCATAATATAATATCAACTGTTTCTAATAATAAATTAATTAAAATGTTCAGCCTTAATCTAGATTCCATTTCTGTTTACCTTTTATTTTACAGTGGATGTGTATCTATAAGAGTGCCATCTATAAAACAAACCATGCCAAATGCTCCAAAAACATACCTTGGGGAGGTATACAGCACCATCTTGTAGCTATCAGAGGTTAATGCAGTTCAACGGTGGAAATCAGAGAGCACAAAGCAACGATTGGCAAAGAATTGAAACCTATATTTTGCTGAAAACAGTACAAACACAACGTTTTAAATGTAGAAATTTTTTACATTTTTTTAAGTGTATATAATTTACTTTTAAAGCTGATGCCTCCCTCATTAAACATTGGACACGGGTGTGTCACTTAAACACTACCTCTATGCTTGTTAGAGATTATAAAGCAGTGTTTTTCTACTTCTTCTTCAGTGCTATACGAAAGTCTTGAGCTACCCCTTATTTCTTGATATCCTCCAGGCTTTTTTGTAATGTTTAAAGTGCTCTTGAGCTATAGTTTTCCAGTTTTCTGAACTTTTAAAAGATTTTCTTTATAGTTTCTTTCAGTCCAGTCCTTGTATCTGACCATTATCATAAGATTTTTTTTTTTTATTCTTGTTAAACCACTAAACACCAAAACATTCAAGCATTCAAGCATGCGACCCAAGGTATGAACCATACACATAACAGAGAACCAATTTTAAATGATATCTTTGGGCTGCTTGTTACTTGTAGCCTATCACAGAAATCAACTTGTTCCCATATCTTTAGCAAAATCTATGAAAAATGCCAAAGATGACAGTTTCACTGGCATGAAATAGTATTTTTACACCAAAAACATTAATCACAAAGCACTACTGACATATTTCAGCATGTTGTGCAGCGTGTTCTTGAAGATATCTGAGGAAACTGGACAAATGGATGACAAAGGAAGAAGTGGCAGACCTAAAAACAAATATCTACAGCAGGTGAACAGTATTTGACCACACCTTTGTGTTTCAAGGGCAAGATATCTCCGCGCTTCCTGCCCATTGATCCTGCGATAACCTCACCTTTTGTTAATCTTCTCATTCCCTCGCTACTACTTAAGATATTCTACATGCTGGAGTCTTGTGTGTTGCATTTGTGTTTGATAAAATGTCTTGCTTTAAGTGGCTTACTAGTTAAGGACTAGTGTAGCACCTGACCTTTTTTTAAAAACCACAAATCTGTGCTGATGCCGAATGTGTAGAATGTCTTTGACATCAAAAAGACATCTGGGTGGAAACCTGTGTTCATGTAATCTTCACTTCTGTAATCTTCACTTCTGTCTTCACTTCATCCTAAAATGAGCTCAGGCCCAGAGAAGGCAGCATTGTTTCTGGATCTTGTGTACATATGTATATTTTCTTTGCATGCTACAATTTTCTCTTGCACTGAAGAGTGTACAGAGATTTCTGTGGATTCCCTGAACCCTTCTCCTTCACCGTTACTTCTGAAACCCAGTCATGTTACTAATTAAACTAATTAGCGGTGAGATGGTCCACCAGTTGGTTTTTCAGCATAGAAGAAGTTTTCCAGTTTTTTTAAATTGCCCCTGGCTTTTTTTAATGAATTCAAATTCAACCAGACCTCCTATTTTTTATTCCATTTTAAACATTTCATATACTGTCTCTACTGCTATTTTAATTAGACATATTCTAATTATTTATCTGCCATTATTTACTTTTAAAAATTCTATTATTTTATCATAAATACATAGAAACACAACATTTAACCTGTAGTCAGCACAGTTGTGTACTGATCATGCCTCGAACTAATGATGTGTTGAAAACAAACTGCTGCTAAAGAGCAGCCTCCAGCACCACAGAAGGGTGGACAGCTCCCCTTCTCTGGATAAGCAGGATTTCAGAGAAGCTCCGCATAAAACTTTATCATATTTAATAAGTAAAGTGATATAAACATGCAGCAGGTGTGAACAACTGAGAGGTCTCAGAGTATACAAAGCCTGTTGATGTGCAACTGTTTCCTTACTATCGTATTTTCTGTTGAATGATTTGTTATGAGGATAACTTCAATTTAAATTCAAATCTATTTTATTTATATATTTTATTTATATTTATATTATAGGATAGTCTGATCATAAAGAATTATAATAGTGTAGCCTAGAAGTAATCACTCTGTGTGATCAGCATCACTCTGAGACAGGATGTTTCTAATTTTAGAGATATTGTGTCAATACTGTTAGGATGCCTGGGTCGTTGACCCAGGGTTTTTGAGTTTATTATTATTTATAAATTCTAGTCTTTGGTTTCTTTGTTAGAGTTCTGTCTTTTGGTGTATGTCTCTGTCTTCTCTAGTCGCTCTGTGTATCCTTAGTTGCTATATCCCCGTGTCCAGTCAGTGTCTGTGTCTGCCCTGGTCCCACGTCTCTGTTCCCTCTGTAGTGCCTGCATGTGAGTCTGTGTCTTTTGTTCAGTCTGTGTTTTGTGTTTCCTGTTTTATTTTGAAGGTCTGTCTCATCTCAGTGTGTTCAGTTTACGCTTCCTTGTCTCGTCAGTTCTGATTTGCCCCAGCTGTGTTTCCCTCCTGTTACCTATTCCCTGATTGCTCCCTCTGTGTATTTAAGCCCTGTGTTTCTTTGTGTCTGGGTCGCGATCCACCGTTTACCTAGCTGTGTGTTCTGTCAGTCCTCTGGTTTAAGTTTATTTTGATTTTTTTCCAGTTATGTTATATTTGAGTTTAACATTAAAGCTGTTTTGAGTTCACGTTTGTCTCCGGAGTCTGCACCTTGGGTCCTATTCCTGTCTGCACACAGCCGTCACATAACAAATACAAGAAAGCAGTCTTACATATTTGTTTAATATGTGTATTGAAGGACATATCCTGGTCAAAAATGACTCCAAGGTTCCTCAGTGTTACTGGAGGCCAAGGTAATGCCACCCAGAACTGGAATCTGGTTAGATACCATATTTCTAACATTTTCAGGGCCAAATACACTTACCTCAGTTTTATCTGAATTTAGAGGCAGGAAACTAGAGGCCATCCAGGTCTTTATGTCTTTAAGACATTCCTGCAGTTTAAATAATTGGTGTGTGTTATCTGACTTCATGGATAGCTAGAGTTGGGTATCATCAACATACCCATGAAAATGTATGCTATGCCTCTCAATGATACTGCCTAAGGTAAGCGTGCATAATGTAAACAGAACTGGTTCTAACATGGAGCCCTGTGGAACTACATAATGAACCTTTTTGTGTGAAGAAGACTCCAGTTTACATGAATAAATTGGATTCTATTAGAAAGATGTGATTGAAACAACAGCAGGGCAGAACTTTCAATATCGACAGCATGTTCTAGACTCTACAATAAGATATATATATATATATATATATATATATATATATATATATATATATATATATATATATGACAATAAATCACAGATGTGAACTGTTTGGTGCAAGCAATGGAGATGGCTCCACAAAGACAATTTCTGTTGTTTTAAAATCATATTCAATCCTAACAATAGGATGATTTCAATAAAATCACGACATTTTCTAAGGCTATTAATAACCATCAGCACCCTTAATAAAAGCGTCAGTCTTAGAAAAATACTAAAGGACTGAAAATGGATGGAAAACTGCCATGTTGGGATTAAACATATTCACTGAGAAAAAGCTTTTGTTCTCTGTAGCGTTACTAAAACAGAGATTTAAAAATCCTTTCTGTTAAAAGAGAAAAATGATTTGGGACCCCTTAGTACTAAATTCTTAACATTCATAGAAATATTGTTTTTACTGTTGCAAAGAACTAAAAAAATTAAACTGTTATTATCTATCTATAATAGAAGTTACTTTATGAATTACGTTTCATTATTTCTTCATATATTAGAAGGTACAATAACAGTTACCTTTTGATAACTGTTTAAAGATAAAGGTTGTATTAATCCCAATAGAGTCAAAATTTTCAGCAAAAATCAAAAATATATATATATTTTTTCTCTACCTGGATTAGCAATAGGCTAAACACTAACATCATTGTCAGGGCCAGCAGGAGTCTGGTGGAGGAAAGCTGTTTAGAAACTTCACTTGATGCCATTAACTCGGTGAATCCTCTAGATGGCAGTGTATGAATGCGGCCACACGTCAATGGTTTCCATACTGGCCTCCTGTGTTATGTTTTTATACCTGCTGGTGTGGTAGGGATTTCTGTTACATACAGAATAACATAGTTTAAACCTATATAAATACATTTTTCTCCATTAACCCATCATTTATGTTGCAGTTCCAAAAGTTAGGACTATGCACACCCACCGTCCAAAAACAATTTCAAAGCAAAACTCCCAACTTTGCATTTTGAAACATTAAAGAACAACAGTGACATTTCCACAGAAGGTCAAGAGCTATGCTAACACTTTGATGCTTTATGATGCTTTTATTACAACATGACATTAGCCTGTTGCTTATGTCCCCCGATGACTAATACATACTAATATATGAGCCACAGTTTTTTTCCCTAATTTGTGTGACACTGACCTTTGACCTTGTATGCTATTATCTTTAACCATAGGACTTGAGCAGAACTTGCTGAAATCTTTGGCTTCTATAAGCTCTAAAAACTTGATATTTTAAGATATTAATGCAATGTGTGATTTTTTTGTGATGTCATATTGAAAAAATCTAATCAAATACACTGTGTCACTTCTCTGCACAAGTGTTGTGCAGCTGTCTTGATGGCCTTTTGTATGACATATTACTCGATATGGTTCCCTGAAAATTTTCTTCAAGGTCAACTTTGATCTTGGCCATTAACGAAGAAGGTCAAGGTCAAATGCTTCTTCAGCCTGGGTACTCATGTCGCACAAGGCCAGTATATTGCTGTGAAGTTTGAAGATGATCTATAAAAAACGTTTCTACTGCTTTTCACATTTGGTGTGACCTTGATGTTTCAGCAAAATTAAATCAGCTCGAGCTATTATTGGTATCTACCGTCACTCAAAGTTTGAAAATGATATCTCAACAACTGTGGACACTAGACTGCTGACAAACAGACAGACAAGCCGATTACTTACTCCCTCCCTTCGGGGGAGAATAATTGTATAATTATAACAGAATAATGTTTTGTCCTCTTGCTGCGTTCTTGTTTGTTTTATTTGATCGTCATCATTGGATCACTGTTTCGTGATTGTTTGACCTGATTGATTTGTTGCTTCTATGAGGCGCTTTGTTTTATGACTTTAGAAACCTTCTGATAATTGCTATGATTCACTTTATAAGACAAACAGTTTTTGTGTACGAGCCACTGTTTTTTTTTTTTTTACATAATTGATTAATCTCGCGGTATTTCCTTCTCATCCCTTGAACACGTTTTTGTGTGTGTGTATGTGTGTTTTGCGCACACACACACAGTCTCACCCTTGCGCAAACTTTTTTCACCCGCCCTGATTGGTGGCCTCACAGCCACAGAGGGTGGGGAAACCTTGGGATTAATTAGCATACCTGTGCAGTCCGATAAATGCGCCGGCACGCTCACCTGATGCTTCGGAGAGCGTCACACACAGAGAGAGAAAGAGGGGGACCTTCGTGTGTAGTGTACGGTGCGAGTGAAAGTCACCGTGCAAGTAAAGCTCAGCCAAGCTCTCTCACCTCACCGAGAACCCGATCAGGCTCCGCCGTCTGTGCGTTAAGGCGCACAGCCCAAACTCAGAACTTTACGCTCTTCCTGGAGGACCGTACCCCCCCCCCCCCCTCTTCCTCTTTCCTCCGGCTCTCCCTGCTTGACTGTGCCTTGAGGCTTTCCGTAGGCCACTTCTGACTTTTACGCCCGGTTCTGCTGAGTTGTGGCCGGTTCCACCCAGAGCCCCGGGTCACCCATGAGGCTGGAGGCCGCAGCCAGGATGGATCTGTTCAGGAAGCTGTGGAGGGCGAGGAAGCTGATCCTTGTGGTGTTCATCCCGCTGTCCCTGCTTCCCTTACCGCTCATCCACCCTACCAGTGTGAGTACGAGAGAGAGAGAGTGTGAAAAAATGTGAAGTTTTTATCATTATTAGCATATACACGCAACAGAACGCTTACCATAACCAAATGGGTTTCAAAATAAGAGCACGGTAGAGTTTAACTGTATAATTTTCACTATCAATGTATTTGATGGATAGAATATAAAGGTATTCATATTCTATTGGAAATTATTGACATATAAATGCGTCAAAGTTATTGAAGTTAATTCGTAGATCGACAGATACACTTTTTTAATGCACAGATGTGAAACATTTAAAGACGGAATGACGAGAAACTACTTTTAAAGCACCAGAAAATCTCTTCAAAGCATTAAATGTGATGGATATACCAGTGCCTATAAGAAATAAATTAAAGATGTGTGTTAAAATAATTAGTATATGCGAACTTAGGTTAAATCAAACATCATGCGCCAATAATTTACTCTTAATAAATACCTAGCAACCATCCGGCACAGCAGTAAACAAGATATCCAGTTGATCTGTGGGTGGTGATGCTGCTGCTCTTGGCCTCAGTGTCCTGATGGGATCTTGGTCTGTGTGTGTGTGTGTGTGTGTGTGTGTGTGTGTGTGTGTGTGTGTGTGTGTGAGGGAGAGAGAGCGAGAGAGAGAGAGAAAGGCGCACTGTCCTCCGTTTTGATAATCGCTTGTCTCGAGATTCCCCGATCATCAGCTGAGCCGTGTGTGTGGAGAGGAGATGTCGCGACATGTTAATGAGCTAAACATCATCGTGCTCCTGAAAAATAAAAAAGTGAAGAGGGAAAAGATGGGAATAAAAGGAGAGAGGTCCGTTCCTCTTTTGCGTGTCTTCCCTGCGAATCTGGGATAGCTGTCTTCAGTGTCCTCAGATTAGTGAAATCGTAATGAAAAGCACAGAATTACATGAGCCATGTGCAAGCATTTGCCATTCTGAGACTAAAACCTTAAACTTTTGCTGCTGGGGAGTGGGTTTCATGTATTCTTTTTAAATATTTGAATATTTGTTTTGTTTGTTTCAGACTTTCTGATTGTGGTGTGGTCTCATATTTACCGAGGCTCAGACCAGTGCATTTCTCTGATTTGCAGAGTCTCTCTGGTTAACGTGGTCACCTGTCAAATTCCATGATATCCAGTAGAAAGCACTTTTTTTCCCTCTAGTGTATGTCATACTGAGAACACCTCAATTGGGATTAGGATTTTTTTTCTCCAGTGACCAGTGAAAGACAGTAGCAATCAGCAAACCAAAATTGAAGCTTTAAAACACCCTATCAGAGCACGTCATTGTATTTATGATGCAAATGGTACACATTAGCTCCAGTTTGTGACTTTAATGTATTACAATCTGAGTCACAGAGGTAACAATCAATTTAAAGGGAGTGAGAATGTGTTGGTTTGAAAGGCCCACGTCATTTCAAAACTCACGGCATGCGCAATGCATTTTCAAAATCCTCAAGGTGTTCTGTGATAAAACAGTATCAGTTATAGTATATCTAGGTGTTTCCTTTTGTTTCTTGTTTTCAAGCATGGATCAAACGCTAAATATAGCTACCAAAGTTAAAGTTTGTGTTTAAAAAATCTGAATCAGAATCTGAAGTTTTGAGTTTTTAACGTTCGTGAGCAGCCGGGACTGGAGCTTAAACCACATCTCTGGTAAAAGAAAGAACTTAAGAACTCAAGAATTAACACATAGAATTAACACATACACAACACTCGGTATTTATGAACCAGGTATCAGTGCTGTTTCTGATAAACACAATAAACAAGGGTCGTAAGAGAGGCGATGCGCTTTAGATCATATTCTGTCATGTTTATTGGCACACGGCCATAGTGTTTTCTACACGTATCTCAATTGTAACTACAGGTGTTTCTCTGTGTTTATTTTAATGTCATTCATATTCAAAGAAAGTGTTATGCTCCACAAGTTGACCGTCAGCCAATAAGAGCGATCGCCAAGGAGCCCTGCTGTTATGTCAGTGGTGGTGGATGTTTGGCATGAGTAAGTGGCGCAGGATGAGGCCAAGAAAGAACAAAAGAACAAAAACTTGACTACAAAGAAAAAGAAAGAAACAACCCAAGCAATTAAGTTATATAATCAACCCACAACCACGCTGGATTTGAGCCCCCACGTGGCTTCCTTACGACACCAGGGACCCCAGACTGTGTCGGGAATGTGACGGGTTCAGAGTAACATTGTGTGTGTGTTTGGAGAGGTCCTGTGTCCAGCTGCAGCTGAACAGGACATCTGTAGGATGCAGTCAGGCCAGGTCAGAGAGACTGAGGACAGGAACAAAGAAGCAGAGTCAGTGGCAGATAAGCACAGTGCTTATCAGAGGCGCACGTGTGCAGTTTCACAACTTTCCAAAATTTTTGCTGAGTCCAGACAGCTACGTATACACACACACAAAGAGATGTTCCCTGGCTTTTGGCTTGGCTGCTGTGATGCACACACTGAAAAATTGCTGCTACTGTTAAAAAAAACTGGCAGTTAATTACGATTTATATTTGGTGAGCCTCTGACTTTTCCTTTAGCAGAAATCTGGCATTTGTGGTTTTTAGCTGTCTTGTCATGTGGATGGATTGCCAATGAATGTACCCTGTAGGACGATAACTGTGGTGATCAGGACAAATATGTGTAGTAGGGCTGCCACGATTAGTCGACTAGTCACGATTACGTCGACTAGTCACGATTACGTCGACTATCAAAATCGTCGACGACTGATTTAATAGTCGACGCATCGTTTGAAGCTTTGTAAGATCCTGAAAGACGCAGGAATAAGTAGTAGGATTTAAGAGTGTAATAACGGACTGAAACAGAAGATGGCAGCACTGCATGCACAAGGATGCCAGCTGCCGTTAAACCCCGAAGAAGAAGAAGCTCTGTCCCAGAATTCACAGCGCGGCTCAGCGCAGTTGTCAACAATGGCGGCAGCTAGTTAGTTTTAATATTACTCTTATTATTCTTTCTGGGTCACAAAATAAACGTTTAACATATTTTCAGGCGAGAATGTAGCTGTGTAAACCTCAAATATCTGCTCAGTTTATCAAGACACCACATATTTTCAAAAGCGCTCCGACGTTTTCAGAGACGTCTGTTACCCACTAGCTCGATAGCGAGCCGGGGGCGAGGCTCACTAGAGCCCGTGAGAACACCGGACTCCCAGCAAATCGTTTTCAAACCCACCGCAGTCTTTCGCTACTCAGGTTAAACATACATAAGTCACTTAGATAACTTAAAAATGTTATTGTTTGGCTTTTTTTAGTATTTTATTTGTTCCTGAGTAAATCGGTTTGGCTGAGATTAAAGTTATAGTTTTTACACAGCTGAATAAACGTCAAGCAGACAGCTGATTATCAGAAATGTGAGATGCTCGAGAATATACTCCGGTGTCCTGTTATATTTTAGATAGCAAGGAGTTTATTAAACTTCACCGAAGCAATCTGCAAATTTCATTAAAATTCAATAAACTATCATCTTGTCTTTATTTTTAGTTAGCACATACCTTAAACACTTAAAGCTGTAAGCTAATGATAGTTATATAAGAGCAGATGCTGCTGGTGCAATAAGCTGTACGTTTTACGTCTAATGGATGCATGATCTGATTAGTCGACTAATCGCAAAAATAATCGGTGACTAGTCGACTATCAAAATAATCGTTTGTGGCAGCCCTAATGTGTAGTATATGTGTATGACTCACCTAAGATGGTCTTTTTAGCTGTGATGTGTACTGATGTTCTTTTAAAAATGCTTTTATCGTCAGAGCAATTTGGATAACTAATTTGTATGACTGATATGTCATCCATTTGTTACCCAGTTCAGGGTAGTGGGGTCTGTAGGTGTGTACTCTATGACTGATGAGATAGCCAAGGTACACCTTGGACAGGTCAAACTCCAGTCCCAGAAAAGGAAGTTTCATCAGTGTTGTCAGTATAAAGTCAGTTTTCATGTGAGTATTTTTCTGTACAAATGGGCACAGGAGTGAACCGTGTGCATGTTATCTATTGAGCCGTTTAGCCTTCTGCTGATTGACTCAGTGAAAAATGTTTGAGCTGTGACCTAATCTGCCTATCAGACATCCTTAGGTAACTGTCTTTTCTTTTTTTAAACTGAATAATATTCATGTTCATTTCCCAAGCTGATCACGGATAACAGTTAGTTGACGAGGCAATCAATGGGCTTCTGTTTAGAGAAAAGCTGACCTATCAGCTGTAAAACACTGAGATTTCAAAGAAAAACATCCCTTCTCATCCCAGTAAGCTCACAGAAATCGCTTTGCTCAAAGCTTCTAAAACCACACCGGGCTCCAATGCAAAAGACTCAAGAAGTGTCTAGTGAATAGCTGCAAAGGGAAAACATTTGCATTCCTCTTTCTTCCTCACAGATCTCGCAGGAAAGTAGGAAACAACAAGTCCAGGGCATTGTTACAAACAAATTATGAGTCCTTTTGGTGTCCTGATTGTTAAATGCATTTAAATGGTCTAAAGCATGATCTATTTCACTGTTTTCATTAGCACAAAGAGAGTAATAGGATGCACTGTCACTTATGGATGTTTCTTATGACAAACTGCAGCTAAATGCCCAGAATATAAAAACTTATATTTTTCTTCTCTGCAGCATCTTGCTTGAGGAAAGATACGATTGTGCCTGAAGGGTCCATTACAGTTTGTTAAGCCGTTTAACATTTTCCCTCTGGTTCTCCAATATCACATTTTACAACAGAAGGAAAAATCAAGTGAACTCTCACCT
The DNA here is from genome assembly GCF_051167445.1 of Perissodus microlepis. Classification (NCBI taxonomy): domain Eukaryota; kingdom Metazoa; phylum Chordata; class Actinopteri; order Cichliformes; family Cichlidae; genus Perissodus; species Perissodus microlepis. Next base: position 33,479,963 of record NC_140477.1, read on the forward strand.
AGATGGAAAACAAAAAACAGCATCTCACACTTTCATGCCTGTCACAGCCGGGGTGGCCGGTCAGTTGTCCACTTTCCCTCAAAAAATGGCCCTGCAGGTGGCACTTTCATAAAATATATGTAGACTGATTTTAATTTTGTCACCACAGAGAGTTGCTAATTTTGTAGTTGAAATGATTTTTAAGATTAATAACTGGTTACATAACCTTCAGAGAAGCCTGCCTTAAATCAGCGCAAGCACAGGTTATCTTTCATGTGATGACTTCGGAACCTCGACACATCTTAGCGTGAAGTCTTTTCAGCACAAAGGTTGAAGTACAATGGCTTTAAAAACAAGCCAGACAAAGAAGCCAAACAGTAGGATTTGAGGATCTAACTGAAGCTGCAGTTTCTGTGGGGCAACTGTGCTCTGATAAATAGTGACCAATAATCAATCATGGATTACTGCTGATTTGTCTTTTTTGTTTATCTGTCGATTTGTTTGTTCTTTCCGAAGGTCACATTTCTTTTTCTCTTTACATTCTCATCAGTGTGCTTTTCCCCCCGCAAACCAGTAGTCAGACCTTTGGCATTGCTTTAATCCTATCCCCCCCCAGGATTAATAAAGCATTCTGATTCTGATCTGGCAGACTTCCAGCACGTCCTCGGTGTGGTGTTGTGTCCGACACAGGCAGGAGCTGTAAAGCTAGCTGTTAAAGTGCAAAAACTCATTATTTGGACACAATGTCTCTCTTTATAATACTGGAATGTTTTCTCAGTGGATTTAAATTGTTGTAATCTTTTCAGTGGCGAAGTTCTCTTTGATTATGAACCCCAAACATCTCATTTGGTCTAATCAGGCAGCTGCACCTAATGCCTGGAAATGCCTCTTAAATCTTTAGGAATGTTTCCAAAAAGTAAGCACCTGTCTTTAGAGTAAAAACCTGTGTTGTCAACAGCAAATCAAAAACAGAGCAACGTCAGAGCACATTTTATGCTTCTGCTTATTTTCTGTTAGAGTGGTAGATGCTTGTTAAATATGGCCAGTGTTTCATATAATGAGAGCTTTGTATGTGCAAGTAATCCCTGTGAGCCAACAGCTCCGGCTTTAAAATGCTCTAAATGCCCCTTTTGAGACATTTTAAAACATTTTTGGCTGTCTGTGATATCAGTTAGAGCAGAAATAGGGAGTCGTCTTCACACACTGGGGTTAAGGTTAAGATGTGGAGTTCCACAGGGTTCCGTGCTAGGACCACTTCTGTTTACATTATAGATATTTCCTTTAGGCGGTATTATTAGAAGGCATAGCATACATTTCCACTGCTGTGCAGATGATACCCAGTTTTATCTACTCACAAAGCCAGATGACCAGTACGTTTAACTGCAGGAATGTCTTATAGACATAAAGACCTTCTTCCATCTGTGCAATATCTCTAAAATTAGAAACAGCCTGTCTCGGAGTTATGCTGAAAAACTATTTTACCATCACTCTGCAACATTTATTACTTCTAGACTCAACTATTGTAATTAATTTTTATCAGGCTGTCCTAAAACTGCCTGAGAAGTTTTCATTTGATGGCTTACTGTAGCTTTATAATAACGTTAGTTGTATAGCACGTTTCAAAACACAGAGTTACAAAGTGGTTCACAGTTTGAATACAAACACATGATAAAAACACTGAAGATCAATATGCATATTCAAACATACTGAGCTGCCTTAAAAATGGTCTGCCAACAAGCATTCTCTCATATTTCTTGTCTTCATCGATATGTTGATCGTCAAACTGTAGTTTGGCTATTGTGTTCCTTTTGAACACCTTTTTTTTTTTTTTCTTTTGCACACTTCCCACACTGGCCACATTTGTACAGTCTCTTTGTGGTTGTTGTCACATGCACTGAGGCATCTGTGCTTACCTGTGGATATTTTGAAACTTCAAAGTTTCAGGGTTCTTCTACAATGTCTTTGAATTGTAATAATCTACATGCATTTTCTTGCAACATAATGTAAACAGCAGGCATGGATAAGCTTGACTTCTGAAAAGTTTTTTTTTTTTTTTAAATGGGAGTTCAAGCAGGTCTGGACATGGTTCACGCTGAAGTCCTGTGGCTAATTCTCCTCCCTGTGGGTTTATTAACTTGAGATTAAGTGACCTGCTACAAGCGAAATGCTATACTAAGCATTCTTCAGTACAGACTCCAGCAGCGTTTGATAGAAGCTAATATGAAATCTGTGTTCAACAAAAGACTGTCCAAGTCTCATATTATAACATAGTGCTTATTAAGCATTAAGCATAATTCATTTATGAACAAACTGTATTTTCTGCAACGCGAGTGTCGGCTATAAAAGGTCTTAACAAATGTCACGAGATTCAACTTTAGTTTTGAAGATTGGAGAGCGTGTCACTAAGCCCATTGGTGTTGCGACAGAGCGGTATGAGAGGCTGGCATGTTGACATTATATAACCAATAACAAGATTAATGTAATATCACTGTGTGTGTGTGTGTGTGCGTGCTAGAGTTTTGTCAGAAAGAGTGTTAGTGTGTGTCCCAGTTGGATATTAAGTACAAACAACACTCCCCACTGCTGCCACAACAATAAACTCACACAATATTTGTACTTGTACTTGTAATGTATTCTAAAAGACTGTGCGCATCCATGTGAGCACATCCATGTGTGTGTGGACAATGTTGCTACCAATCTAAAATAATAATGCAATTGCTATAGAGACCTGTGTCTTTTTTTCTGTATTGCTTATTGTGTGGATGATATAGACAGACTTTTTTGGGGGTTGCAGGAGGCGTGTTGTGCTTATGTGTTGATGGTGACGGCCGTCTACTGGGTGTCTGAAGCTGTTCCCTTGGGTGCTGCTGCTCTGGTCCCAGCCTTCCTCTACCCACTCTTTGGTGTACTCAAGTCCAGTGAGGTGAGTCCTTCTTTCCAGCTGATTGTCTGGTTCGAGCTTCAGTTCTCTGAAGTTGAAATAATCTTTTAAACTCTATTTGAGATGCCAAATTAAGAGTGAGTTGTATATTGAAAATTGTAGCATCTACTGTGAGCTAAAAGTTTTGATTTTTCATAACTGCAGAGCCTGGCAGAGAAGGAGAGCAAAGAAAAACAAAGATCCCGTTTTTCAGAATGAATTAAAAACGCGACCGATTGTGGCAGTTTCACATAGTCGGGTTAGAACATGCAGAGCAGAGACACTATGACTGATAAAGGATTGAGATGGAAATGTACTGAGTGGAAAGAGTGTGCTGAGAAGATGGCAGGAGTATTTTGAGGAGCTGCAATAAAGAAAATGAAAGAGAGCAGACAGATAGGATAGGAACAACTAGAAGAGTTACAAGGGAATTTAAGTCTCTGGCTTCTAGCAGTCCATCAGTAGGTAGACCTCACGCTTTATGTGTTATAAGTGAAATCTTAAACTGATTGGTACAAGGTGCTAAAAGACAGTTCAGTGTCCCACAAAATACCTAAAATTCTGCTTGCATGTTTGAAATTTGGAGGAAGTTTTAGCATCGCCTGCTCTCAATTTCTGAAAAGACAGTATCTTAATCTTTGTGTCATTCTGTGCACCAGTGAATGCTGTGTGTGCTGATTCCACTTTTCTGTCTTTGTATGGAGATTTTCACATCATGTTTCTCGGGTTTTCAATGTGTCATGTGATTAAAATGCCCGTTTGAACATTGAAAAGCACTGTAAAATAGGATAGACAGTCACGCTGAATGAAGCTTCTGACCTTCACAGGACTGAGTGCTTAACTCTTTCATGAGCACATATGCAATGTGTGTAATAATAACATGATTAAAACTATATGTTCAATAAATTGAATAAATGTTCTCATCAAATGCCACTACTCAAAGCTTAATAAAAAGGATATAGAAGAATAAACATAATCTAAAAATGATATAATTCCCACACAGCCATGTGCTGCAAATCCTGCTACAGCACCATGCGTAGCTAACTATTTTCAAGGCAAATTACAGCTTTGACACAGTGCAGTAAATCTAAACGATAACAATTATTCTTTAATTTATTACGTCCTGGATGTCTTTTGTTAAAACTTTGCCTTATTGTGCAAATATCCTCCTCCGTTCTTTCAGTTTGAAAAGGCACCAGAACTGAGACTCCTGTAGCAATACAAAAGTCTTGGTCAGATTCTTGTTAAGGTTTTTGCTTTTTGCTAATTAAACAAGTGGGGCAGGGATAGCTCAGTATGTAGAGTGGTTTCCCCATGGTCGGAAGGTCTGGGGTTCGAATCCACTGAACGGCTACCCTGAGGTACCCCTGAGCAAAGTACTGTCCCTACATGCTGCGCCTGCTTAGTGGCTGCCCACTGATTGAATGGGTCCAATGCAGAGAGAGTAATTCCCCCATGGGGATCAATAAAGTATACATTATTATAAGTGTTCTTGTAACTGTACAGTATGAGGCACAGGAGTCCCCAGTAGGTTTTTTTTTTTTTTTTTTAAGGCAAAACCAAATTTCATCAATTTTTACAGTGTTTACAAGTTTTTATAAAGTAAAAATCTGCTGTACAAATCTCTATATATCTGTTTAACTAGAGTTATGTCCATATTAATAGGAAGAGGTTATTGAATAATTAAGAATATTCTCCTTAGACACTGCATTGTCTTACTTTATTGCGGGTTTGCTAATTTTTTTCTAAAGCAACATTAAAGCAAGAAAAGAAAGAAAAAAGTGGTAGTAAAAATATACGTGCAGATCATGGTTTTTGTGTTCTGGACTGTGCTATGTATGCTTAAAGAAATTTGGTCCACGCGTGTGCTCCTCAGACATACATCAGTTTTTTGATTTACAGTTCTCTGTTGCTTATCCTATTACACTCCAGTGTAAACCAGAGGCATGGTCACTCAACTGTGAAGGTTTCATTAGACATGACTGAGTGGACAGTGCAGATGAACCCATTAACCCGGCACTCATCATCAGTACCCACTGATGTTCTTCAGTCTTCTTCACGTGGCCACACCCAGCCTCTCACACACGTTACCGACCATTAACACCACTGTCGAACCTTAATACAGTACAATTGGCGTTACTGATAGTGGTGGCCATTGGCGTCAGTCCCTTTTTTTTTCTTTAAAAAATAATAATACCAGTAACAGTTTCCTCTCAATTAAACTCACCTTCATCATCTTTACCTTTGTTATCTGCATTACATAAAAACTGAGTCGTGACCAAAGCGCCTTGACAAACAGTGACAAAAGCTGCCTGTTAACACTGCTGTAAGCCGCTTGTGATGGTGTTCCATAAATATGCCAGCAGAGAGCTTTATGCAACATTTCCAGTCTATTATAGCACTTTCATTTTTTTGTAATCTCCTCATTTTCTGCTGCTTTAATGCTGCTAATTTAGAGATTAGATTCCGTCTTCATCTGCTGCCACTCAAGAGTGGAATATAAGAGCATCAGCAATGCACAGGATCTTATCTCATCCAGTTAACAGTTAAAGTTTTCTGCGGTCATAAGTGTTCCATAAAAAAGCTAGTATTTAAAGTGATTGGAAAGGACTATGACTTGGATTTGTAGCTGCAAATTGAAATGAAAACCGATTAGCCGAGTTTCAGTGCTAAACAGCTGTGGAGGATAATCTGTACACTGTATGTGAATACTGTAGCAATGATTATGTGTCTGTTAAACCTGGAGCTGTCACTACTAAGCTTTGCATTAGCCAACACTGAGATTTTAGCGATTTTAGTCATTCCTTTAACTTATTATCTTAACAGCTGTTATTGTTACTGTGAAGCAGCTGATAGGCTTGGATGCATTCCAGCATCTGTCTGATTCCCATTCAGGCTGAAAGTTGGTTTCTTGTTTTTAAAAGATCATTTATGGGATTTTGACATCTTTTATGACAACAAACAGTGTGGAGAGACATTTTTATAGGGCCTACCCTGTGTACTTTTGTTCCCAAGAACACCAAAGTGTAAACGTTCAGCTTAAGAAAAATTAAAAGATTTTAGGTGAGAGGTGAGTGCACTTGGGATTATGTAACGCTGCAGACCTGTGAACACTGCTGATGGGAAGTAGAGCAGATTAAGAACAACAAACCGTAAGTGCTGATCCTGTACGAGGGAGGGTGGACCGGGTGAAAGAAAGGTCTCGGAACTTCTTCCTGCCTACAACATCTCATTTTGTTTATTTTCCCAGCATCTGTTGAATTAGTTTGAAATGATGTAGACTTATCATTTGAAGTGATAATTTTTGTACCTCTGTGCGTGTTCAGGTAGCAGCAGAGTACTGCAAAGACACAACTCTGCTGCTGATGGGAGTCATTTGCCTGGCGGCCTCCATAGAGAAGTGGAACCTTCATAAACGGATTGCTTTGAGGATGGTGATGATTGCAGGGGCCAAGCCTGGCATGTGAGCATCACACTTTTGTACATTTAAACACTATAATGATGGTAAATGTAGTCAAAATGTGCCCCCCCAAAAGTATAAAATGACCTCCTTCTTGTGCAGGTTGGTACTGGGCTTCATGTGCTGCACCGTATTTCTCTCCATGTGGCTCAGCAACACATCCACCACAGCCATGGTGATGCCCATAGCTGAGGCTGTCCTGCAGCAGCTGATCTGCACCGGTCTGGCTGATAGTCATGACGACTCTGAAACAGCAGAGGTGCCTGAAGAGGACAGTGGTATGTCTGGGTCTGTCACTACATTTCTGCAAATATAACAACAGTGCTTGCACCAGTGTGGATATTAGCTAGAAGCTAGCTGAGGTGCTGTAGCAGAGGGGGTCTCCTGTTAACAGGCAAACAGTTGAACTTTTCAAACTACTTCTGTCATTGACTTGACGATGCCCGTGTTTCTCTGCAGCTGTGTCAGACAAAGAGGAGAACCTGGACAAGAACCAGCTAGAGCTGCTCTACCGCAACAACTGGTATGTGTCTGTGGACATTTTGGGTCTTTATTTATGCAGTGTACACTCGATGATATGTGAATGTCTGTTTAAGTTGTCTACACAGGGTTCTGTGGTAGTTCTGCAAGGATTTTACCTCTTTATCCGTGCTATTAAGTTACATCAAATGACTGTTTTCCTTCAGTCTCACTCATTTTAACCAAAGTAAAGTCAATTTTCTCTCACACAACCATACTGATTTTCTTTATCTTCGCTTCTTATTTCAGCAATGACTACAATAAGCAGGAGCTCTCCACACTAAGTGACGTAAGTGACGTGCGTGCGTGTGTTTGTGTGTGTGTGAAGTACACAGAATGTGGAAATTAGCCACAGAAAAATCTATATGCTTTCACTGATTCGGTATTCTGTTGTTTTCAGACAAAAACCGCTGAGGTCAACGGTTTGGGTCTCAAGCCCATCTCAAACCAGGAATTCATAAAAAACACCAACGGCCACCTGCCACAGGTGAGCAGTGTGTCAGTGAAGAGGGTGGGCCAGAGCCATGTTGCTGGAAACAAGAGCTAGAAGCAATCTTCCTGATTGCTTCTCATGTTTGCTCTTCGTTTACAACATTTTCATCACTGCCGTCTAGGTTGAGATTGAAATCCCAAATGTAAAGAGGGTGAAGATGAGAAGAGACTCCCAGTATCCCACCAAAAGGGATCACATGATCTGTAAATGCCTGTCGCTAAGCATCACTTATGCAGCGACCATCGGAGGACTCATCACCATCACCGGCACGTCAACCAACCTCATCTTTGCTGAACAGTTTAACACGTAAGTATGCTCACGTATGTGGTATCTACACAAACGCTTGCTTATGTAATGATTTAAATAAGCTTCCAAAATCTGTTGACAGTAATATTAAATCTACTTTACAAACCGTTCAGAACCAGAGAGAGATGCTGGTCTGTAATGGCTTTGGATGACTGCAAACATCTCCTCAGTTCTCAAACATGTTTACAGCTTGGTTGATTTCTTGGCTGCTGTGTTCTCTGTTCTGAAAAAGTTTATGTTAGCTGAGTGTCCGGGGCCACAAGAGATCAAACTAATCAGCCTTTACAGTGCTGACAGAGATAATTTCATCTGGCCACTGCCTGACAGAATGGCCTCCTTCATGTCACAGCTTGTGGACAAAGGTCAGGTTTTGATCTGTGTGGGATTGAGTGTGTGCTAGTAGTTGTGATGCTAACAGGGACAGCAACAAGTCTAAGCAGTGTAAAGTAAAATCTCATAGATTAGAGATTTAAGCTTGAAATTCAGTGATTGTGTGTACTTATTCAGTTTAGTTGATCCAAAACTAGAGTCCATGCTCGAACTTGACATCAGTTGCTTTGACAAGCATATTTGTACAGATTGTGGATGTGATTTTAGTCAGTGCTGCACAAATACAACCAAACTTATAAAAATAAATTCAAACATACAGACAAATTAAACAAAAAAAGCCTTTTTATCTATGCTATATGCTTTTGTAGATTAGTGTGTGTCTACACGAAGTGGAGGACTTGTCACTGTCAGTCCCATGATATGTGAATGAGGGCAGAGATGCTAACAAAGCAATGTTAGATTTATCAGAGGGTTATTTTAGTACCCGGCTAACTTTTAGAAGCTGAAAATTAGCTGTTTGTTTGCAGGTTTCTCTTAGCTAGCTACTTGTGGAGTTCCACAGGGTTCTGCCTGGGACCAGTTCTATTCAAATTATTCATTCATCACTCAGGCAGTATTCTGTGTACATTTTCATTGCTATGCAGATGATACCCAGCTTTATATATCCATTAAGCCAGATAACACACGCCAATTAATTAAAGTGCAGGGATTTCTTAAAGACATAATGACCTAGAAGACCTCCAATTGTGAGGTTATTGTACTTGGCCCTTAAATATCTTAGAAACATTGTATGTAACCAGATATTTACTCTGGATGGCATTACCTTGGCCTCCAGTAACACTGTAATGACTGCTTCCCTGCATTTGCATAATATCTCTAAAATTACAAACATCCTGTCTCAGAGTGATGCTGAAAAACTATTCCATGCATTTATTACTTCTGGGCTGGACTACTGTAAATATTCCTGAAAAGCTTTCAGTTCATCCAAAATGCTGCAGAAAGAGTACTGGGAAGGACTAGAAAGAGAGAGCAGATTTCTTCCACACTGGCTTCTCTTCATTGGCTCTGTCTGTTAAATCCAGAATTGAGTTTAAAATCTTTCTCCTCACATACAATCAGGCTCTGTCTTATCTGTGAAACTCATAGTACTGTATCACCTCAGTAGAGCACTTTGCTCTCAAACTGCTGGCTTACTTGTGGTTCCTATAATATTGAAAATGGAATGGGAGGGAGAATCTTCAGCTTTCAGGCCCCTCTTCTATGGAAGTTCTGATTCGGGAGATAGTCTGTCTTTCCTTTTTAGTAAAGCTCATAGTTGGGTTTAGATGAGGTATCCCTGAATCCTTCCTTAGTTACCCTGCTGTAGACTTAGGCTGCTAGGTTTTCTCTGTTACTGTAGGGTCTTTACCTTACAATATAAAGCACCTTGAGCCAACTATGGTTTGGTGCTATATGAATAAAATAGGATTGAATGGAACTGCAAACATATCATTACTCATAGCTTTCTGAATCAACATATTTTTACCTGATGATTCAGAAATGTAGTACCCTAAAACTGAAATCAGGATATTTGGTTTTGTTTTTGTTTTAAAAGTCAGTTTATGTTGAAGTCTGTGACTAATTGCCAACGTTGGCTTGATCTATAATCTCAGTAAACATTTTCCTGATGAGTTTATGGTCTCCAGTCACTATCTTAATTCACATTGAATACACTGTAATGCTCATTTGATACATTATGGTCCCCATTAGAGTTAAAAAGGACTATAAAGAGAAGTAGAGGCTGGTTACCACAATGACAAATGATACCCATACGAGATCTAGGTTAAAAAAATCCTGCTAGCAACATCCATCTTTTACGTACGTCTGTGCTGAAGCCTCACATCTTATAACTTTTTTCCACTTTTGTCTGCTGATGAAAGGCTGTTAGTTCTTTTTTTTTTTTTTTTTTTTTTTTTTTTTTTTTAGTTCTGTTTTTTTCTGACAGGACTGCATCTTTGAATTATTACCCCCTCCACTGTGCGCTTAATTGTTCTCTGTCTCCATTTGTACGCAATTTTGTGGTAATAGAAGCTGGATTTTGTGTTTCAGTGGTGAAAGTTCTGCTCTTATTAAAGATACTCGTGTAAACTGGGTTTCAACTATTTAAACTGTGCAACGAATCCAGTGTTTCATGGCTCCAGAGCCCTGCCAGCAGACTGTCAGCGTTTTTAAATGTGTCTTTAGTACGGATCATAAAATTTAACCCAGTACAGGAAATCTTGATGGACACTGACACTGATGTTGTCAACATATTATGATTTTTATTGCTTTCGTTCTTTTTTAAAATGCAATTTGGTGTTAAGATGAAATCTTAAAAGCTCTAGAATAGTTTCATACTTTTATTTAATTTATTGTGTTCTTGTTTTTCATAAATGAAACTTTCTATTTGCCTGAAATATCTAATTTTTTCTCTCTGCTGTTATTTTATATAGAAACTCATGGTTCCCAAAGGTCTATGTTTTCCCTGATTCTTTCTGTCGAGCTATGAGGTTGATGGGGTTTTTCCCTCATATTATCTAGGGGATGGGATCTGTAAAATTTGATGCAGATATCTATGATCCTCAGAGGATGACAAGTAGCCCAGTCATTTTCCCATACTTTTTATTGGCTCGCTTTCACTTTTCCATCCACGATGCGAATGCCCGGAGGTCAGAGAAGGCATGGCAGAGTTGTTCGTGCAGCAGATACGTGATCACCGTCTTTGCATGTCACCTTTACTCTGCTTAGCGTCGTTACAGAGCAGTGAAGCATATCAGAGCAAACACACTTTATTACCTATATAGCTTTAAATGAAACAACAGTGGAGACCAACTTGTCTTATAGCTTAAAGTGCACTAATCATAAACTACTGATACACTACACAGAGGGCTATTAATGTTGATGATATGGTCTCCTCACAGTTTTCTCAGATTTCTTTTTCTCTGTGGAAAAAAGGGGGAGGTTATCCTCACCTATCCCAGCTGTCACTGGGTGGAATTAGGGTCACCAAGGTTATATAATTAACTGAAAAACCAACAACATTTTAATTAGCTAAAATAAGAATAAAAACTTAATCTTTGAAAAAACAAACAAACAACTGAAACCATTTATGAGCTTGGAAAGCAACAGTGAATGTCATTTAGTTCCACTGGATTCTAGATTCAAAGTATCTCCAAATCTGAGCAACTAACACCTAAACATTCCACATCAGGGACGTCAAACTCATTGTACACGGTGGGCCACTTTGATCGTATCAGCGAATCAACCCTTTCTGTCAGAATAAAGACATTTCACTCAACATTTAATCCCTGATAACTCTTAATATCAGAAAAAGAAGTTCAGTTTCAACAGTACATTTCAACTTTTCTACATGACAAATGTGTTAAATTAAATAGACGTTCTAGTTAATCACAGAAAATATAGTAAATCTTGTAAAACAGGAACATTTTTGTCATTTTCCTGTGTATCTGTTAGTTTCTTGCAGTATGAATGACAATGGAGAAGGTTTTGTCAGTAGGGAAACCTGGAAAACTTCTCAAAATACAGTCAAAAGTTCCTAATTTATACACATTTTCCAAAGCCTTCTAGGATTGGAGGAGTTGCTGGGCTAATTCTGGCCCCCGGGCCTGATGTTTGAAACCACTGTTCTAGATGTATGAACAGCACTACTCTTTAAACATGAATACATTTAATTAGGTGATAAACTTACCTTTCAATAGGTTATAAATAAAGGGTTGTAAATATTAATAGTATTTTGCAGAAGTGTGTAGCAACTGTGTGGTTAGAGCAGGTCATCTACTACAGTAAGGGGAAGGTTGGTAGTTTGATTCCCCCCTGGATGCTCCAGGCTGCATGCTAAAGTATCCCTGAGTTACTCCTCATATGAGTGTGAATGTGAACTTAGATGTAGGGCATTAATGGATACTTTTTAGCTGCTCTCTTATCCACAAGGGGGCGCCACACAAGTCCCTCCACACATGTTTTATAGCAAATTTTATGCCAGATACCTTCCTGATGCAACCCCAAAGGGATTTGCGTCTCTTCCTGGGATTGAACTAATATCTTCCACTTGTTAGGTGAATGTGTAAAGATATTACAAAGCTTTATATATAAGGCTGAATATTAGAAAGTGGCATCCTTTCTGGCATGTCATGTTGGTTCTCTTCTTTTAAAATAGATAGATGCTGCTGCTTTACTCTGTAACTGCGTTCTGCTCTATAGAAGCTTCTTAAGTGTTTCTTAAGAGAATTTCGGTGACCCATTATGGCTTCTGTCCAGTAGTGTAGTATAGCTCTCTGAGCTGTGATAGTCACAGTCTTATCAGTGTGGACAGTCAGCTGTAATGCTGCACAGATAAGTAAATGAGAATGACAACATCTGTTAGTCAAAGCAAACACACGTGACCGAGGCTGGGTCAATGTGTGTAGCTGATGTGAGTTAATCGGCTATTTTTAAACGTGATAAGGTTCCAAGTCAAGTCATGAGGCTCAGCCCCTAAAGAGCCAGTGTGTAGCAATGCGTATATTACACATTAAAGTGAAGTGAAGACGACCGATGAGTGTGGTTTAAAGCTGCTGTTTCCAACTGTCTTTCCAGCCGTTATCCAGACGCAAAGGTGATCAACTTTGGCACATGGTTCATCTTCAGCTTCCCCATCGCCATCATCATGCTGGTTCTCACCTGGCTGTGGCTGCACTTCCTTTTCCTCGGCTGCAAGTGAGTGCCCGTTCGAGGATCTTTGTGTGTGTGCTGTGTTGCTAGTTGCTGTGCTAATGGTCACAGGCAGGGGTGTGATTACAGAGGTGGGTCTCCTACTTGCCCACATCTCCATGTTGTCATTATGGACTCATAGTAATCCTGCTGCCTGTATGTTGTTGAGGCTACAGCTTGAAAAGCACAAAGCGACCGTATCAGGTCACCGTGTGGTTGATTTTGTTGTTGCTGTCTGTGTGTTCAGCTTCAGAGAAACCTGCTCACTCAGTAAGAAACGCAAAACCAGGAGAGAGATGCTGTCAGAGAGGAGGATCCACGAGGAGTACGCAAAGCTGGGACCCATCAGGTGTGTGCCAGAGCTGAAACGATGCAAAATAATTTCCCGAAATTCCAACTCTGATGTCAACTCTTCCACTTTTTATGTATATTTAAAGGACTAAGTTCACCTGTGTGTAAATATAAGCTATGCATTTGAATCTTACTCACGAGCCCAGACGTGACATTTTGTCCCCATCGTGTTGTCACTCATGTAATTGTTGCTGACGCGCTTTTGTGGATTGTGTGTGCAGCTACCCAGAGGTGGTGACAGGTGTTTTCTTCATCCTGATGACACTGCTGTGGTTCACCAGAGAGCCTGGCTTTGTGCCCGGCTGGACGTCGCTCTTTGAAAAGTAAGTACTGATAATGTCGCGCCGGATCACCACAAACGTTCATAAGTGTTAGTGGTCAGACACTTTAGGGAAGCACTGGTTCTCCGTAACAAATACACACCCTGTCACATAGAGTAGGTATAATAGACACTTAGTAAGGAGTGCTTATGCTCTTTTCATATGCCATATTTTTGATTTTTGGCCTCTGTTAGAGCACTTTTGCATTATTTGGTACTCAAAAGAGTCCTTTTAGCCACTTCTCCCTGCATTTTATCGACTATAAAGAATATCTCAGTGACATCATACAGAGCTAGGACTTGTAAAGATCAGTGTTATACTGAGATAGAAAGTAAGGAAAAGCACGATAGGTCGCTTTTAAAGCATACAGAAATCAGCACAGTGAAAATATTTTACATTAACTTCATGACATCTAAAATAATAAAATAAATACAAGTAGTTTAATAAGACTTTGTGTCTGTTTTATATCTGTGTATTCTTAATTTTTCTCTCAGGAAAGGCTACAGGACTGATGCAACGGTGTCTGTTCTTCTGGGCTTCCTCCTCTTCCTCATCCCTGCCAGGCGGCCCTTCTCTTCCTCCTCTTGCTGTAAAAACTCAGGTCAGGAACAAGCACTTGAGCACTTTTGGGTTGTCTCATCAGGGCCCCATTTGGTGGCTTTAAAACATATTGAATAATAAAAAAGGGCTCAGTGATGTTGTTCAGCTAGCTTCGTTAACATTCGTATACTACCTCAGATTATTTTAACAGCACATTACAGATGTTGTGAGCCATTCATTTGAGATTTGGTAAAATAAATGACTTTTCAAGTGTTTGTCAACCACAAGTATTACATGATATTATTCCCCCAGATCCTGCTCTATTGACATTTTTTTTTCTATCATTTTAAAATATTAGATGATGATTCAGAGTCTGACCCACTGGCTCCCATGATCACCTGGAAGGACTTCCAGAGACTCATGCCGTGGGAGATCGTCATCCTGGTTGGTGGAGGCTATGCACTGGCAGCGGGCTGCAAGGTACTACGAATATATGTCTGTGTGTTCTTGTATTACTCTACTGCTCTGGCATCATAGCATCTGGGTAATCTGAGGGTTGCGATCCATTTTCACAATTTAAAATTTCTTGATTACTTTGATAGAGTTAATGTGATTTCAACATGTATCTACAAGAGACTGTAGCTATAAAAGAGAAGAATCATTTCACATATTATTACATTAGGTAATGGTGGGGATATGAACAGCATGTAGAAAGCTGATTAATGTTGCGTGTGTGTGTAGGTGTCCGGCCTGTCAGTGTGGATTGGCAGACAGCTGGAGCCCATGAGTGGTCTTCCTCCCTGGGCGGTCACCCTGCTAGCCTGCCTGCTGGTGTCTGCGGTCACCGAGTTCGCCTCCAACCCAGCAACTCTCACCGTCTTCCTGCCCATCCTGTCTGCGCTGGTACGACATATTCTCTTTCATATCGCAACACCTGTTCCTCATTAATGATCATAAAAATGTCATAAATCCTTAAAAACACTCACATAAATGACCTGGAGGATATTCAGTCTAACAGGTCTGCGCTAATGTGCTGCTTGAAAATACTTTTTCATTTTTAAACCGTGCTAATTACTTCTGATGTGGGCCACGAATTTGAATAATCTTTACCAGGTGGTCTAAATAGTACTGGTTACATAACCGTTACATAAGTGCGTGCGTGTAACAGTGCAAACAATGTAAAGCTTGAGGCAAGTGGCACTGATTGTGAGGCCGGGTTCTCTTTTTATATACATATAGATATATAAAACAACCTGTGTTATTTATACTCTTATACTATACTGGGATAGCAGCACAAACACATGTAAGAGTAGGGGAAAAATATTTGTGCATCTGCACATTATGACGCTTTTACTCAGAAAACCCCCCCAAAAAACTGCTGTATTAGCAATAATCTATTTTAGCTGTCAGTGGTAACGTTTTCTCACCAGTACGTCACAAGCCATTTTATTGCAGAATGGCGCCTGTTCCTCGTGCACTTACTCATAAAGTGCACATCAAGGCTCTTTTTATTTCGCAGCAGGTGCCATAATACTTCACCTCTGTCCAGTTGTTAACTGATGACGTATGAACCCTGCTTCCGGCTCCAAACTACACTGCATTTATTAAGGCTAAAGTCTTTTTTTAACATGTTTTAATGATTTTTGTCTTGTTCTATGTAATCTCAACCGGCCCTTAAAATATAGTCAGTGATGTCTGTCGGCCTCTGTGGGTTTTTATTACCACTCTTGTTGCATGTTTTAAAGCTCAGTTAAAAAAACAAAAAAACAAAAAAAAAACCCTTAAAATGCTTACTATTTGTAACAGCAGATGAAATTGTACAACATGTGCAGATAAAATTGTACATGTGCAATTTTTTTTTATTTTTCCCCACATTGCAAAACTATGACATCATAGCGACAGGATGGGTCAGTTGTGACGTTAATACCAGACGAACATTTTTATGATTATATTATGTGAAAATGTTGTTTTTAAAGTGTCATATCAACTTCTGTAGCAGTTGGTAACTCTGACCTTCTCTTTCTCCCGTTTGTTCAATTTTTGTTTATCATCCTTTTTTTTTTTTTCTCTTCCCTCCTTCTACATTTTTCTGAGTTATCTATAACCTCTGTACCCCCAACCATTTCACCTCTCCTCTTCGCTCTTGTCTTTTTTCTTCATTACTCTCTCTTTACCCCCTTTGTTCTTCTTCATTGCGTACTTCTCTGTCCAGTCGGAGACTCTGCACATCAACCCCCTCCACACTTTGATCCCTTCCACCATGTGCGTGTCATTTGGGGTCATGCTTCCAGTGGGGAACCCCCCCAACGCCATCGTCTTCAGTTACGGCCACGTGCAGATCAGGGACATGGTACGACACACAAACACACACTCACTGTCCCACAATCTTCTTGCACCTGTGGAATCAAAAGACTCGATTCGAGGCTCTTTTTATTTCGTACTATGTGGCAAACAGAAACTCTTGATGCTTACTGAAGTAATTTTTCTCCTCCTCATCTCCAGGTCAAAGCAGGTTTTGGGGTGAATCTGATTGGCGTGGCGGTGGTAATGTTGGCCATCACCACCTGGGGGGTTCCACTCTTCAATCTGACTGAGTTCCCAGCCTGGGCACTGGCCAGGAATGTCACTGGGAGCTTATAACTAACAGTGGGCAGGTGCTGGCGGTACAAAGTGAGGATGAACTCAAAAACAAATGAGGAAGAGACTGGGCAAGTGTTGCGATTGCTCAGAATTATACTGATTAAACAGGCCTTAAAAGAAGAACATGGATGTGGTGAGAAGGAGAAGAAGTGGAGAAACAACCCTCACCAGCTGCTTAGATATACTATTATATACTGGCCATACTGGTGTGTTACAAGGAATGTTAAATGCCTTTGGCCACTGGGGGAACATTAAACTCCAACTGAAACCTTTAAAAATCAAGAACTGATTTAGTTTTTTTGATTTATAGTAGAAGAAAAATGATAAGTTACAGTTTTACAGTAAACCTGAAATACATTTTCAGATCTACAACATCCTTTTATTTCCCTGTTTTTAGATAGAAATAAGCTACTTATGGCCACTGTAGACAAGTCTCTTTTTATTGCATGTTTGCTGAACTTAAACATTTCCAATGAAATATACTTTTTACAACTAAATTGAACACATTTCAGCATTTCTGGAAAAAAATCGGTCTTGTCTTTCGTGTAAGAGGGAAGAAGTGGCTGCTGGATTAAAGCAAGATGAATGCATGAAAAGAGAAATCTACCGTGGCTGCCAGTGTACTGTATATGCAGAGCTACTGTACTTTTTACATTGAACACCGTGGGCCTTCATTACACATTTCATGCACATTCTTACCAAAGTTTCTGAAGCTGCTTTTGTGTCCTAAAATGCTGTGAGCGTTACAATTCTTGTTGCTACATGTTACTCGAACACTGCAGTGCCTTTTACAGTGCATTGTGTTAATGAATTTACACGCTACGATTTTAACATGACCTACTATCAAACTTCTTACCCCAACAGTGTTCATGTCTTCCTGTGATGTCAAAGCACACTCCACCCTCATCCTCACCCTGGTTGCAGTAGATTTAGCCAGTTTTGCTTAGGAAGATTCATAAAATGAATGATGTGCACCTGGCAGCCATAACAAGAGCAGCTCAAATGGTAAATACTAAATAAGGGTGCTTCCTTTAGCATATCTAGAGATGCCCTGGTGGTGACCAGTTGGCAACCCCCTGGGACCCACTGCTAGGAAAAATATTCCCACTCCACCAGCCATCTGGCAAATAAAAGTGTGACTCCTAGTGTATCATAGACATGATATGTGAGTTTCTGAAATGTCTTACATCATCAGTGTGACACCCCCCCCCCCCAGAAATTGTAAAGAAATTGCACAGTACATTTTTAAGCAAAAAAAAAGAAAAATCTGATGTAGCAAATATGACACAATTTAAATCTCAGATATTCAAATGATTATTTTATGAATTAACAATAATTGTCAGAAGGTTCAATAAACTCCATTTTCAAAAAATCAGGTTAATGTGCCCTTTAAAGTGTGTCAGTTTTAATGTTACCTCAGAAGACCAGCTGGAAGCACAGGACCACGGTTCTTTTACTTCCATGAAGGCCAAGGAAAAATGATCAGAAACGCATAAAAGTTGGGTTTTTTTTGTGACTACTCGACTGCAACCAGCCTTTTTACCTTTCTCCTTCAATCATATAACATAACGAAGTTTAGAAAAGATGTACTGTATTTATGCTAAAGACTTGAGCTGCCTTCAGTTACTTTTTGCTCAACCTATGCCAGAACTTTCTTTTCCTAATCGCAGAAGCTTATAGACCAACTCTGGTCATTACCCAGTGAACCCAGCAGGGTGTTTTGGATCCCACAAACAAACCCTTTGTCTCTGTGCTCCTGATTTACATTCATGTCACATGTTGAAAGGATCTGGAAATTTTTAAAGGTAGATCAAGTCGAACAAGATAATTTACCTACTTATTGAAGTATGAGCTTTAACTGTGGCACTCACGTTAGTCAAACACTAACAAAGGATCTTTATGAAATACAGAAAGCTTTTTTAGTAACTGCAGAAAAATTGGTTTCACGAAATCGTTCACTTGTCGCATCATAGCGTGACCGTTTTTTGTACTTTTTCATCGTCTCCTGGGAGGAGCAACATTTCTCCTGGCATGTAAAGAAAAAAAAAATGAAATGCCACTGTGGGAGGCTGCAGACTCCCTCTGGGTACTGGTTCTTTAATGCAGCACGCAAAGAAAGCATTTAAGGAAAAGACTGTGCAAGCAAGGAGTGGAAGGGTGTAGTAGTTTGTTCAATCAACTGTCAAATCACAAAAAAGGTTTGCACAAAACACTGTACTGTGCAAAAATGTAAAATATATGCCTTTATATATTTGTACACAGATTTTAAGTGTCATTAGTCACTTTTTTTTTTTATATCACGGCATTGTAAGTACAGTATGGGCCTTTAGCGTAGCCTCAATCAGAAGCATGTCTTTTTCTTGTGTAATTTATTCACTTCTCCTGAAGGTTTCATACATCTCAGTCGTGTTACAGCAGTGACCTTTGACCCAGGGGCCACGCTCTTCTGTAAATACTTTAAAGACTTGTAATATAAGCATACTATGTCCTTGCCTGTTTCAAATGAGCTGTAACATTCTTAAATTTTGGTTGACCCTGATAGTGCATTCATATCCAGCCACAATACAACCTAGGAGTCAAGATGATCCAATATTACTTCATGTGCAACAATAAAACCACTAAAACCACTCTGTCGTTTTGATTTATTCTTGAACGACACAAGTCATTCAAGCTTTTAAGGTTTTCGAAAAATGAGAGTAAAGAGTTTAAATCTCCACTATCAGATCAGCTCTTATTTGCAAATCACATATTTTTAAGAAAAACACCAGGCAGATGCAAAAGTAGAACACAATTCTCTGTTCTGCTCAGAGAAATACAGACGTGTTAGGGAAAAAAAATTGTTTTGCTTGAACAGAACCACAGAAACATTAATATTGGACAGTGTTATGATAACTAATGGCAACAGGTTGAATGTGAGACTTCAGAATTCCAGCAGGAGGTAACGATACTAAAATCTGTCCAAAATGACACGTTACTTTGAGGTGAAATCCTACTGGACTCCATAACTCTGGACTCTTTAGCATTTCTGGGGATGGAAGATATGAGGATTTTCAAATGGGTCCCTTGTGCTGCCACTTGTATTTCCTAAAGCAGCCTTTATTTTTAAAAATAAATAACATTATTAGTATGATCTTCACGCACTCTGTCTGCAACAAAGCCACAAGCTTCTGTCCAAGTCCTGCACCTCAGCAAACCCAGGCCAGCCTGCAGCTCTTGATGGTTTCTAGGTGATTAGGATGCCCCCTGGGGGCCTTCAGCAGGTGTGAATCCCTCTGTCTGCATCTTCTCCTTGTATTTCAGGAAGTCTCTCCTTTTGGTAAAATACTTCACCTGCAGGGGAGAATGAAAAGGAGCAAGAAGCTACTAAAGGCTGACAATCTTGTTGCTGCTTAGGTTCTTTAAAATGTTCTTTAAATGTCTACATTTAACTTAAAGTTTCCAAAATTGTCCAATAAACACTGTCAGCTGCTCATCTCTGACACTACTATCGACACTATCTGCAGCCCTAACTTCAACCATTAATAAAAAAGATGGGATATTTTACCCACTGGGCCGGGCATTTGGCCTCAAATTCGCTCTGGAACCTCTGGCACGATGCAACATTGTCATCATTATCATCCAAACACTTCCATAGATGGTCCCTGGCGTCCCAGCAGGCCTTCCTTTCTGCTGAGTTTGGAGCTGTCATCACTGCCCCAAACACAAAGAGAAAATTAATCATCAATAAAACAGAAATTTTAATAGCTAATGACTTAGCACAGGTAAACTGTTAAAATATAAGTTTCTCTACCACAGAAATCTATTCTAGTCAGGAAAGTCCCCTCATCCATATAACACGTCAGTTAATCTAAGCTTTGTATAAACTTTACCTTCACATATTGTCCACAGGTTTTCACGACTTTCTGTGTTCACACTGAGAAAACAGCCTCAAAAAGAACTTGCACATCTTCTAAGCCTGCTTTAATACCAGACTGTAACCTTACACAACAACAGGTGCTGTGGCAAAAAGTCAGACAATTAATTTCCGGTATTTGCCAAAAATGACTATATTTCATCTGTTGTAAATGACTGGACTAACTGATTGGATATAATGTGGGTGCAAATACAAAGAGTCATAAAAATACTTGCAAAATAGAAAATTTCTTTATTTTTATATATATATAACACCTTTATAAATCCTCTTGAATACAGTTTATTTACCAATATAAGCAAACATATTAGGCACTAAAAAAGCAGAGAAATATTAGAAATGACTTTTGTGGCACAACACCGGTAGCTGCCACACCAACTTTATCTGTATAAACTTAGCTAAACGTGACTCACTGAATAAAAACGCGGAAACCTCTCAGAGCACGTCACCCTTCAGTCTCCCGCGTTCACTCCATAAAGCCCGACAACCCGCACAGAGCTACTTGTACTCCACAAACGCCAGACTTTTGTAACCTGCTCGGGTGTTTGTAGCATAGAGCAAAGTGAAGGACGCTCACAGAGGCGCTTCCTTGTCGCGCCGTGATGACGTTTGGACGTACCTACTAAAATGTACCAGGTGATGGCGCCATTGTTAAACCAAAGAAGCGCGAGGAAGACAGGTTTTGAAGTTGTTGTTTTTTTTGTATATTAATGTAATATTAAGTAATTAATCCGTTTAATTAAATTGTATTTTTAAACTGTGTTGCTTGTGAGGCAGGTTTTGTCAGGGTGGTATGACATCTCTCTCTCACTATATATATATATTACAGGATGGTATTTCCTAAAGGAAGCAACATGTGAGGGAGTGATTGATAGCAAATTTTCCACTGACAGCATTTATTTTTCTATTCTATCCACTGTAAAACGTTAACATCTTTTTTATATTTTTATTTATTTATTTATTTATTTTTTACACTGTCCAAATGGTAATATGTGCCAAATGCAGTGAGGTGTTACAGTGATGTTTGGACAGAAGAAATCATTGGACTAGAAAATCGTTAAAGAGAAGTGGACTCTTTGAAACAGGCCACTTGGGTTTTAGAGAAAATCACAGGACAGAGACGGCTGATGAATTATAAGCACTGTATTTGACACTCTTGGATCGCTAGATTTTCTTTTTGAGTTGTCTCCAACAGTGGGTTGGCATTTCTAGTTTAGGTTTTAAGGTGATTTTATTCTTATTTGCCAGATAGGTCTTTTAGTATTGTTATTGACAATTCAGTCCTCAAGGAAGAAAGTACCTCCAGTCTAGTTTTATGAAGCTGCCATGCCAGATAAAACCCACACAGACACAGGGAGAACATGCAAACCCTGTTGATTGGTTTGGGATTTTTCAAACTGTAGATGATTCTTTTTTTTTTTTTTTTTTCCATTTTCTTATGCATTTGTAAAGATATGAGGGGAAAAAGACTCTGTCTCATATTGGCAAAAAAAAAAAAAATCCCTCCAAAAAATTCTGTTTCATGGATCCAGATCCAGATTAACTTCAAAACTTAAACATTTTAAGTGTTAAAGCCATAAGTCTGAGTAATCCTGATAACAAACAGACTGAGTGAGACAACAAAACCTCCTTGGCAAAGGTAGGAATGCTGCTAGTTGCAACTTGGTTTGGAATAGTTTAATGTCAGTAAACACAGGAACACAGGAAACCCCAGCTGTGACCGTGGGATATTTTGCTAAAACTTTGAGTCTGTTTGTATGGGAGGTCATGAATTTATCCATACCTCCATATTATCCGTGGAAGCCTCAGCAAACGATAAGTGAATGTAATGATTTTTTGTGTATGTGTGTGCATGTGTGTCTTAGTGGGAAATGCGTGTTGTTGATTAACTCTCCTTTTTCTTTCCTCCCTCAGCCACTGTGATGGAGAATAGCCCCACTGGTTGCCATGGCGCCCAGCAGAAATCCACCCTAGTTGGTGTGTAGACTGAAGGGAATGAAAAACACAAGCACCCCCGATGCAAGGGTGAGAGGCTCACCCTGTTCTGGGGAAAGTAAGTGTTTGTGCGCGTCTTGAGTGCGTTTCTTCAGAGACAGAACTTCATTCACTATTTATGGCACAAACCATTTACTGACCTCACGTCTGGTGTGTTACTTCCTCTGTTAATGAGGGGTTTTTATTTGAGCTTACTTCATTACACAGATTTCAGCAGGTATAGAGCAGCTCTCTGGAAGTGCGTGGAAAGCCAATAAATAAACGAGGGGCTGTGATATTCAAAAAAGTCTTAAAGTGGCTAAAATTGTCTGCAATTACACTACACTACTAAAATTGTTACATTACAGTGTGATGAGTTAATTGATTGGATTTTTGTTGACACACAAGATGCATATTTCATGCTATCATAGAAACACCAACAACTCACATTGACTCACATTGAACCAGTGCTGTAAGATAAAGTCCTAATATCTAAAAAGAGAGCCTGTTTCATGTGGGAGGAATCCTATGCATTTGCCATGAGCTTTATCCCACCAGGCTCTAACCCTTCGCCAAATCTTATGGTAAACATGCTTGTCGGCTTATGTAGCTCCTGTGCAAAAGTAACTCAGCTTAAAAAATGCATTAGGCTCCAAGGCAAGCTGCAAAGTTTTGAAGATGTGTTGTAAATCTCTGAGTGATGAATAATGAGTGTCTCCCTCACGTCTGTAATTTGTGACTCGCAGTTTTGCATCCTTATTTCAGTTGACTGTGGACTTACGATGACTCGTTTCATCTGGGACACACACTTATTAAGAACTAAAGGATTTAAGAATCAAAATCTGGATTCAGAGATTAGAGCTAAATAGTTCAATAGATTTTATTTCAGAATCAGAGGCAGTTGAGTGCAGCAGAGTGGTTCAGGCAGCTGAGATTGCTGGAAGCAAACCATACATGAGGCTCAACCCCTTATCAAGCAGGATCCATACAGACCTAATGGACTTATTTTGTCATTTTGGCTATAGAATTAAAGAAATCAATCTCATCTTTCAGGAAATTTCTGACTTTTAGCAAAAATTGTAACAGAGTTGCAGTTATTTTAAGAGTGCTTACAAAATGGGCCTGCTGGTGAACCCATGATGAATAAAGGGTTAAATTAGTCTGACTTGCAATTTGAAAGATGGTAGTGGATGAGACAGAGGGTTAATTAAAGAATTTTAAAAAAAAACTAGGTTTAAGTTTAAAATATTGTTGACAATACCAACAGGGAGCCTGGTTCTGCCAGAGGTTTCTTCCTGTTAAAAGGGAATTTTTCCTTCCCACTGTCGCCAAAGTGCTTGCTCAGAGGGGGCCATATGACTGTTGGGTTTTTTTCTGTATGTATTGTATAGGGTCTACCATGCAATATAAAGTGGCTTGAGGCAACTGTTGTTGTTATTTGGCGCTGTATATATCAAATTGAATTGAAATTGAATACCATAAGATTTCTGCCGCTTGGTTATATTGAACAATGTGGTGGAGAATTAAGAACCATGTTGTACTGTATACACACTGCAAGAGCTTAATTACTGAATGAGTCTTTGAGCTCTAAACTTCACACGAGTTGAAGTTTAGACTTCACACGGTGAGAAACAGGGAGTGCAAAGCCACAGCCATGGAAAGCACTGTTGGATTAAGATCTGAAACTAATACACAACACAGAGCAACAAATATGGAGGCAAAACAGAAAAACACAAACATTCAGGAACACATCTTGTTTTAAAAGTAGAATGGGAGGCAGAGCATTTAGTCTCCTCTTCTGTGGAACCAGCTTTCACTTTGGATTTGGGGTTGAGACTGGCACCCTGTCTGCTTTTTAATTTGTTTTCTTTTTTGATAAAGCAGAATCAAAGCAGAGCCACGGCAGATGGCCGTCCTTCTCTGAGCGTTGGGTCTGCTGGAGGTTTCTTCCTGTTAAAAGGGAGTTTTTCCTTCCCACTGCTGCCACGTGCTTTCTCATAGGGGGTTGTCTGGTTGTTGGGGTTTCTCTGTATTATTGTAGGATCTTTACATATAATATAAAGAGACAAATGTTGTTGTGATTTGGTGCTATATAATAAAACTGAATTGAACTGAAGTGAATTTTAATTTGAAGTACAGTCACAGGCAGCTCAGACTATTCAGACTGGCTTCTTGAGAAAACTTTGTTTCAATAATGAGTGCAGGCTGAAGAATAGAGGTCCACACATCTGATGACGCCACACCTCATGCCATGTTAAAAACTAAACCTCATTCACAGTGACCCTTTGCACTTAAAATCCACTGCTTTCTGCAAAATCAGGAACTCCAAATGAAGTATACTGTACCTCTCGGCCCAATTATAATCTTCCCCCTATATACCCTCTCCCTGCAAACTCTCACTCTCATTCTCATGGAAGGTCTGCCACATTATGTGCTGCTTCAAACCAAATAACCTTAAATGGAAGTGGGTTATAAAGCCAAGGCTTAGTAACTGCATTCTGTGAAGGAGCAGAGCTGCTTTTAGATCCAACACGGAGGGCTGGGTCTGCAATAAACTAAATGAAGCGCCATTCCTGAAACGTGTGTATGTTTTTGAAAAGCGCTTCATATTTTATTTATTTATTTGTTACAAATTGTGATAATAAGGAAAAAGAAGACAAAATGTTATGAACCACTGAATAAAGATTAAATGGAGCAGGCACATTTCCAAAAAAAAAAAAAAAAGATTGCTGTGATCGTGATCTGTCCATGTGAAGTTTTTGTTTCCAGAAGAATCTCTCCTACCCCACAATTAAGAGATGTGACTACACATCAAAAATACATCGGGCTATTATGAAAGTTTTAAAATGTTTAAAAGGGAAATAAAGCAGAGCTCAGAGGTTTGGAAGGTTTGTGCTTTCGTGAATATTCATTTCCTCCTCTTTTTTGCACTTAAATGACGGAGCTGTTTTTGACAGTTGTATCATTTTGTGTGTGTGTGTGTGTGTGTGTGTGTGTGTGTCTGTGTGTGTGTGTGTGTGTGTGTGTGTGTGTGTGTGTGTGTGTGTGTGTGTGCACACTCCACATACAATGTGGGTCATCAGTGGAATTTGAAGCTTAATTCTATGGGATCAACCATTTGGGTAATGTAGGCTCTCACCACTTTCATTTGACTCCGATAGATCTCAAAGTTATTTTCTCATTCTGTTTGAAAGTCTTGCTTTCATTTTTTTTTTAAATGAACTGGTGAGGTGGTTGATCCACAGTGTCATTTCAAAGCTATTAAAAGCACTAAAGCATTTCCTCTTCCTCCTACTGCAATGTTGTCAGCAGCAGAAGCACCATCTGATCTGGCAACAGATTCTTTTCGGAGAGAACCAGAAATGTGAGCAGCGACCGTTAGATTGGAGCAGTGTGATGTATTATCCATTCACAGTTATCAGGAATAATGCCACAAGTAGAATTTAAAAAAAGCTGCACCAGTGGAAGAAGTACTTTTTCTATATTTTTAATGCATGCTTTAAATTGTATGAGCACCTGTTCCTTTGGGGTGACCATCAGTCTGCTGTCACCTGTCAGTCAGTGTCACTTTGGCCTGTATGTCAAGAATTGGTTTACAGTACTTGTGACAAGACAGTTAGGTTTAAAGTCAGTTCTAAGAGCAGCAAAGGGATTATCAGATATAATGTGCACGCTGTCTGTAAGCTAAACTTTTAAAATTTTATCCGTGCTTGTGATTTTTAAATATTGCAATGAAATACATCTTGCAACAGAAGAAGCCTCCTGGATGAGAGTTGAAACACCTTCAAGAACTTAAAAAAGTCCAGTCGCTTTCTTTCAAAGCTCTTTAGACTAGCAGGACTTGGATGACTGAGAAACCTACAGAGACATTTCACTAAAGCTGTTTTCTCTTTGTTCTTTCTGTTTTAAATAGTCCTATTTAGCATTATTATCACTTTAACGCTCAGATCAATCTATTGACGTTAAAGGAGAGTCTTTATACTGTACTTTCTATTTTTTCACTGTATTTTTCTATGATAGATTTTATGATTGGGCAGATGTGATTTTGTCTCTAGGACATTAATCTGTCCAAATATCCTTAATGAATCTTTCAGCTACCAGTCTGATTCTTGTTCTGCTCTCACTGTGTACCTCTATCTTTCTGTGACTCATAGAAACTGTCATGTAAACACTTCATCCAAGCAAGGTTAATGAGACTATGATGTTAACATGAATTTGTGTGATATAAATGATCTGCACGTCTGGATTTGTTCAGCTAGTCCATTTATCAACATGTGCTAGGGGCCATCACATCAGAATATTTATGAGTGTTGTGAGATGGCATCTATTCCCCAGAGACAAATAAGAAATGAAGGAGCCGATAATGAGGTCTGAATATCGTAAAAACATAATTGCAGATAAGTAAGTCCTTTTTCTCCCTGCTCACGTGATAAATAGAGTGAGAGATGAGTCATTTGACTTCAAGATTGTTAGTGGAGACTTTAGTATTCCAGGACGGTAAATGTCAGATCACAGTCACACATTTGCTCGCATTCAGTTTCACTCTCAGATGAAACCACTTACACTCAGGTACTGCTAATATAAATCGATGAACGTGGAAAGAAAAGAAAAAGAAACCCCTTTCTCTCCTGACACTGACTGATAGGTCAGCTTGCCTTTTAATCGCAGAGAACACGGAAGCTTGGGTCACGAATTCTCAACACAATGTACTGTACAGTGTTTGAGCAACCACCTACTGTATAATGTGCAGCCCAATGTTTTCAGCACTTACAGTAAGCATTACATCACTCACTCCACGGTGGAGGCATCTCTTTCTTTCACTCACAAACACAAACGAACACATCGAGTAGTATTTGCCAAACCAGTGGTGTCCAGGATGCTGACCTCCCGTTGCCACCTCCAAGTCAATATCATTGTCAGTCTGGAAATGACATCCACTGTCATGGTAACAGAAGTTTTAGCATTTCCACACTCATTTAAATAACATTTGTTGACACTATATGCACATGTGTAAATGTGAAAGAAGCCACATGAACGCTGCAAAGATTTTTTATTTCTATGTGTTTTAAAACACTCAGTCAGCTGCCTCTCCATTCAGTCCACTGTCCTGGACAGCAGCTGGCAAGAAGAGTACTGACTCTGCTCGTGTTTGGTGTATCAGTGCATGAAAATTCAGAACAGGGTACAAGGGGTGTTTGTCAAACTGGTTTATTTATGTTAAAAACTACTTGAGTAGTCATCCACAGTTAGAAGTATATGAGGCAAAGATGAATGGAGGGCAGCTGCGGCGTGAATCTTTTCTTAAAGTGTCATTAAATCAGTGATTAGAGGCGCCGCTGATAACGTGGCGCAAATCTTCTCTGTGGGTAACCTAAATGAGCTCCTGTCAGGTTATTGACCTTGTTCCAGTCGTGATGTGAATGCACAGTGAGAGTGAGGAAAGAGAGCAAACACGTAATCCATAATCCATAGCTGCCTGTGTGCACTGGAAACAGAATCAGCTTTACTCAGTAACAGGATGTGAGAAAGCTCTGGATGTTTTTGCAGGAGGCCTTCATCAGGCTGCAACTGTCAGAGGAGACCGTGTGTGGGTCTGACATGTTTGTTATCAGATGATTTGATTCATTTACCCCTCTTTTCTTACACTCATGTTACAGGCTTTGACTATAAAATGTAATGTTTGTGCGGTTTGAATGAGACACAGTGAGAGAAGATTCCCCCAGTAGCTTAACTTTTCTATTCGTGTGAGTAATTACACAAACTGAGGGTCCAATCAGCATGTTTTCCACAGACAACACTCCCGTTCTTTCACAAACATGCATGCACATTTACTCTTATGTGCCGGCAGCACGGACGCAAGAGGGGATATTGTAACAAGCATCCGAAAAAATGTTGGTCCAACAAGTGAGATGAGGCTCCGGCCTGAGTTAAGGGGGGGATTAGCTCTCTTAATTTATGCTAATGAATGCACACAGAGCAACAAGAGCTGTGTGTTATTGTGTGACTGATGCCTGTCTCACAGACACACACAAAAACTCCTGAATCCATCAGTCCACAACCAACCACAGCCAAAACTCTCTACCGTCACCCTGTTTCCTCTGTGGGACTGCGCTGGCTCGGCTGCTTCCACATTCTTGTTTTTGTTATTTGTTTCTGCTTCAGCTCAGCAGACTGTCGTCATTTCTCTGCTTAGCTGCTCAAATTCAAGTTGTTTTTTTTTTGTTGTTGTTTTTTTTAAAGGTCACCACCTGATGTCCGTCTGTGACATTAGAGCCATTTGAAGTAACCTCACCATGCTTTGTTTTTGGTTGATATTTCTGTGACATCACAGCTGTCTAAATTGCCTGTGGGGACACTTAGCCTATGAAAAGCCATGCTCATTTCCTATCAATGGGTTTCCTATCACAAACACACACCACCACCTTTCGACTATTTTTGTAATAATGAAGGCTGGAGGGAAGTCCCACAAGCAGACACGAGAACAAAAAGGATTGAAATAAAAATGAGCCTTTTATGGCTGCGAGAAACATCCAGGAGCAACAAAGTCTAATAAGTGAAGAAACCATAAATCCAAAAAGTAAACACAATGGAGCAAAGGGAGGAATCCTAAAGGAATGATGTTCAGCACACAAGGGAGCATGCACAGATAAACCAAACCGAGACAGGAAACCTCACAACATTCAATCACCACAACAGTGAACCCAAACAGAAATCTAGACTTAATAATAAATACAGTTCCAAAACACCACAAAATCTGTGGGCCAGGAAAACTTTTGGCACTCATGGTATGTTGTGTAAATCATATAGGCTTGATTATGGAGAAAAGAAGCGTTGTATTGGCTGGATGCAGCCCAAATACCCATACTGTGTACCAGTGGCTAAAGCCCAGATGTAGCCCACATCTCCGGGTTTCATTGGGTCACAAAAACTGTGCAAAAGCCGCCATCCCTAATGTCTTTATATTTTGCTTCCAAGGATCCAGACTGTCTTGGAATTTTTTAAAGCAGCCTTGAGTGGCAGTTTTTCAGATTTCTAAAGAACTTTCAAAGATTTTCTTTGGACATTGGCTGCTTTTTCACTCACTGCAGTCTTGTATCTGACCATTTTTAGTAGAATTTCTTTCTTGTTTGTTAAACTACTTACCTATGAATCAGTAAGGGCCGTAACTGAAGGGATGAACAACTTTTGTGTCTGCACAAATTAGACACTTAGTAAAGAACCAATTTTCCATTTCTTTCACTAAATCTATGAAAAATAACAAAGATGACAGAGTTTGACAGGGATAAAGTATTATTTTTGCATGAACAAGGTGATTCCTAAAGAGATATTAGCCAAAAACATGGTTTAACATGGCATGGTGTGCAGTGTGTCATTACAAAATTTCTTGACATGAGGAGGACTTGAACCGTACCTGAAAATTATAAGAAAGTTCGCATAAGAGAGTCGAGGCTGTGTCACCAAATATTGACTTTTGAGCTTGTGAGAATTGTACAAACTCTGTTTTTGTTATATATGCAGTATTTGACTGAATATTTCAGTAAATCACTGCAGCTATTTCCATTTTTAGCCAAATATGAAGAAATGAGGCACAAGAATTTTGCACAATATTGTGTAAGGGATGAAAAAAATCAATAAAGTGAGCTATGCAGTGAGAAATGAGTGTGTCACTATACAGCACTGTAACATTAGAGAGCACAGGTACAGTACTGCATATCCTTGTCATTCCCACAGTGCCACATATTACCAAGATCTCATTGGGTAGATAGGAGGAATACTGTATTATGTGTTGTACTGCCGCCCTGGGATATAAGAGCCTGATCACAGTCGCATGCCACACACACACACACACACACACACTGTCCCTACTACCATCATAAGGAATTTCGCAGGAGCGAAACAGTGATTTCCATTAATGGCAGTGGGCGGCGCGCGCGCACAGCTCGTCTCTTACTGCGATGTACATGCGCGTCCGTAATCGTCCAACCAGCCAGCGAGCCCGCACTCCTCAAATCAGACCCAGCCGAACCAACCCGAGCCGAACTACAACGATCCGAATCGACATCCCCGCCAGCGCAGTCCAAGGCTGGAGAGACGGAATGATGACCTCTTAACGCATCTTTTACGCACTCGACCCGCTGTCCGTCCCTTAAAAGCTCACATTCCGCCTGTTTGCGCTTGATTCGCGTGCTGAGATCATGGACACAGCACTTCTAAGGACCCATATTATCTTCTCTCTGCTTCTCCTTTTCATCCAAATAGGTAAGAAACTGAGGAGGAAAATGATAAGAATCCCAATTTAAGTGATTGTGGTGGCTGACAAGTGATGCCGTGAATGTTTCTGAACGCCGTTTAAAGACCGAGCGGTGGGTCCGTGTAATTCCCCCGGATATTCGGCACACTTTCAGCCCGTGTTTCCAAATGTGCAATCGGTGGAAAACACAGAAGGATTACACATGTTGCCGCTGGCTTCTCGGGGTTTCAGGATAACCAACAGCGAATAATTGTAGTTTCAGAGGAAGCGTGCGCAGTGCATGCAGCGGTTTCCCTGATCATGCTTTAGACGTGTTGAAGCGTTTTCAAAGACAAGTTGAAGAGTGAATGAAATGTGATGCTCGCTGTGAGCGCGCTCGGTGTTTGATGTTTTATTTGGTGAACGCTCGCGGTCTTCTAAACGCATCTGAGAAGATAAATATTAATCAACATTTTCAGTGACATGACGGGATTCCACTGGGCTTTCTCTGAGTCACAAACATGTAGATACAATCTACATTTTCATTTAAATTGGAAGACGCGGGAATCCATATGAAAGCTTAATGTTTAGCTCATTGTGGTTTAAGTACGGTTCTATATAATGTTTGAAAGTACTTTTTGGTTTGGCTGCTGAATTCACGCCTTTAACATTTACTCACCTCAGTTATTATTTTTTGACCTTGTTGGCTCATTTTAACCTCACCTTAATAGCTTGTTCACGAATCATAGATGCTCATTCGTGTATTGAAATTGGTACAGATTTGCGTAACAGGTGGGGAAGAAACTGTGAATTCTGTGTATCCTGACTGCAAACACATTACCAAAGACTAATAACTGGAATACATAAGCATCCGATCTGTTCAGATTTCATCAAAACCAGATTAGTGGCAGTTCCAAGATCTAGCTCCCTCATGGAGCAAAGCCAAGTTACATGAATTAAAGCGAATAGTGTAGCTTTAGATGGTAACTTTCGTTCACTGTGAAATATATTATAGTAGTAAATTGATGCTGTAATATAACCAATATGGCATATCTAAGTGTTATCATAAAACCTGAGGCAGTAAAATTGAAGTGGCCCCAGGAGGGATTTTCCTGGCACAGAGTCAGGAATTTTTCAACAAGAGTTCAAAAGTGAAGACTGAAATGAAGACGTTTCTAAATTTGCTGAGGTGCTCTTTGAACTACTTAGAGGGACGCCTTCCAATCTCAACCAGCTTCTGTCTGAAGCTGGTTGAAAAACGTTGATTTTGACCTCATAACAAACGGTCAATTGTACAAGGCTGAGTCTTAACCAGGTTATCCAACTGTTTTTTATTCAATCGGCTGTTCAAAAGGCAGAATCCCATGACGTTCCAGTTATTAAGCCGAGATCAGACGGTTTCAAACGTTTTCACGTCCCGAAACACAAACCTGTCTGCTCCCATTTGATGAGATTTTCTCTGATGACATCCTTTCTTTTTTTTCCTTTTTTAAATTTGATAAATTCTAAATTTGTACAGAAATAGATGCATCATGATAGATGGTACGAGGGAGGGAAGATACCTGAAATCTTCCTCTACTACATGGTTGATTGGTTGGATGGTTGATTTCAATAATAGCAGTGCAATTGCTATTGCTCTCATGTCAAGAAAAAAAAAGAAGAACAGGATCAGAATCTGCATAAATTCCACCGGCCTTTAACTCCTTCCACCACCTGCTGTCACCACAGGGTAAAGGCCATATCTTAATTAAATGGAGATGCTCGGAATAAAGAGATCTGTGCATCTGAGATTTGGTGCGATCGGCTGAGATCATTTTCTAGTGAACTTTAGAGGAGTTCCTTTCTAAGAAAAGCCTTTGCACGGTCAAAGTTTGAGATGAAGTTGTTGGCGTCCACTTGTTGTTGATTCTCTTTGCAATCATCTGATGCAGTTTGGTCCATTGCTTTTTGAATGTTTATGTGAAAGCTTATGTTTTCAGATACATAGTGAGAGAAATATTGTCTCCCCTCTCTCGAGGAAGCACAGCGTCTCCCCCCACCATCTGTCTTCCAATATGCCCGGACACCACACAACATCACACACATTTTCTTGCTCAGCCTTGCTGTCACACTCCTCCGTGCAAACACACACACACACACACACACACACACACACACACACACACACACACACACACACACACACACACACACACACACACATACAAATAGCAGTGAACACAGTCCTTTTTGCTGCGCCTTATGCTTTTTAACAGCACAGTCTCCATACAGCGTACATCTGACTTCTCAGTGTGTATCACACCTGCTGCCTTTCATGCTCTATCTACAGTTTAGCAGGAAGGAGAGGATGTGAGCTTGTGTTCCCTTTTGGATACAACATTTTGGCTTTGTACATATGAAGAACCAAGTGTTTGGAAACCCCCATAACATGGAGTTTTAGTATCCTGTGATCCTGCTGGTTAGAGATTTAAACCTAATCTGATTCAGCTCAGCATGGTGGTTGTGTCTCCTCTGGTGCTCTTACCACTTCACAGCAGACTCTGGGCTTCGCACAGCTCACACGTTAAACTCAGCTTTCCAAACACAACACCTTGTAGCTGATGCTTTTTTCCCCAGCTTGGTTCTGCAGTTGGTTGCGCGGTACCACCAATCATTTTGTATTGAGCTTAGCTCTAGTGTTGAACTTGGAAATAGTAGCAAATGCACTGTGGCTGTAATAGATTTGGCAGTGCATGACAGATAGTTAGATGGAGTGAGACAGCAACAGGCTGCATGCTATTGATCTGTGTGTGTGTGTGTGTGTGTTTGATCTGTGAGTGTAGTGTGTACTAATCTCATCAAAATTCCTCTGATCATCAGATGAATTTCATGAAGCCCCCTGTGCAGAAAATCTGAGCATTACAGCACCATGCACTGTCATCTCTGAAGTGTTCAGCGAATTGTACGGTCTGCTTGTGAGATACCATCTGGCTGGCCAGTGCGCTCTGGGAATTTGAACCAAAGGGGTTGCATCCGGTGACATAAGGATAGGATGCCTGATGGTGTAATAGTAATTGGCTACAAAATATTGGCACGTACATCCTGGCACCCCTAGTGAACTGAGCATGCTCCATGTGTAAACACATCAATTATATAAAAGAAGCAGTCAAATCAGTCAGATAGATGGTAATGCACAATAGGCATGTCTCTTCTGTAACAGTTAGATTTTAAATTTTTACTTTTAAATGGGACCTGTTGCCTTTTTTCCTTTTTTTAATATACATTATAGAATATTTACTGCTATGGTGGTTGATGCTCATATTAGATATGGTCGAAGACTCTAATTAGAGGTTTATAGAGAATATAATACATAAACTGATACATACAGTGCATACGACTGTCCCTGTGTCCCCTCAGTTTGAATGAAGACACCACCTTGTCTCCAAACTGTTGCCAACTGCTCACTGAGCCATAAGGAAACTTGAAAAAGTGAGATCCAAACCAGAAACAGAGAAGGTTTTCCTTCAATGTAAAAGCTGTGCCTTATCAGTGCAACCAACACGTTTCAGAAGGTGCAACAACCAATTGCTAACCAGCAGGACAATGCCCATTTTTCGCTGGTGACCGGAGTTTGCCAAGGGGTTGTGATCATTCTCTTGGGCTCTGTGAATTAAGAATGAATGAAAATTAGTAATATAAGCCAACTTTAAAACCAACCATATTGACATTAAATCTGTTACTTTATCAATCTTTGTAGGCAAATTGAACACCACGATAAGCTGTGCAGGTTCGTAGCTTAGCAAAGTCGTACTAAAACATTTGACAGATTTTCGAGCACCGTGTACATAAAATCGTTTCAAGGTCAGTAAACACAACCAGAATTCATACATAAGGCGCACGGGATTATAAGCTGCACTGTCGATTTTCAGAAAAATCAAAGGATTGATTTTAAGTGTGCCGTATTTTCCAAAAAACACGGTAATAACGGCAGCCCGCTAGCAAGTTCTACCGAAAATAGTGCTTTGTTGTGTATCTGACGGACGAAAGCCAAACCAGTCCCACACCACTGAAGTTGCAGCATTTTTACAAACCAATTCTGGTTCATCCGTTTCATTCAATGATCCACTTTCGCCCTTCTCATTCTCCGTCGCCGCCATGCTTTTTCCACCATGTGCGTATGAAAACAAAGGCACTGCGCATGCGCGTTTTACCCATATCACGATATTTCATTTTCTTATCGTTGCCCAACATTATACCGGTATTACCGTGAACGGTATGATATGGCCCAGCCTTAAATTAAATCATGACAGACAGTGCACGTTTTCAGCTTTAATTTGAGGGGTTTTACAAAAGTAATGGATTCATTGTTAAGGATTGCAGCCATTCTTGTACACGGAGAACCATTTGCAGAGGCTCAACAGTAATTGGACAAGCAAACATAATTTTAAATATAAAGATTATTTTTAATACCTGGGCCTAAATTCTATGCAGTGAGTGACTGCCTGAAGTCACATACACATAACATGCTTCCCTTGAGATGCTCTGCTGTGTCTTTACTGCAGCTGCCTTCAGTTGCTGTGTTTTTTTGTGGGTCTCTCTGCCCTTAGTTTTGTCTTCAGTAACTGAAGCATGCTCCCTTGGGTCAAGATCAGGTGACTGCTGTGGTCATTCAAGAATATCCCATTTCTTTGGCATGAAAAGCTTCTGGGTTGCTTTTGCATTATGTTTTGGGTCAGTATCCATTTTCACTGTGAAGCATTGTCTGATTAGTTTTGGAGATCAGTTTTGACTAAATCTGAGCAGAAAGTACACCCTGTACACTTCACAGGCCATCCTTCTGCTCCTATCAGTAGTCACATCATACACACATTAGCGACGTGACGAGCCATTCCTGCACGTGCCATAATACTGCTTTGGATCATGAGCTGTTCCTTTCCTTCCTTCATACCTTTCTCTTCCAAACATACTGGTTTAAGTTACAAGTCTTAATTTTATCTCTCCAACGAACCAATTACAATGAGATACTTCCCTTCTGTTCTTGACAATGTGACATTGGAAATAACTCTGTGATCATCCACTTTGTCCTCTATGGCATTAGGCCTTTTGGTGTTGCCCGTATATGCCTTCTTTTTAAGAATATAGAATATATTAGCCAACTTCTACATTTTTATTTTTATTTTCTGCTATATCTTTGGTAGGTTGATTTTGTTTTTTTCAGCCTAATGATGGCCTCCCTCACTCACATGGACATGTCTTTGAACTTTATTGTTCCAGCAAACAGTTACTGAATGCAGGTTCAGCACTTCGAGTCAACTAATACAACTACTACAGTGCTTTTGTAAAACCCTTGAATTAAAGCTGCACCCAAATCAAATCTTGAATGTTTGATTTAAAATTCACTGTGGTGATGAACAAAGAAATAATTACACACATTCAAAAAAAAAAAAAAGAAATTTCACTGTCCAACAACTTACAGACCTAAATTAATAAAAATTAAAACTAATAAATGTATTTATGTTGATAATTTCATTTATTTGCACATACTATACTATAAGCTCTGCCTGATTTTACTTTCAGGTTCACTGCTTGTGCTCTGTTGTCACTGATTACAGAGCCATTGTAGGGTCTTCACCTGACAAAATAATGTTAATATAATGTGGTGCTACATAAATAAAATTGAATTAAACTGAAAATTAAAAATGAACTTGGATATCCAATATATCTATTTGAGGCAATGTTAAAGGATACCTCATAGAAAAATCAGGTCACTGCCTAATTTAAAAATCCAGAACCCTCTGAGCATTTTGAGTCTTCATGGTTGGTGTCAGCATCAACATAACATAGAAGTACTACATATTTCTATTTCGGAGCCCTGCTGTTTTGTACATAGGATTGCATTTAAGATAAAGTCTGTTTGTCAGTATCCATCTACCTTTAACTCCATACTTAAGATGAGATTATGTGCGCACTAATTTACACACATGCACGCACACATTCATACACACGTGTGCAGGCTGATGGAGTCAAGCTTGGTCAACCAACGAAATAAAAATCTTCACTGAGGGAAATAAATCTTGTTAGAAAGATTTTCCAAAGCCTTCTTAACTGTCTGGCATTTGGGATTTAAAAAAAAAAAGTGTATATATATATATATATATATATATATATATATATATATATATCTGATTTCTTTTTTTTCTTGACAACACACTGGGGAGAGGATGATATTGCATTAAAAAAAAGATTCATTCTGAAAGTTGAGGAATCTATTAACATTTCTGTGTTCTGCAGACTTTGTACAGCAAGTCGTATTGAAAGCCAAACTTGAATGTTGAGTATACGTGCAGAGGTAGGAAGAACTGTCAGTAGCCACTGCTGGGTTGGTGTTGCTAAAAACCACAGCTGTTGCACTGAATAATTGATTGGCTGCTTTCTACTTTGATAATTTTTCTTCCTGCCCTCTGTTTTTCCCCACTCGCACAGCTACTTTTCTGTCTGGCCCCTCCATCTAAAGCATTATACTCGTAAGTGCTCTTATTCTTTAATCCACTCAGACGCATTCTGCTGCGACTGTGACAGCGTTTGGTCATGGCTATTTTAGAGCTGGTCTGTGCCACGAGGACTGACGGATCTCTTTGATACTGAGCGGCCTGAACAGGAAACTCAGCTGAATGAATTGCTTATGTCAGTCAGAGCTTACTTTTTTTTCACAAATTACTTTGGTTGTTGTTGTCAGTTGTGATTTAAAAATGCACAAAGTGTCAAAGATAAAAGGGCATCAAAACCTGCACAAAGAGGTAGTGGGAATGATTGAGGATTTAAAAAAAAACCCAACAACTTAGTTTCTATATTTTAAAAATAAACTTTAGTCAGTTTTCTCTCGCAGTTTAGTTTTTAATCAGTGTTTAATTTTCAGTTGTCTCATTCTGATTCACTGTTTCAGTTGGTTATGTTCCTAATAAGGTCATGGTTTAGGCTTAAATGCATCTGTGGCGGCAAACATATAGCTGGGAAGTCACCAACCTTCTGATTTGTAGCTGACCGGGTTCACTAATAAACTCCAGCCCCTTCCAAGAAGTATGACCTGTAGCGACTTTAGTGAAACTTAGTTTGCTGGGGAAGTGACTCTATGCAGAGGTAAAAGTCTTCTTTCACCAGATATCTTCAGTTGTCTGGTGTTATGGCAACTCTGACCTCAGCTAGTAATGCTACATTTCTCCGTGGCTTTGGCAGTGTTTGTAACATGGTGGAGGATCAACATTTCTTTAATGTTTCTATGAATTCTCTGAAAACCATGCAACACAATGCTGATAACATAAGATGAGTTCTGGTTACCAACTAGAAAAGCCTTCAGCGCTCTTCTTTGCTCTTCTTTCAGTTTTTCAATGATCTCCTCTTTTGCTATAACTGATACTGGCAACATCAGCACTACCTCTTTAGAACCTGGGATTGGATTCATCATGCCTGAAATACAACCATCCAGCTGCCTTGCACTGGCCCAGCAATGTGTGGTTAAATGTTTCTCTGAGAAATAAGATGCCCGGCTTTCTTGTGTGGTATTTAGATGCTAGGTGACTTGGAGAGTAAGAGAAGTTCAAACCCATGTTACTTTGTCACTTCACAGCAACTGGTCGTCACAGAGTTGAAGTGGTGGTAAATTTGTCTTCACCATTTAGTGCTTTAAGTCTGAAAATGTTCAGGAGCTGATAAGAGGATGAAGATAAGGATCAGAGGAGTTTGCATCTAAAAAGGCCAATGTCTGGATAAGATTGGACAAAAGGTGAAAAGGAGAGGAAGAGAGTAACTAAGCCAGTGAAACCAGTGCTCAGATATACAATGCCAATGCCAATGCTCTCTCTGTGGTCTCTCCAGTTGAGAAAGTCTGTCTGAAGTTACAGCAGCTGACAATGGCCGTCTGTCTCTGTCTCTGCCCACATACAAAAGCTACTGTTGTTGTTTTTTTTTTTTGTTTTTTTTAAGAGGCTGGCACAAGGGCCAAGACTTCTGGAGAGGGAGTACCTTTCTAGTATGTTTCTGTACTTCTGAACTCACACAATCACACGTTTAGGACAGTTCTTAGTTAGAAAATTGAATAAAGTTAAACATTATGCTAAAGTGTAATTCAGACTAGACTTTTATTTGAATACCAATTTATATCTTTAGTTATGTGTGCTGCTGATAGACCTATAACTGCAAATACTTTTGTTTGGCATCTTAGACCTATATCAGAGGTTAGACTGATCATGACAGCACAGTATTGTTTTTTTTTATTGACAACAAAAATTTCCGACGTAAATATAATGGAATAATGGATAAAATAATATGTGACACTGAAATTAATCTGTATATTAATTGTTTGTTGCACCCCTTTATTCCTCAGTTGCTTTAATTTGAGCTATATGATTTGGAACATACAAGGTCTTAAATAATCAGGCCCCATCTTATCTTAATGTCCATGCATTCATTGATTTTCTACTACTTATCCAGATTTGTGTCACATGCTAAGCAGAGAAGCCCAGACTTCCCTTACCCCAGCCACCTTTTCCAGTTCACCTGGGGGGAAACAGTCTTTCCCAAACATACCAAGAGATATAATCTCTCCAGTGAGTCCTGGGACTGCCCTGGGAAAGGAAATCGACAGTTTATGGCAATATAGACCAAGCTCTGACTATGATTGTACGGGACAGAATGACCAGTAATGGGGGCCAGACAACCACTCTCCCGATAGACACCTCCAGTTCCACCTATAGCTGGAGCACACCCTCTGTTCCCTCTTCTTAAATAGGGGAGCCACCGCCCCAGTCAGCCAGTCCAGGGGCACTGCCCCAGACCTCTATGCAACATCCAAATCCAATTTGAGCCGACTGTTAATTTGATTTGGCGCCGTAAAAATAAAATTGAATTTAATTGAATAATGCAGAAAGGTGACAACCAGGACAGACCTACAACATCCAGAGCCTTAAGGAAGTCGGGGCACCCCAGGAGCCCTGGCACTGAGCAAAAAGTGGTTGTGTTGAAAGTTAAAGGAGATTTAACTTTTACTTTTTCAAGCACAAAATTCAGAGAGGGGAAGAGTAGAAGTTGAGTGAATTTGAGCAGAGCATTAAGTTTTTTTTTTTCTCCAGTGGGAACGTTCATTAAGTTGCTGCTGCTGTGACCAATGAGTCGTTTGAAAGTTGATTAACCCCCACCAGCCAGCCACCCCATTAGTCACACATGCTTGCGTGCACATAGAGATTCTTGAATCGAAAGATTTGGGTGAGCTCTTGGAGCAGTCCCCCCTATATTTGTGTGCTTGAACACTTTTTAAACTGCCCTTGAATACCTTTGTATACGTGCATAAATACAAATGTCTATGTGTAGGGATTGTTTTTGAAGTCTGTAAGTGTATCCATGTGTTTTTGTGTTGCTATTCCAGCCTATGTGTGTTTGTGTGTGTGTGTGCGCTTTCTGCTAAACAGGAGAAGAATTGGGGGCGTGATCCTGCCCTGAAAAATAGAGAGGAGAGGGGATGGTTTTGTATCCATGGAGATAGAGAGAGTCAGAGTAGGAAGCCGACAGGAAGTCAGGGTGTTCAGCACGCCATCAGGGGCTCTTCCGTTGTCATGACGCTGTGAACTGTTGTCATGGGAACTCTGCTGATTGAGGCTGAATGCTTATGGAAAGCATGCTGAATAGACTCTACAATGAGTCTCGACACTTGTTGATAGGGAAGTTTTTCCACAATTACACTTTAAGGAATCACCAGATGAACAAGACTGTGCGATGTTGTTGGTCTGTGTCGTAACATAACGTAAGATTTAACCAAACTGGAGCAGAAAATTCTCAGAGAAAACAAAACAGCCTTCAAGAAGCCATATGTTTTTTTCCTTGTGTCCTTTTTGTGCATTCAGATTTGTTAGCTTTCCTTGAGTAAACAAATCTTGCAGATCCTAGGAAATTTTCAAGATGATCTTTGTTTAAAACCACAAACAGATGTATTAGTGTGCAACCTCGCCCCACTAAACTACAGACTACTAATCGCATATTCCAAACACACACACACACACGCACACATCCAAAGATGCTGTGTGGTATTTTCTCAGTTTGTGCCAAGCAGATGGAAATGGTACATCTCACTGCTCTAACGGGCAGATTAGTGAGACACACACACATGGACGCACAAAGCTCGCTGATGACTGAGGTGGACATGTACAATCATACAAACTAAGTAACCACAACACATAACCAGTGGGAACACGGGAATTGGGTTGAAACATTAAGCACGGACATGCGCGCGCACACACACACACACACACACACACACACAGATAAACAGTCGTGTGTGCCAACTGGCTGCTTTCCTTCAGTCCACTGTGCTCCTTCCTGCATACATATGTGTGTCCTAGATGTCGCCTCACATCACTCATTTGTTACTGGTAATACGTGTGTCATGGCTTATTTAATCTCCTTTGATAATTGTGTGTTCACCTCATTTGACCAAGAAAATGATCTGACACGTACTCACATGTGTATGTGTGCCAGAGAGAGAGAGCATATGCTTTCATGTGCTGCATTTATTCATAGGCTTTGGATAAGAAGGCTCCTGTCTGACCTGCTAGTTTGATTTTTATCTAGGAGAAAAAATTTGAGGTCAGTCCCCTGCAGGGCCTCTGCTACTCACAGTTCATCAGAAATATCCCAGCTGCAGGCTAAAAGTGGAGAGAACATGCTCATTCATCTTCTTAACATCTGGCTTTAACCCAAGGCTGGGATCTTTTTTTCAGAGTTTAACACTATAGCTTTATGAGTTTACCTCATTTAACTTAGAAGATTATACTGAAGCCCAATGAACAAGACAAGAGCTCTCTCAATCCTAATTCAATAGAACAGGAAGATAATAAAGTACTGTATATAAATAAATATACTGTATATCAAAGATGGATCCAGCCAGAGTGGTGATCCCCGCTGATTTGAAAGCTATTTCTCTAAATCTCAAATTTGCCA
The DNA here is from genome assembly GCF_051167445.1 of Perissodus microlepis. NCBI lineage: Eukaryota > Metazoa > Chordata > Actinopteri > Cichliformes > Cichlidae > Perissodus > Perissodus microlepis. The sequence goes on from NC_140477.1 coordinate 33,521,628, forward strand.
TTGAGGTCATTAGATAATTTTTTTTTTTAAACTAGATATGACCATATATGTCTGAGACAATAGTGCTGGGGGGGGTTATTAGCTAATGCTAGCCTGGCTTAGTTAGCAATAGTGATATTTAATTGGATGCACAATAATAAGTTTTTAAAAAAGAATTTTATTTATGGGAATATCGTATAGTTGACTCCTTACAGTGTTTTTCAGCAGCTACAACTAAACACCGAAAAGGATTAGAAAGCATCCACCTGTCGATCAAATTGGCTACACTCCTCCTGTGCCCATTTTCAATTCAATTCAATTCACTATATATCGCCAAATCACAACAACGGTCGCCTCAAGGCGCTTTATATTGTAAGGCAGACCCTAGAATAACAGAAAAATACAGCAAGAGGACACCTGCTCATTAATTTTTACTGTTGTGGTAATTGCTGCTCTCTGGACACTGCCTACGTATGATATTGTCATTCAATTTATTGTGTGCAGTAAACAAGAATATTGCACAGGCGAAAGAAAACGTTTAACTCAATGCAACTCTGATTACATTACTAACTCCTACTGCCAGTGTGGGGATTCCCTTATAGTACAGTCCGCACCCTGAAACACACTAAAGCTTTTGTCCCATGGAGACCCAGCAGCCACTTTTGAGTTGTCAGGCGGTGTGTAGATGAAACTGGTTAAAGCTGAGAAGAGTTTTAAATTACAGAACAAGCTTGGTTTTATTAGATTTTCATGGAGCCAAATGGCAGGAAAGGAATATGTGATACCTCATCTGGCTGGACATAGTTGGGTGTCAACGCTCTGTATGTGTGTATGTGTGTCTGCATATGTGTCTTTTAACCCTCCCTTTCCCAGCTGTTCAAGACAGGGCCCCATATTTTCATGGTCACCTCTAAACCAGTTCACATGCGCACGCGTACACACACTTTCTCACAAAGCTTATTTCTTTGCCTCTTTCAGAACAGCTGGAGTGCAAGACAGTCCACATGCTCTGTTATATACACACACACACACACACACACACACACACACACACACACACACACACACACACACACACACACACACAGAGTGCAATGATAGGCTTTTGTGATAAGGTTTTATATTGCGCTTTTAATGTCGTTGACTCTCTGCGGAACAATGTTTGGTTTGTTTAGCACACAGAAACAATATCCTCCATTTTATATGGAGCCTAATCTCTTAAACTCATAACCTGCACTGGTGGACTTTATTCTAAGGTTTCATTCTTTCAAGTGGACATAGATATATGTGAGACATCTTAAACACAGCAAAACACAGAAAGACCAGAAAAGGTCCCAGAACTAGGCAAAACTGGGCAAAATCTGCATTTTATCTATAAGTAATTAAATTACTGGGATTTTATTAGATGGACAGTTTAATAAATGATGTTCATTGAACCATTTAATGGATATTTAATTAGACTTCTAAATAACAGGGTGCTTGTGGTACAATCAACATTTAAGCTGTCTCTTGTTTAAATCTTCGTTCTGTTTAACCATCCTGCTAATGGACCTGTGCATAGTTTCCAGTATGACACACAGGAAATCAGACCGAGGCTGATAGAGTACGATAAGGAAACAGACATAGTGAGACGGTGAGAGATGACATGCATACTAATTTAACCAGCTGATGGCTAACACAGCTGAGTGCTATATAAGTTATAAGATGGCCCCTCTGTGTGTGTGTGTGTGTGTGTGTGTGTGTGTGTGTGTGTGTGTGTGTGTGTGTGTGTGTGTGTGTGTGTGTGTGTGTGTGTGTGTGTTTGGGCTTGTGTTTCTGACGCTGAGGTCAACAGGTGTCATGTTTTATGTGACGCAGATGTAGTGTGTTCATCAGAGATCAGTCAGGGCAGTTTTTGTCACTGCGTCCTTTCACTTAGCGTTTAGAGTTCAGTTTATGGTTGAATGCCTCAATTTGGCTTTGGATGTTGGTTTGACACTCAGGTCAAATTTAAGATGAATGTAAGATTAACAAAAAGAGGCGACTCTCCCCCTTTTTGTATAGTTTGTCTGTATTCAGGGGCCAGTATAGTTTGTTATCTAGTGGTAAAACTAGATATTTAGATTTTGTTACCACTTCTATGTCCAACCCACAAACTTTCACAGGGTGGAGACGAGCTCTGAATTTTCGCAAATCTACTATTGTTTCCTTCTTCTTAGTTGTTCAGTATGATGTAGTTTATTAAATGAGATGACCCAACAGTTAAATCTCAGACTCTACAGGCCTCTGTTAACATCCTAAATGTTAAAGTTCTTGACAGAACAATTAGAAAAAGATGAAAAAATTATAGCGTGTTTGGAAGGGTTGCCAGGAGAAAGCCTCTTCTCTTCAAAAACATAAAAGCGCGGCTTATGGTTTGTAAGGATGTATCTAGAGAAACCACAGACCTTTGGAATAATGAGGTTTGGACACAAAGAACCAAAGTTAATATGTTTGGCCATAATGGCTAACACCAAACACGGCATATCCGCAGAAACACTTCATAACAACTGTCAAGCACGGGGGTGGATGTGTGATGATTTGGGCTTGTCGTGCAGCTACAGGACCTGGACATCTCACAGTCATTGAGTCAATCATAAACTTTTCTATGAGTTAAATGTGAGGTCATCTGTCAACAGCTAAACCTTGCTTGGGGTCATGCATGAGAACAATAATCTGAAGCAATAAATTTACAACAGAATGGCTGAAAAATAAAAGAATAAAATGTTGCAATGACCCAATCAAAGTCCAGATTTTGACCTGACTTAACAAAGCTATGCTTAAACTGAAGCGAGAGAGCCTGACAAAGCCACGTGAGAATGATTATTTTGAGTTTTTATTGCCAGGCAGTTCTACAAGCTACTGCATTTTTTTTAACAGTCTACTTCTGCATTTTGATTTAGTTTTTGTTAGATAAATAGTGACACAGTGGAATTCATCATGTTTTGTTGTTCACTAAAGCTTTGGATGTTTATTAAAAAAAGTCTTCATTTATCTTACAGCAGACAAATATGATGCCTCGCAGCTTGAAGGTTTTGAGTTTTCTTTCTGTGTGAAGTTTGCATGTTCTCGCTGTGCCAGTACATGCCAGCCTATTTGTGGAGCCTAAATTGGCTGCAGCGGTGGGTGTGAGCATCAATAGCAGGTTGTCTCCTTGTGTTAGTCCTGTTATGGTTTGATGACCTGTCCAGGGTGTACCCCATCTCTTTCACAATGTCAGCTGGGATGAGCTTCAGCCCTCTGTAACCCTAGTTAGATAAGCAATGGTCTGAAAAAAAAAATCAATTTTAGTGGATGTCTCTTTAGGGTCCCCTTTCCTAAAAGCTCCCTGTCTGCTTATTGTAAGCCTTTGTTGGAATCATTTCAGAAAAACTAACAATCTAAGTATCATAAATTTCTGCTTGAAAATGGTCTCTGTACAAATTAGATCCATTTACATGTATTATTAACATTGTAACATTGTAACATCGTACATACAATTGAATTCACATATGATTTTTACCAGGCTTCAAAGTAAACCCCTTATAAATGAATACATTCACAGGACCTCACAGACACCTTTCCCTCTGTGGGTGAACACATGTGGGCTTCCTGTTGGAGTGCTGAGACTCATTTAAGAGGACAACAGTAATAACATCTACCATTAAAAATCAGTGTGTGTTGGTGTAAACACAGCAGCCTATTCCTTCATCTCAGGAGTCGGGCTAAATCTCCCCCAGGAGACATGTAATCCAACACGGTGCTATTCATTAGTGTTCAGCTGGGACAGCTTTGCTTTTCCTTAATCTAATAACAGTGAGAAGGTTTCAATGAATCATTCCCGCAGCATCTCCATCCCCCCACCGCAGCCTTCCCCAGAAGAAAATACCCAATGCTATTGCTGTATAAATCTAATAAAAACAACCAAAAAACAAGTGACATATCAGTTTAATTCAGTGAATGAGAAGATCCAGTGATCCAAAACTAATGCAGGTTCACAAACTGCAACACTAAAATTCCTTGCCTAAACATCAATTCTTGATTTAATTTGGTAAGTTCACGTCCCTGCTCTGGGCAGAGGGGGATTGGTAACTAAAGAAGGAGAAAAGGTCACGGTCAAATATGTAGACTGAAACAGTAAATTTCAGCACTTCATCACCAAATCACGTCTGGAATGAATCAGTGTTGATGTAATGAAATTTGAGAGGTAGCACTAACCCGTCAGGGTGATGGGAGCAGGAGGTAACAGTTTCATGACCTTTGCCTTTGTGATCTTTGTCCCCTTTTCCATTTAAAAGTTGTTTTTTAAATTTTGTCTACAAGAAAAGTGGCACTGTAAATTAAAAATGCACCTACTACTAATACCTGCTATTTAATTTAAGAAACGTGGTTGTGTGACGCAATTTTTTTTAATTTTTATTTTTTAAGGAAAATAGTTTTTCCCAACCAGCTGATACACATGTGAAAACGAAGGATCTTTTGTGCTTATATGCATGAGTGTTGCTCTGATAACAAATTATCCTCACTGACTGACACGTCAGTGTAGTCAGTGTCAAGTGCCTGTTCCACGCCTTTCAGTCAGGATTTCATTCATCTTAATTACTTTCATTTATCACAGGACATCAGTTACTTCTGGATGCCCTTGATGCAAGTATCAGATAGTAGCCGTGTGATTGTTTGACAGTGAAACATTGTTGGAGCACTGCATGTCCTTTGACTTTCCTGTCTAAATAAAACACCATTCATAGAAAGTCTTCTTTCTGCAGCAGTCTCTTAAAATTTTAATATCAGGAAATCTGATAAAGCAGATAAAGTGCAGATGGGTGGAATAATACAGTGATTCAGCTGTGAGCTTTATGCACAGCCAGCCTGTAGCAGTGAAAGCCCATCAGTCTCCGCTATGCTCTTAAAGCAGAGAGCACCAGTGTCTTTTTGCTCCTGGCTTTTCACTGTCTCGTCATCTCTTCCTAAGAGATTAGTAGTGTCTAAAAACTGACTGACAGCCACAGACCAAATGTGGCTTTGTGGCTCTTGTGGCTAGCTCCTGCTGTAGATATGAAACCTATCTGTGTGATCCAAAATGTCCACAAAACCCCCCAATATATGCCTTATCTGCTAAAAGCTTCAACTTTACAGTTTTTGCACTGGAAACCCCCCCAAAAGTTTCCACATGTGTGCATTTCAGCATAACGTATTCATTACTCATAACAAAAGGTATTTTTGTTAGCAGTGCTGCATGTGTATTTATAACTTGCAGTGAAGGCAGTAGTAACCCTGGACAATATGTGCATGTTGTGCAGGAGAGAGTCGGGGCTTGTGTGTGATTGGTGTTTTGTAAACTTTACATGAGGGGGGAAAGGAGGGGCAAGAGGTCTAGGCAGGGTGGCACATACCTCTTCAGTGAAGTAAGTAAGTATGAAAATCCTCTATATGTAAAAGGAGTCAATAAAATATCAGCAAAACGCTTTAAAACTATTTATTATACCATTATCTCTTCTAAGGAAACTAAGAACATTTTTAGGTAGGCAGGTTTAGACAATTAGTTTTTGCAAGTATTTAAGGACGTAAAAGTTGGAGTTGCTGAACAGAAAAAAAGTTTATTTTTAAGGATTCTTCACTAAACTGAGAAACATTTTGAAAAAATCTGTTAGGATTCAACAAGCCAAAAAAAAAAAAAGGATTCAACAAGCCACTGTTGTAAAGGAACATCATGAGTTCAGGCAGTATACCTGAAGCTGCTGGTTCCTGTTGATGGAGAGTTTTGTCTCTTTCTCTGCCAGCTCTTTTAAGAGAATGCTTGTCTTGGTTTCCTCCTTCTGGTCTTCCATCTTCTACATTTGTCCTGCTGAGCAGTATTCTCTTAAAGGGCAGCACTCTGGAAAAGCACCTGTGAGAACCTTTTAATTGTCTGATTTTGAGAAATCTTTTCTTGCTTTACCAGCATCATTTCACATGCAGGGCACTGGCAGCATAACGTGCATCCACAAAGTAATCACAGCGCTTCACTTGTTCCACATTTTGTCATTTTTTCAGTCTTATTCCAAAATGAATTTTATATGAAAATTTCACCTCAAAATTCTACATACAATACCCCATAATGTCAAAATAAAAAAAGTTTGCTTGAAATTCTTACAACTATATATAAAAAAACAAAACAAAAATATAACGTAAGCATTCACAGTCTTTGCTTTATACTTTGTTGAAGCGCTCGTGGCAGCAATCACTGCCTCGAGACATTTTGAGTATGGTACTACAAGCTTGGCGCACCTATTTTCGGGCAGCTTCTCCCTTTTTGTCTTTGCAGAACCTCTAAAGCTCCATCAGTGTCTCTTTTCCTGCAAAATACATGAATTTAGCCAAGATTAAGCAGCTCCACAATACAGCCAGTGTCCAGAAAAGTACAGTGCACTTACATTGTAAGATTGTGATTTTTCATCAAATTACCAAGAAAGTACTCAGTACTCACAGTACTTACTCAAATATAATTTGTGGATCCCTTTATGGAAAATACCTGAACTTTTGCAGTACTTAAACATACTCATAATCTACCTAAACTACTTAGGCATTATTCAAAATTAGTTACAATCAAACTATTTTTTGTTTTCTTTAAAAAACTTGATTTGTTACCCATTATTCCAGTATGCCTACCTTTAAGTATTAGTAGATAGTGTAATTTTAAATAAAATACATACAGAAATTTACTTTAATTACTTGGCAATTACACTCTTAGTCGCAGGCTGTATTATAAAGTGAAAAACTTGCTAAGTTTGCTGTGTTCATTCATGAATTCCTGTCACTTGAGTTAGAGAAGACTTGATACAGTTATTATTAAGTTTCTCCTGAAAGTTGCTGTATTTTCTGTCCCATAGTAAACTAAGGTTTTGTCTTTTGATTAAGCAGAAAACTGTTTTTATTGTGAGAAAGGACATGAATTCATAACTGCAGAGCAGGTCATTCCAGGATGTCTAATCAAGTGTCGTCTCAGTGATCACATGGGAAGGAAATACTGCTGAGATACATTTATTCTGCATTTTCATTCAATTCTGAATATTTGTTTTCCACGCATTGCCCATGGCAGTTCTCCGGTTCTCCTGTTTTTCTCCAAAGAAATACTTCAAATACCTTTTCAGATGGAAATTTAATTCTAGAAAAAAAATCCCTTGAAAATCCAAGTTTACCAAAGAGCATTACCGAATTAGATTAAGATTGCGCATAGTGTGATGTTAATGAAGTCATTATTAAAGCTCCAGCTGACTCCATTCATTTCTCCTCAGTGCTTTTCCTCGCTCCTTGTACACTGGTACACATAATACACATCTAAAGTCATTGTGACTACATGGACCATAATAATTCACAGATACAGATCTGGTTGTAGTTTTCTTCACTTGACCATACACCTAAATACACATCATTTCTCATTCTTGCCTATAGCAGTACAGGCAATATGCAGGGTAATGCAGGGTAATACACGCATTAACTACATACATTTCCAAATGTAGTGGATTCATCGGTGACCGTGGGACTGGATTCATGGAACAGCGATGAAGCACAGTAAAGGAAGTGTGGATTCATGTTTTTTTTTTGTTTGTTTGTTTGTTTTTGTGGATTGAAGCACAAGTCACTGTTCAGATATTTCTAGAACCCTTTTTCCCTCAAAATGTTTTCTGTTTTTAACTCTTCATCCAGCTAGTTAGCAGTGAGCTGTCTGTAAACTCCAAAAAGAGAGAGAAGAAAGCAACGATTCTTTTATTTTTTCCCCTTAATTCACTTATGGGGTAAAAACACGGAAGAAGCAACAATGAGTCAGACAAGTGTAAAATACATTACATCCCCCTGTGGCTGATTCTCTGTCAGCATTTGTTGAATATTCATTAGGAAGGAGTTTTAACAGATGATACAGAAAGGATTTGTGGCAGCGTTGCATTAAATATATTTGGTGTTTGAACAACACAAATGCATATGTCACATGTGCAGTAATTTACCCAGTGTTTCTATCCTGCTGCTTTATGCAGTAAACAATGGGATTATTCTTGAGCCGCACGGACAGATTTAACGTTGTGGATATGATGGTTGTTGTCCGTGACCTAAATCTGACTCTGCGCAGGGCTTTCATCTTCCTGGAGGACGGGTTTTCTGTATTTTTGCACACAGTAAAAGATCAAAGAAAGAGAAGATGGTTTCTTATAGTCCTCTTATTTTTTATTTATTCATGTTGTTTTTGACACAAAACTTTCAGGTTCTATGTTGCAGTCTGTACTGTCATGGAGCCCCCTGCTGCTCTCTTTGTGGGGTTCAGTGTAGCAACAGGCTTGTTGGACCACACGTTAAGATAGTTTTGAGTTGCTTTCATTGATAGTACTCACTCAGCTCTCCTAAAAACCAACCAACCAAGTTAAGAAAATAAATTCACATACAGTCGATTCTTTCATTAAATACCTTTCATTACTGAACCCTGTTAGAAGTAGGAAGGAAAACTAAAGCAGAGAAAACGATTGGTATGCAGAATGTGAAAATAGAAAGCAAGAGTCTGAACTAGATTTAGCACAAGGAAGGGAGAGTTGTGCGTTTTTATGTTGTTACACTGTGATAACAGAAGAGAGGGTGGTTATGGAAGGGTACAAAGCTGTTAGCAAATGTACAGCTAGTAGAATTATTAGCTATGCAAGCAGCACTTCCACAGATACACTGAAGCTGTGACACCATTCATCATTGTGTCCTCATCTGTCCCAGAGTGAAAGTTACTGCCGTGATAGATAGCTCTGTGTGTTTGTGTGTGCGTGTATGCTAACAGAATTACAGTTACTTCCTGCGCTCTACAAAGTGATCTCTTGTTTAGTGATACTCTTTTATTTCATTTGCATCACATACTTAGTTAAAAAGATGGAAAATGTTATTTAGATTTGCTGTCATTCGTTACATTTGCCAAGAAAAGTTGTAATATGTACATTGTTGCAATCTATCACCTGCACCCTTTTCTTTTATCTTTGTTGGACTTGTAAAGCTGTGTTTAACATGGGTGTATACACATAAATGGCTACCAACAGAGTCCAAATGAAGAACGGCTGTTAAGAAAGACAGATTTACTTTAACTGCCAAGACTGTTTGTTTATGGCGACAATTAAGTTTTAGCTGGTGCGGAAACTGAACTGTTTAATTTTCAGTTATTACAACTTACAATGTTTCATTCATCATCAAAGCAGGCAAATTTACACGGATTCATTTGCAAAAACACAGGTAACTAAAGTAGGCCTGTACATGCGAATATATATTTCTCACCGTGCCACGATTATTCTGTTTAGATTTTAACAAAAATTATAAAAGAAGTGATTGAATTCTATTATTTTAGTTTAATAATTTCATAAATACTACCAAAGCATGGTGTTATTGTGCAATGGTATCATAATCATAATAAACATCCAAATGATCATAAATTATTGTTGTCAGGTTGCTGTGTCAGAGAATAGTTTAACAGTCAGAGGAGCATGATGAGCTCAAGTGGCAGAAAATGGGAAGAAGGAATTATTTCATTAATTAAACCCATCCAGCAAAGACAGATTGTTACTCAAGGCTACACACAGGTCATTATGATGAAAAATAGAGATATTTTGATTCAGTATAGAATTAATTTGTTGGTTTGTTTAATTAAGACATCAAAAGGCTCTGGACTGGACTACAAAGGATATAGAATATGTTTATTGTAAACCACCTAACCTGCATTCATTGCAAACATAAAATGAAAACATGTCTATTTATATTCCTGGTTATGAATTGTAACTTTGAAACTATTGTATTTCATGGGAAGTACAGTGTGAGGTGGGATGTTGTCACTTTGGAAAAACTATATATTACATTACGTTCAATACATTGCAAATTTGTAATGATGAAATCTGTCACATGTGGGCCTTAAAAGGTAGTTTCTGGTGTGAGTGGCATTTCAAACACCTTGACCAAGATTTTATTTTGCCCTTCAAAAGTGAAAATAGTCATTTCATATATTGACATAAATCTGCGGAAGAGAAAACATTTCTCTCAGTGTCAGAATTCTGGGAAAATAAAATCCAAAACACACCCCAATTTTTTTCAGTGGCCCTATAAATGTATAGGGCCACTGAATAAATCAGTATATAACACCAGTTGGAAAAATGGAATAATTCAAAGTTGTGGCTGTTTCAGTGTTACTTAGAGAATCTTACCTTTGCCGTGTGCTTGAATGAAACTATTTTTTTCTAATAGGCAGCTTGGTAAATGATCTGAAGTGAACCCAAGAAAAAGTCATTGATCACGTCATACTTAATAATCTCTCTCTCTCCGTGATAGTTGTGGAAGCTGAACCATTGGCCCAAGGCTTGAGGAGGCTCACCGAAGATGTCGACTGGTCATACTCAGGTCTGTGTGAGCTTTTTGTGGCTTTTCTTATTTCCTTTTCTGACCTTTTTTGGCATTAAGAGGAAATTTCAGATGAGAATCATCAGAAATCTGATCTGCTGTCAGTTACACGGCGCAATAAATGGCAAATCAAATCTTAGGTCTATTTTTAAGGCAGTGTTGTAATATCTTTGAAATATATTTTACATCGCTAATATGAAGAACGATAAAGGAGAAGTGAAAGACAAGCAGGAAAAGAAGGAGAGCGCACTGCAAACTTGCAAACAGTGACAGAAGGTTTCAGCCAGAAATCCCAGAGGATTTCAAAATCACTCAGACGCTTCCTGAAACAGACAGCTACACCAGACTGGTCAATGTCAGTCTGGACCGTCTGAACATCACATCAAGCAAAGGAATTATGTGTTACTATCTCCCACGAGAGAGCCTTGATCTACCTCAGACCATATGGTTGGATGATAAAGGCTAACTCAGCACGAAGCTCCTCCCGAGCTAAGCCGTGGGTCTAACAGAAACGAAGAGTGGACGCAGACAGACAGCGATGGTCCCAGAGGGAGAGATTAGCTGTTCAAGGGGAACCGGGAGGAGCGAACAGGCTTAGCAGGCCATCAGGGGGTTAAATGCAGAGCTATTAGACTTATTAACCTGCACTTCTAAGTAGCATGTTGGTGATAATAAGGACGTCATTTGAAGCTCATACAAGAGAAATGGTTAGTTTTAGGCTTACAGGGATCATAGACAGTATAAATCAATAACTGGCAAATCAGCAACATATTCTGTCTGGTTTATTGATCCGACTCCTGATGAGTACACAGAATATAATGTGCAGCTATGAGTATTTGTTAGAAATGTTTATTGATGGGCATAGTGAGTAGACAGAAACATTTTTTTCTGTAGAAGACAGATGGCAATGCTGTTCTCCTGCACACCAAATCCACTGTTTGGGTTTCTGTTCTTTGAATCCCTGTGTTTCAGCTCCTTAAAAGGGAAGCTTACCATTGCAGAGATTCGCAGTTAACGTCACTGCAAAGCAAAAGATTAATGTTCCTCTTGGTCTTCATTCCTTTACCTGAATTTCTGCAAATTACCATGACAGTGTCTCCAGCTCTCACACAATTTAGCATGTGAATGTAATCATTCGCAATCTGCGTTAACGGTGGATGAATTGTTACCGTATTCCCGAAACAGATATCGTTAGCCTGTAAAAACGAAATGGCGCGGCTGTTTGTTCCAAAGTACAATTCATCCACGTCCTTGCTAACTGGGTGAAATATGAAACATGTTAAAAACAATGAAGCAAAAAGGATAAAACGGGATCGAATCGGCCGTCACAGAAGAATTTAATTAATTAATAAACCGATAAATCACTTCTTGTGCATTTTTGAAACCTGGCAGTAAACCAGGTTTTAAGGAGGAGTTACATACATGAGCACACACATGCACACACACACAAAATTCGCATACAGCTGTGTTATTTTGTTTCCGAGACTCGCTGTAGTTCTATTTGTCAAACAGCATGAATGTCAACATATTCATATGTATTTTCATCTCTCAGTTTTTTTCTTTCTCCCCCTTGTCAAATCTGTACAATCAATTCCTCGACAGACACACACATACGCCCTCTTTGTCAAAGTGGAAAAGGGTTTTTTGTGTAAATGGTTAGAAACAATGACAAATGTCTACAATAGACATGGTTCTTTCTTTCATTCTTTCATTCATTCATTCAAACTTCATTATCACAAATAAAGGTAAGTCAGTGGCAGTTCATTTAGATTCATTCTATCTGTGTGTGCGCGCAGTCTTGTTTTCCTGACCAGCTCTGTTTCTTGCCTTGTGCTGTGCACTGAGCCATGAGTAAAAGCATTAACATGTGAAAGAAATACACTTCATTGTGAAGCACTGTGCACTGCGTTTTAGTTAGGTCAGGAGTGGGGGTGTGGGGTGCGGGCTAAAAAGGAAATAAAAGAAAGTGTGTGTGTGTGTGGGGGGGGGGGGGTGTTAGAGAGTTGGAGAAGGTTTCAAATTAGGTTACATCCAGATCACAATACCCTTTTTGAGATGCTTATCTCAGACATACTATGGTTTGAGTCCTAATAATGTTTAAAAGTAAAGAACTGAAACACAATTCCTGCTTAGGAATTTGTGGCAGCCTGCCTTTTTAAAGAAGTGATAATTTATACGTTTTAGTCCAAAGCAAGAGTGGTTGGTCTGTGTTTTGTCGTCTGTACAAGGGATAGTTTTTCAAATCATCGTCATCATCGTTGGCAAAGGCTCAGAAAAGCTTGAGAAAGTAAATAGTGAGAGATACTGTATATCAGATAGTGAGCTATAATATGAAGTCAGTATAAATCCCTTGTCATGTTGTTATCTGTTTAGTTTATGGCTGGACAGGCATATTTATTGGGCCTGTTGTTACTGTCACTAAGATACCTGGATAAATATATTACATACAGCATGTGGCTGCGCCATTCACAGTTTGTTTTTTTTGTTTTTGTTTTTTAAGTTGCTGATTCACCTACTTGAGAAATAAATTGGACTGCTCAAAAGAGTTAAAGGAACACTTTAAAAACACATCAAATCTCAATAAGAAAAAAACATGTGGATATGTATACTGATATAGACTCGGTAATGTGTGAGGAATGGAACGATGTCACACTTTTTGATGGATTTCATTGGATCAGGTAAGTGTGGGGCCATTTAGTGGTATCAGTTCCTTCGTCCTCCAGAAACTGCCTGCACACTCTGGCATACTCATACATGAGGCCATATTTGTGCGCAAAGTGTATCAGTGTTACTCCTTCCTCCTCTTCCTCCTCATCGCCTCCTCCTCTGTGTTGTCCTCATCATTACTGTGCTTTGCCTTCAGGGTGTCCATGGGATCCTTCTGCCTGGAAGACACCCCTTAGGGCCCCATCTGTTATGTGTATGTGTGGATGTAAGAGTGGCCTGATAACCCAGAGTTTCCTCTGCTTTTGCCTGTTATATTCATATCCTTATAGAGGAAATAGACATACAATAGTACTATTTATTAATGGATTTAAAAAATAAATCAGTGGTTTCTTTTTGCTTTAAGTTACTTACCTCAGAACCACATTAAAATGAGCCCTCATAATAGATGTGATCACTGTTATATAAGACAGTATTTTCACTGAAGCAGTAACAACATGATGCTTTGGCCTTATGACAAAGACAAAAAAAATTTGATTGAATGGAAATGCTGAATGTTTTTTGTCCTTTTTTTCCCCCCAGTATCTGTATCTGAGCTTCTCTGTGTGTCTCTCTGCCTCTTCCCTCTTCTTGATCCAACTAAGTCATAGCCGAGGGCGATGCAGACTTCAATACTCCCCTCATTGTCTGGGGAAGACACACACAGACGCACACACATGTACATGCATGCATTTGCAGATTTTAAATATGAATACCTCTGTCCTTATGCATTTGTGAAATTCCCCCCTAAAGTTTTCATTTTATCTGATTGGAAGGAGAAGCAGACTATGAATCAACCCATATATTTTCACATTTAGATTCAGATCACACATTTGGTTAAACTGTGCAGTGGTTTCCAAGAAAACATCCTGTATCTACCCTGCAGTTGAACAGAGCTCTGCTCTTCATGCAGCAGAATCATTAGGACTAAAAAGAGAGACTGCGTAATAGCTTAATTTTGGCAAATCTCAGAGGAGTTTGTGATTTGCTCTGTGTGTGGGTTTATAGTCTGTGAATATTCAGACAGCGTGGACTTCGGCATGGATGCAGGGGAAATATTGTACTTGTACTATTAGGCGAGTGAGGAAGTGAGGAATGTCTCTGACTCAGAAATCTTAATTTTAACCATAGCACTATTTTGTGGACAGTCACAGTATTGTGATCTCAGTTAGCAGCTGCACAGCTTCTCCTCTCATCCATTGTACACACAGGCTGATTGATATCCATGGATGAGGCAGAAGGAAAAAGAAAGACGAGGTCTGACATTTTTCAATCCAACTGACAAGTTGAAACAAATTAAGCTAACTCATTTTCATCTTAGAAGTTTGCAGTTAACACATGCCATCTAAAGAGGTTACATCCCGAAACAAAAGATGCAAAAGTGACTTGATATCATGTTGGACTGTCTGGTTACACTCATCTAAAACCAGGACCAAAGAGTAAATCATGACTGCAGGTTGATTCAGTTGGGAGAATATTAAATGAGAAAAGCAGTGAATAATTTATGAGAAAATTTAGGACTCTGTACGTGTATTTTATAATGGTAGAGAATGCCTGAGAGCATCCATGCTTGTTGAATTATCTTCTTTTATATAAACAAAAACCTAACCCAAATCTCTTTAGAAGAATTGGTCGAAAACATTCTACAGAATAAAGAAAATGATCATATTTGATTCTCATATTACGCATGGCCAAAATTTCCAAGTAATGAGGTCACCATTAATTCCTCTTAGCCAAAGGCTCAGGCTTCAGACTGCACTAAACACTCATTTTATGATGAGAGCACAGAAAATCCACCCACCCGCTGTTACAATCTTTTGTTTATGAGGGGCAGCCAATCAGAAGAAAGTTGCATTGAAGCTAAAATATTTATTTCAACCAATGAAATAGAGAGGTGCATAATGGGAAGGAAACGTAGTTCAGCTACAATGTTCTTCATGTAGGAGCAGGAGCACAGTATGAATAAAAAAATGCAATCACTCATTCATTTCAATGATATCACATAATGTTAATTCAGACAAAGGAGGCACCAACAAAATTTTTGCATTTCCAGTCATGTCATGCAAACAGAGTTCTTAGTTGTTCACATTAGAGAAAATGAATGGACTGGTCGTTATAGAGCACTCAAAGTGCTTTTTTTTTTTTTTTTACTACAAGCCTCATTGTGATAGAAAGGTGTCAGAATCCACCGTGCATCACAGTTGTTGTTGTTTGCTGTTTTGGCAGGAAAAGGGGGACCAACACAATATTTGGCAGGTAGTCATGCCTGATCGGTCCATGTGTGTATGTGTATACACATTCAGTATTTAGTAGGAGAAGCAAGCACAGGTATGTAACAAATAAACAAAGGAAGGAATAAGAGCTCGGCAGATCTTGACAGCATTCGTTATTCTTCTGGTTACTGGATGTGAAATGACAGAAATTTGTTTTATGTGGGGACTTTATTGTGTCATTCTTTTAGTTTTACAACTTAAAGCTTTACCTTCATGGTTCACACTTGTCCTTTTTTGCAATGCTGTTTCCAGATGCAGTCTATGACAAGCAAACAAGCAAACCAAAAACCCGATCACACTTTACATCGCTCTGTCTGCAGTAAACAGCAGGCAGTTCTAAACTTTTGTCGACATCACCTGAGGTGCACGTGAGACTCTGCCCATAATCGTCAAACTCCCTGCCACAAAGCCTGTTTGAAGTCCGATTGCGCATGTCCTCTCACAGCTTGTGAGCGACTGCTCCGTGCTCTCCCTCTCGAATGCTCTAGTCAGGCAGCATGATTTCCACTAGTACCTGATGCAAACTATCCCCTGCTGTGTGCAATGTCTCAACCTGATTCTGCTGCTGTTTCCAGAACAGTGAGTGTTTATCAGCTACAGGATTTCTTGGCCACTAAAGCAGAGAGGGGAATGTTGGACTCTGTGTCTGCTGGATGTGTTAATCAGATGTTTGATGACTTATAGTCACTGTTGTGTCATCTGCATGATCCATTGACCTTAAGCAGTGGTGGGAAAATCATTTCATTTTCAAGGCTGTTCCATTAAGCTTATAAAGAGATAAAATAAACATATTAAGCAGAAAATAGTTCAGTAATTGTTTTCTTCTGCTTATTTCTGCCTTCTTTAAATGGAACATAAATTAAGACAAATCTTGTTTTTAAATCTACGGGCTAGACAGTTTTCATATTTTTTTGACTTGTATAGTGACTACGGAGCCCCTCTGATGACATGGTCCAAAAAATAAATAAATTGTGGCCACAAAATACTACTTCGTGGGCACGAAATGGATATAATGTGCCCACGAAATGCTAATTAGTGGGCATGAAACACTTGACCGATAACCGTGATCCTTCCCAGGCCCTTGCAGTTGGTTGACAATAAAATCTATCCCGGCATCCAGGTCGTACTTTAGTCTGTAAAGCAACTGGGCTCTCAATATCCTGTTTAAATGTCTCTCGTAAAAATGGCTCCTTGCATTGCCAGGCTTTTCAAAATGCATTTGTAGCTCATTCCCAGCCTAAAATAGAACTCAATCATACTGTCTCTGTCCATGGTGTATAGCTTTAGCCTACTCTTATGCTTATGTCTGTACGCAGCTGTCCAGGAAAGGTATCAATATGATGTGCGCACGTTATCTATTTCGTTGCCACAAATGCGTAATTCGTTGCCACATTATACCCAATTCGTGCCCTCGAAATAGTATTTCGTGGCCACAAATGAGTATTTTGTGGGCATGTTATACTATTTCGAGGGCACGAAGTAGTATTTTGTGGCCACAATTTATTTATTTTTTTGGACCATGTCATCAGAGGGGCTCCGTAAGTGACAGACCTAGCATAGGTCTTTCCTTTGTACCTTACATAATGGGGTGAAGATGTTTTAGCATTGTAGAGCAAAACCTATTCCCCAAGGTGCTTAGTAAGAGTGGAGAAAAGTAACTCTGTGACACACGAGACTCAGTCGTTTTGACTGTCTGATGACAAATCAACACTGAAACTGTTTGGGATTAAAACGGCCACTGCTGTATTTGTGATTTGTGAACACACTTTTTAATCCCATACTTTCAGTGGTAGCTATTTAAATTTGAGAAGTGCCAGTCATCTTCCTTTTGAGTTTGCAATTATTTTGAACGACATTGTCTTTAATTAGTTATTTATCATTTGTTGCTTATTACACTGACACTAGTGACACTGCTAGGGTAAGTGTAGCACTGGTAGCATGAGGAGATACCTGGACCATACAGAGGTTGCACAGGTAGTCCAGCTCTTCCAGAGTGGCACATCAATATATGTCATTGCCAGAAGGTTTGCTGTGTCTCCCAGGAAATAGACCACTACTCTAGGAAAGCTAGACAGACCCATAGAAGTTCCTCAACCTATCTGCAGGACTGATATCTGCTCATTTTTTCAAGGAGGAAGAGAATGAGCCCCGTCAGAGCTACAAAATTACCTTCAACAGGCCCCTGGCCACTTCATGAGGGAGGCCTGATGGTCCTGTAGTGTGCTCGCTGCCTGGCACCGTGGAACCCGATTGGCATCTGCCATAGAATATCAGAACTGGCAGGTTCCTCATTGGCACCTTGTGCTTTTCACAGAACATCATTTTTTCACTTGAATTTTTGAGGTGTCTTTGAATTCTGCCCTCTGTAGGTTGGTGATTTTTATTTCTAGTAAAAGGTGTGGCATCCTTTCATTCCTAACACATGACCCAGTTCACATCAGTATAGACATCAGGCATGATTTTGTTTCCTCACTGAGATCTGATTTGTTTTCTTTGTGTCGCTTTAATTATTTTCAGCCGTCTTATTTACCGCCTTTATTTCTGATGAGTGAAAATTTTAGAAACAAGCTTTCAGATCCTGGTTTAAAAGCTCTCATTGTGCCATTTCCACTGTGACATGAAGAAAACATTAAATCCTTGTTATTTAAGTATCTCTCAGGCAGCTAGCAGTGCATTGCACCCTTCCTTCATGCATTTGTTGTTTCTTTTTCCCTTTACATGCTTGTGTTCACCACCCACTATGTTCTCAACAGCTCTCTTAGTCACCAAATACTTTACGCCGGCTGCTCTTCTGCTCCAGTTGTTGCTCAGCCTGTGTGGCTGCTCTTGGAGCCTTGTGGGAGACATGAGGTAATGATGCAGAGGTGTGCTTCTTTATTCACAAATACACAATATGCACTCCCTATTTTCTCTCCTTTTTACTTGCTCTCACCAGTATGTGGTTGGGTTAATGAGTTCTTTGCTGGGGTTTTTTCCCTCTTCGCACTGGCAGCACTACACAGCCTTGACGGGAAATTTTATGAGGTGACTTCAGCATTTAAAAATGTTCAAACGCCACACTTCACGCTTATGTGTACCCGCATGGCCAGTCTAGTCTTTTTTGTCTAGCAGTCACAGGTCAACAGGTGGGATTCTAAAAGATACAAGCTCGTGTCGGCAGTAGGAATAATTTTAGTGGTCAAAGTGAATCTCGTTTTCTGTAAGAAATACAGATATTTTTATTTGAAAACTTCAGATAAATAGTGAATTCATTCAGAGAGCCAGTCTACCAGTTGGTGTTTAATATTTATGCAAGCGGCGGTTTGAAGACTTTCTCACGTTCACCACTTTATCGAGTCATCGAGATAACGTAAAGTTCATATGGGAACTCTGATTCACTCCCCCCACCCGCTTGCTTTCTTTTTGAATTTTCTGACGGGTCTGTTTGTCAGATATGCTGGCTGCTCATGTGTGTGACAATCTGTCATTGTAGTCGATCTTGCTGAATGAGTGATGTGTGTGTGTGTGTGTGTGTGTGTAGCCTATTCTCTGTCATTCAGAAAGGATTCATTTAGTGGCTCAGATCTTGTCAGCTACAGACTCGCTTCTTTGTGTCACTCAGTCTGTGTGAGTCTGTGTGTGCTCGCAAATGAATAAAAATTACTCTCGCACAAAGGTATGATTCTTATTTGTGTGCTCAGCTTTTAATCAGTGATACTGCTAGCTGAGATGCTAATCGAAACACCTGACTCCAGCTGAGACAGAAGAATGGCTCTCTAATTGTAAAATCCACCACTGAATATTGAGGTTTACGAGAACAAGGTTATTTATTTGTAGTGCATAAGTGCTTAACTGTTAACCCTACATAACAGTTGCAGTGCGATAGCAGTGATCTGTGCTCGCTGTTATCTACTCTTTCTACAAACAAAGGAGGTGGAAACCTTCTGGTAGGTGACAGACCCACGCATGAAAAAAACTGAGGAGAGCATTGCTAATAGAACTGTAATACAGAATAACCTATGTCATATTGAAGGGTTAATTAAATGGGAATAGTAGCCTCTGTCGTTCGTGTGTGGCTTGATTACATTAGCATCCCTGTGATAAGGGCCTGCTCTGTCAAAACAAAAGGCCAAAAACATAAAAAATGCAGCAGGTCATTAACCAGCTTCACAGGTTTTACCTCTTAATCAAAGAGAGAGATGTGTGCAGTCCTTCATCACTAATTAGTCTCTCACAGGACAAATAGATACATTTAGCTGGCTAGGATACTGGCAACGGTACTACTGGTAGCGTACACTCACCTTACTTGTCCCCAGTAGGAATCATTTATGATAATTAGGAATTTCCCAGATTCCAGTGTGTGGATTCAGTTCCAAGCTTTAAATGGGACACACACCCTAGGATGGTTGATAATGACCTGACCTGAGCTAATGATGATGATTCTGATGACTTGTAGATACAGACATGTATTGTTAGGCTCATTTGTCCTAAAGAAATAGACTTTACATGTGATAAACAATTTGGTTACATTCTTGTGTATGAGAGTCTATTCGCCACTTCAAAGAAAGTTTGACTAACAACAGCTAACAGAGGCAAAAACAGAAGTTCTTACCTTAACCTCCTAGGACCTGGCGTCCACATATGTGGACATCACATTTTGGGTTATTTAGACCAAAATACTCAATTTTGCTCTACAGGGGCCTGATATCCACTTACGAGGACATTATACTGCTACTATTCTATCGAAATTATATCCTCATATGTGGCTCTTATTTTTCTTAGAAACAAAAATTAGATAAAAACAAAATCTGGTAATTCTTTGTTTTTACATTCATCAGGTCCCAATCAGCTCAAATATCAAAGAGAAATTAAAAATGCATGCTGTGGAAGAGTTCGGGCCTTAGGAGGTTAAAAACAGTTCAGGAGATCCTGAACATCGGACCTCAGTATTGTTGTCATCTGGCATAAGTGAACATCACTTATCACATTGGGTTCCTTTCAAGTTTTAATCTTCTCTAACATCTAAACAGCAACAGACTTCCTACACTCACTACAGACAAACAGCAACCATAGTTGTTTTTCCTACAGTGGCGAACGTAGCTAGGATTTTGCATTGAATTGGGAGGGTTACGGAAAACTCATATGACTACAATATAGTAATATTAATGTAAATTAATCAAGTAGGGAAGTTTCATTACCAAAATTATGTTGATTTCCAACTTCATGTTATAGTTTTGCATTATTCTCAGTCCAAAATAATCTTTATTTGGCCTCGGTTTAGTCATTTTATCTACTCCCTGCCCCCATACTAATCTAATCCAACTTTCTTCTCATTGGTTGCCTCTTACAAACAGAAGATTTTAACAGCAGGGTGGATGGGGGTCATAGAGAAAAAACACATATGTTGACCTCATTGTTAGAAACTTTGGGCATGTTTGATATGAGGTAATAAACAGTAAACTGACAGTACAATAGATCGATTTCACAGCTTTACAGCTTTTGTTAAAATTTCTCATTCATCTCTGTCATTTTCTAGAGAGAATGATTAAAAAAAAACCCTGCCAAAAAAGATAAACAACCCAGTGGGTAATGAAAGCAATAAGAACGTGTTTAAGTACATAAAACATTACATCCAGGGCCTTTGAGAAATAGTGGGCTCTCAGTGCATGAAATGAGGTTAAGCTGTTTAACTGGTGTTTTATCTATGTCAGCCAGACGATAATGCAGATTTGAAATAGGCGAGTTAAACTAAACCAGGGGCTGTTTTTCGGTATTTAATATTTGATACATATCCAGTTATCTTTGCCGCCAGTGATGCAAACAGGAGCAGACAGTCACTGAAAAAGTCAAGCCCTACATTATTCAGAGTAATAATCCAGCATGTTTTCTGAACACTTGGCTCTCTTACTCAGCAGTGCAGAACCTTTGACAGACAGTGAAATCAGCTCTCTGTGTGTTTATGCTGTCCATGGGAGCTTAATTGGTGTAAGCGTGGGCGAGGGGAGACAGACACACACACACTACACAAACATGCCATACGTCTATGTGCACATCCTGTGCTGTTTGAAACACATCTGCACTGTACCTCATTGCACATATGCACACTGCTGTCCTCATTTTGTCTCATTCTGTGCTTCTCTGTTCCTCCCACTTGTCTTGCATATTACCCTCTCTTTGCTCCTCTTTCTGTTCTTACTTTAGCTTCCTTGCCCTCTGCTGCTATATCTCCTTTTCTTCTTTTTGCCGTCTATCCACTCTTCTCCTCTCCTGTGTTTTCTCTCCTCCCCTGAGTGAGAGGTGAGCTGAAATGATTGGGGATAAAAAGGAGCAGCAGCATCAGGTGTAAATGGTTTCTGTCTTGACCACTTTAACAGCTGACTGCTCTTTTGGCTGAAAAATAACTTTTATTTATGATTTTTCTTTCCTTTCTATCTGTCTTTTGTGGTGCTTTAGTTCAGAGATGACTAAATGACAATTCTAATAATTAATTACAAATTGCTTATTTCGAAGCAAATGAATCAGTTTTAGCCGATGCAGCTTAAAACCTGTTGTTCTCTTTATGAACAACGACAAACTAAAAAGGAAAATGTACCACACAATGAAAAACAACAGTTATACAGTATTATAATTTTTGTATTTTGTCATGGGTCATGAGTTTTCAACCAGCTGTGCATCCATCAGGTTGGTTTTTAAAGATGCTAGAATTTGGGACGTGCTTTTGTACCATGTTCACTAGTGTGTGTGTGTGTGTGTGTGTGTGTGTGTGTGTGTGTGTGTGTGTGTGTGTTGCCATTTACTATTAGCTGACAATAGTGTGAGGTGATGGAAGCATTGCTTTAGTAGAAGAAGCAATAAAATGGATGAATGTAAAACACTTCACTACAAATAAAACTGTATTATTGGCAAATTCCAGACAAAGCAGCACAAATAAATATTCCTCCTCAGTGTTACATGGATTAGCATTATTGTGAGCTCATTTTAAACACTTTACATTCTGCTTACAATCAGCTCAGAAACACAGGCCTACATTTTGGTTTACCGAAGTATATTAAATATATTTATTTAAAAACAGGTGAATTAAAGGCTTGAGCCTTTGACTTTCAATATCCACAGTAGGATTTAAAACTGAAAAAAATAACACAGTGTATTAGAAAAACAGCTGGTTAAACTTGATGCTAATCTGAAAGCGTTTGTGGAATCTGTTTGACACAGGAGGAGTTACCCTCTCCTTCATTGAAGCTTTCTTTACTAACATGGTAAACAAGTTACATATGTTACACATGTTGGCTGTGATGGTCAACAGGAGAAAATCCATTCAACTCAAGTGCGGTGAAAGCAATGTATGCTTGTCTACTATGCTAGTCTCCCATCCATCACCTGTGATGGAAATAGATGTGTGAGAAGACTTCTGACACAATACTGAGATGAAAGGAGAAATATTGCTTTATGGTATGTTTTAATTAATGTCTTTTCTTGGATTCAACTCAGCAAGCACTGCTTGCCTTGCTTACCCTGACAGAACACTACTGTTTTATACATATTTCAGACCTGGTGTGTATGCTGGCGATATGAATGAGGCCCCAGAGGTTTAAAATATGGGTAACTAAAGTTTTTTTTTTTTTTTTTATAAGATCAAGGATCTGTCCATGCCAAACAAACTGTTGGATTTCAGTCGTGTTTAGTCATATTTATCCCTGTTAAAAAATCCATCAGTGAATAAATACTTAGGTCAAATATTTTTGCTCTACAACACCTCGGTAAGAAATAATAAAAACACTGTATTACTGAGCACAGGAAACTTATTAAAGCTTCAATTTAAATGGAATATAAGGACTTGTGCCACTCTGCTAAGAATGAATACAGTAAATACCATTATTCCTCTTACCTGTTACAGATAGATTGTAGGAAAGTGCACCTTACTGCATTTATTAACTTGCCAAAAAAACTCATATCTCCACCTTAAAATTAATAAGACTTGACACTCTTATCTGAGACTAAATTCATCAGGATATTTTTTACTGAGGTTACATGTCAATGGAGGCTGAAGGGTAGTTTTGCCTTAATGTCTGTGGTGGTGGCTGTGTTGGTATGCTATATGAATGAGTAGAAATCATTAAAATTCATCTTTCTAAGTTGTAAAAATTAAAACATGAAAAACACATGTTGCCAAAAAAAAAAATACATTATATGATTTTAACAACAGCCAGTAGCACTGGCAGCATTGGCTGACTTTTTTCTGGTATTACTCTGAAAAAGCAAGTGGAACTCAGAGATATGAAATGTAATTTCCATATTTAATCATCTGTTTGACTCCTTTACCGAGTGTGAGCTGGTGTGCGAGTGAGTATTTATGGATTCAAATGAAGACTCCTGTCTTCATTTGAATCCAAGTCTAGCTTCAGGGGATTTTTTTTTTTTATTCCTCTCTCCAACCTGTCAGCTACTTGTTGCCATGGTAGCATTATGTCAGAAGAGTGAGTGAGTGTGTGTGTGTTTGTTTGTTTTTGTGTATGTGTGTATTTTTTATGATGTTGACAGATGAAGCTGTAGGGGTGATGTGCTTATTGATACATAGAGACGTTTCTCCGACACCCACGTGTGAACAAACATCAGTAATGCACATAAAGAATAAATGCAAAATTATGTCATTAAACCTGGGACCAAAATAACAGTGTGACCAGCATTCTGCTTTGACCTTTTAACTAGAGCACTCCACTTTGATTGCCTGCAGTCAGTGAAGTAAAGTAGGATTTGAGGTTTCGGTGACAGATACTGTGTGTTCAAATCTTAGCTAATGTAAAGGCTTAAAATATGCTTAAATCACAGTTGCACTTTAAAGAGTCTTTAAGGGACAGTCCAATATTTCTTTTGGAAAGAATGATACCATTGTTTTATCTTAGCTTCACCAGCAAACACTGAAAAATCATCCCATTTACTGCTTGTTTAAACTTGGCAAACAGCTATACGTTTATATTGTGCTTGTTATTCAAGCACTTTACAATTTGATTGTCATACACCCATTAGCACACACACCAAGACTGTGAACCAGGTTATAAGGTGACACCACTGGCAGCCACTAAGTGCGCTCCCTTTAGCTGATTTTAATACACTGGTAGAATGGCTGGAGAATGCGATAATGCCACGGTGGAGCTGGAGGTAGCTCTGAGGTTTTCAGTCTCCACAGTCTCTTGGTGTAGCATTATACTCTGATACTGAAGGTCATACGTCAATCTATAGTTGATGCAGAGATAGATGCTGTTGTGTGTTGGGTTTCTGAGTGGTCAGTGCACAAACAAATTGGGTCACAAATCTCAGCTTGTAAAAAATGGGTTGTTGATTGGTGACTGAATCCCCTTCAGTGGTTTGAAAAATTCAATTTCGTATTATATTGGAAAACAGCAGAGTGAATGTCGCTTCAGCTGTGTCCCCGGGTGACAGCATTAGAGGAAAAAGTAACACAACTGCTTATCGTACATGTTGCATCTTTGGATAGAAAAAAAGCACCTGCCTTCACCCTCCGTATTCAGCTGTTGAAAGAGGGCACAGCGAAACAAGGATCACAGCGATCGATTTCGATCAACGCTCTCTCCGTCACACACATGCTCACACACGCAAGCAGGAATGTAAAGCCAATAGCTGTTTGGTCATGTGTGACAAGTTACAGTTAAACCATCTGCTCTGACCTTGTTAGACTCATTGTCTTTGCTGTATACTATACTATACTAAGTATACAAATGCTAATGATTATATTTTAGAAAAGAAGCGTCTAGTTATGCAATTTCATTATGCAGCAATGTTAATGCTCACAATAGGTCTTTGCTCTATTGTTATTGGTAAAGATGCATATTTGATGCATTCATGTTTTTTTTAAAAAATGGATCAGATTGAAAAGAATGAAGTAAAGTCCCAGTTGTTATTGTAAAACCTATGTAAAATATGATATTTACAGTACTATCTTTTATGGTATTTATCAGCGTTGCAGAAACTCAGTAAGTTTAGTCAGCATAATAAATGCATTTAACGAGCGTTTCCCTGGATATGCCTGGAGGAACTGAGTAAATGTCATGGATTTGGATGCACAGTAAATTAAAACATTCATTTATGCAGAAACATGTACTTGTGTGTGCCAGAATGCATGACTAGTAATACTAAGTTGCACATAAGAAGTAATATTTTAACTACTTGCACATATATCTTGTTAATAAATACAAAGGTGCAGTTCAGACATGAACAAAATTAAATAAATGTTGAATAAGAAGCAAATGTAGCCAAAGCAGAAAACAGTCATTATGCAGGTGGATTTAAATGCGATGTGTCATGCAGTAGATAAATTCAGAAAATCATCATATACGTACATTCTGACAGGGTCTCATAAATAATAATTCACAGCACAAAGACATTTGAGCTGGTGAAAATTAGCATAAAACTCCTTCCCTTAAAAAAGAGGAATGCTGCTTTTGGTTTACCTCATTGGGATTATTCATGTTGCATTTTTCACTACAAATGTGTTTATGTTTAGTTTTTATTTTTAATCTTTATATGTGAAAAATACAGTCTTGTTTAAAAAAAGACATCTCTTCACCCACAGCACATCAATATTAAAATATAGAGTAATTAAAATGCTAGCATAAAGTTTGACTGATGCCAATTGGTTACTGTTGACCTTTAGTTTGACCATCTGCTCTGAACTGACTAAAAATTGAAACTGACACAATACATTCTAATTGAATGGACCACTAAACTGTACTGTACACATTACATTACTGTGCAATATACTGAACTGTACATTAAAGGGAAGATTTCTTTTTAGCACAAAGCAGAAGTGGTTTCTTTCTTCTGGGTCCACATTCAGTGATTAAACTTGTAAGTGGCCTTGTGCCTACTCACAGAACAGGAGTTACATTTAGTAACAACTGTTATTAACTACTGTTTTTGTACAGTTGTTATTCTAGCACTCATTTAAATTGTAATGATCAGCCAAAAATGAAAAATAATACCTTTAACAGTGGTATGAGACCGTTCTCATTCTCAACGCGTAACATTACCAACGATTTGTCACGTCTCGAGGCATCCCATAGAAACGTGAAAGGTAACCTGTCGCATCCCTATGAGGAGCACCGGATTGTGGATGGAATCCAATAGAATGACGCTTCTGCCGGTAACACGTATTCCAGCCCTAACCCCAACCATAACCTTATCCCTAACCTTAACCACAATCTTAATCGTATTAGATAGAGTTTTCCAAAGCGATTATTGCTGAGAAAATAAATATACATCTGTAGATTCATTCCAAATGGTTCTCATGTTTCCGAACACGTAACATACAGACAGGTTGGGTGGCCGAAAGTGTAACGTATCGACATTTGTCACATGGCGTCGTATGTCACGTTATGGGATAAGAACGTGTTGGTGATATCAGATGATTTGTTTTTTGTCTTTTTTTTAGTATTACTTTTTACCTTATGATATATGAGACCTTGTTGACCTTTAGTTTTGTGACACCACAATGTACAGGTGTAATCCTTGCCTTTCGTGTGAATATGGTTTGGTGGTAACAGTTGTACTTCAATAGCTTTTATGAGCACTAATCCACTTTCTCCATACTGTATACAGGTACCCTAAACCAGCGCAAGTGGGGTAAGAAGTATCCATCCTGTAACAGTCCCAGACAGTCTCCTGTGGACATCGACGAGACATTTACACAGGTTAGGCTGCAGTACCAGAATCTACAGCTAGAGGGCTGGAACAGCTTGACAGCAGAGTCTACCACCATTCACAACAACGGGAAGACTGGTATGTTGATAGCCCTCTACTGTCCCTTGTGTGCTTTTGTTTGTGTTTGACCCTAATACGTATAATTTCCAGCATCTATCTTTTTACCTTAACCAGTGCTGTTTCTTAATTTTCTTTAAAAAATCTTCTGTCCTGTCCAACGAAAAGCCAGTTCATCTCTACTGAACTATTTCACCAGCTTATTAAAGTATTAAAGTAGCGAGCACATGAGGTAGAGATACAATATATGGTCAGTTCGATTTACGGCAATGATTTTGACATACTCGTGGAGCTCGAAATTACAACATCTTAATCTCTGGCTGTGGAAATAAGCTTAACTTTCTAAACACCACAAAAAAAATGATTCACAGTTCTGAGGTTAATGAAGGAGAGCGCAGCTAGGATTTAAAGGAGAACAAGTCAAAGGAAGATGAAGAGAAAGAGACTAAGTAATTGAGAGCGATGCAACTAGAGGGACAGCAGCAGAGGGAGACCGTGTGGAGAAAGAAAGATCGATGCCAAGAGGCAGAGATGAAACTGAGCAAAAGAAAAGAGGCGACAAAAGAGCAAAGGGAGAATGTATAGAGAGGGAAGGCATGAAATGAGGACGATGTGAAGAGACAGGGAGGAGAGGCAACATGTGGAGTGATGTCTGGTCTGATAAACAAATGAAAGCTGGCTGAGCTATCATCACCCTCTTTCCAATACTGCCTGGGCTGTGGGAGTGTGTGCTTCTGTGTGCACTCTGTATATGTTAATGGTTCCAAAATTAATCCTTTCTTGCTCTGTCTGAGAGGAAATTGCATATTAAACAGATATTCCATTGCTGGCAGGATTTTCATGAGAGAAATGTATAGCCTACAGAGTCTCATTAAAATATTTTATTATGTTGTGAGATATTTTTCAGCAAAGTAGAAAGTGATATACCAATTGATCTGGTGATCACCAAGTATTCAGCTGATGGGCCATGACAGGAACCTAACCAATCAGCCTCAGATGTATCAGATTTTGCTCTCATAAGCCCGTGCTTGTGATTGTTCTTCTTGGTAGCAGTATGCTGTGTGAGCACCTAAACCAGTATAACACTGGCATATTGATTCTTCTCTGAGACTGTAATGCTAATGCTAACACTGTAACTAAGTAGGTTCGAGCCCAGCCTTGTGGTGCTTATGACTAAAAAATTGTTATTGTTTTTTTAAATTGTTGCTGCTCTAGTGTGTGTATTTTTAATTTTATTAATACCAGAGCAGCTGAAACTGATTAACAACACCCTCTCCCACTTAACTAACCAGATCAATATGCTAGAGGTTTAACTGGCTTGATGCTAAACTCGGATTAAAAAGTGTTTCTTTAATTAATTAATTTTTTTAGAAGATAATTTTGAAGGGGCGATTGGCCAAATTTGATCACATGAAGTTTTTAATTTTTATGAGGTGAGAAGTATGTTTCAGAATTAAAAGTTACTACTGTCTAATCTGTTGCTTAGGCTGTCAAACATTAAATACATACTTTGAAGGCAGGAGAGACTGAATACATATAAGTAATGAGTCCTGCCTAAACAAAATTGATGATCGGCCTTTTTGGCTTCTGTGAAACTCATTTAAACGTGTGTTCTATTGTGCATTTTAGTGGCAATCGATGTGGATGGGGAGTTCTTTGTGAGTGGCGGAGGGTTGAGGTCCAGGTTTCGTGTTGGCAGAATCACCTTCCACTGGGGTCGCTGCAATGCAACATCAGATGGGTCTGAACACAGTCTGAATGGAATGAAATACCCTCTGGAGGTAAAGGACGGTGGTGCACAGCATCAGTTTGGCTTTTTTAACCAATAACCTTACACCGTGATTACCTTTGTGTCTCTTATGGATCAGATGCAGATCTATTGTTACAATTCAGAGGAGTTCCAAAGTCTGGATGAAGCTATAGAGAAAGAAGGAAGGGTGGCTGCCTTAGCTGTGCTATTTGAGGTAGGCTGATCTGACCTGATCACCTGATAACTAAAATGTCATTATTAGGGTCCAATCTGTTTCTCCTCAGATACTGTAAATGTAATATTGTCATTGTTTGTCTATGTGATCCTCAATAATAGCTTGTGCTTTTGTCTGCAGATTAGCTTGGAAGATAATGAGAACTTAATTCCTGTTGTGGAAGCCATTAACACTGTCAGCAGGTTTGGTAGGTTGAAGCTACAGGACAGTGCATTGCAGCTTCTGAACAATGAACATTAAATATCAAGCTATCGAATCAAGAGATAAACAAAAGCATATGTTTTAGCAAATATAACCCAAAACACGTAATCAGGTAAAGCAGGCCTAATTTCAATTTTTCACTTAAAGGTACAGTAAATATTTTCTTTTGAGCTCAGATAGGTTGTACTCAATATACATCAAATAGTGTGAAATTACTTCTTACAGCAAGTTTTGTGTTCTCAAAAACAATTAATCTATTAAAAGTACATAGGAAGCAGCGCTGTTAGACATCACTGTTCTGCCTTATCATGTTTTATATGTGTGACTAGAGACTGTCCACATATGTAGTATGTCTTATAAATTGAATTTAAAGATCACAAAACTCTTGTGACCGTTTAACATATTTTCAAATCAATTCAATTTTATTTATACAGCGCCAAATTACAACAACAGTCGCCTCAAGGGGCTTTATATTGTAAGGTAGACCCTACAATATTTTCATCATCTTTTTCTCATCATGTCTTTCTTCATCTGCCTACTCCACCACTGCTCTTTCTCCCCTCTTATTTCTTAATTTCTACCTCAATCTTCTTTCTCCTCACCAGAAGCCTCACCTCCTAGGCTGAAGTCAGGGCTCTAATACATGAAAACATGCATAGAAATGCTCATTTACTCCCAGTATTATTGCTATTAATTATGAGACTGCTTAGACTCCATTCCGTCTCCAGACCAACTCAAAACAAGCCAGATAAGCAGTAACAACAACTAGTTATTAGCTAAAGTTATGCATTAGGCTCGAGCATAATAAAAATCACACTTCCCCTCTGATAAACATTAACCCCAGTTAAATTACATTCTCAAACTGTATAAGAGTTTATTTGTTAAGTGTCCAAATCTAACAATGTTGGATCCGCTTTAAAGAAAGTTTCACTGATAACAGCAACTGACCGAGGCTAACAGCAGCTAACAGCAGCAAAAACAACAGTGCTTACCAACAGAAAAGTTCAGAATATCAGCAACTCACCTTAGTGCAGCTGTTATTAAACAGAAGTGAGCTTTATTGACTCATCGACTCGTATGGGACTTCTTTTGCAAACCTTCACAGCCTCAGAATGACTGCAGTCATACATACAGCTGAGGTAAACAGTGCACGACAACCAGAATGAATCTGAGAAAAATTATGAAGGAGTGTTATAAATGACCAGAGAACAACATTTAAGGATATTTTTAAAATGTTGCAGCTTGTAGAAAAGATTTGCTATTTGTTGTTTTTTTGCAAGGTAAGAGTGGGTCAGTGGAGGCATTCACCTTGAGGTCCTTGCTGCCAAATAACACAGACAAATACTACATCTACAACGGCTCACTGACTTCCCCCCCATGCTCTGAAATGGTGGAATGGATTGTCTTTAAGTATGTTGTGCCCATATCGGAAACACAGGTAAGTACACTGAATCACACACACGCTTACCCCCAAAACTGGCCAAATGTAACACTGAATTATTTATTCAAAAGAAGAAAAAAAATACTACATAGAATAAAACCATTCAAATATACATTACAGCATTATTTATATAATCATGAAAATGCTGATGCTTCTACGTGTTTAAATTTCATGACCTTTGGTATTTAATTAAGTCAGAATTAAAGACTCCTACAAACAGCTACAAGCAAGAAATTCGGCTATTTATTTTATCACCTGATCAGGTTTGAGATTCGCATACAGAGACAGGTCTGTGTCAGCCTGTCATTTATATATATCTCATTATCTTGTATTGGCGCCCCCTCCAGCACTTGGTGCCCTATGCACAGCGCATGATGTGCATGAACAAAACAGCAGAACTGCCTGCAGTTGTGTCTGGTTGTAGTGTGAGGTTGGCATCAGGTCAATTGTCTTTGACATCTCTGCACAAAATAAAACAAAATGCTACATTGAAGCGATGCAGTGTGACGCGTTAAGTCAAACTGCACAGAGCAGGGTTTTGTAGCAGGGTAATCCGGTAAACATGGCATCACGGGCTGACGCAGCAGCATTACTACATTTCGATTCTGGACTGAAGACGCTTAAGGACCCCTGACTTGACGAATTGATACGTGTAATAATCATCACTTTTGCAGCAGAGTAATGGAGAGGGAATGAGGCCTTGCGAATGGTTGTGTGTGTATTGTGCATGAATATTTGTGTGTGTTTTGTGAGTGCATGCATGATTGAAACAGTGTGGCAAGGCATGACACAGGCATATTCATGCTAACCAAAAATAGAGCAGCGCTGCCTCTCTGCCTCAGCCTGGCACCAACACAAGCCACTTTAACACACACACAGAAACACTCAGAAGCATCACTTTTGGTTTATTTCAGCAGCCTGATAGAGATTAGCAGGAAGATGTGCAACATTTTCTCTTTGTTTACCTCTGTGTGTTTTCTGTCTGCCACCAGCTTGAGGTGTTTTGTGAAGTGATGACTATGGAGCAGGCTGGTTATGTGATGCTGACGGATTACCTGCAGAACAACTTTAGAGAGCAGCAGCAGCAGTTTATGGGCCAGGTGTTTGCCTCTTACACTGGAGTCGAGGAGGTGCTCACACCCAGTATGTCATCACAGTCTAAAGGAAACGTTTGCCATCCATTTATCCATCATATGTGTTTTTACTGACCTTTTTACAAGTTTTTTTTTATGATTATTTACTGTGCACACTAATAGTCGCATTTACCAGCGTCTCCAAAAGTAAAACATTGATATACAATGCTACTCACCCCCATCCCAATACAGCATGCTATAATTTTAAATTATGAAAAAAACATCCTTATTAGGTTTTAAAGAGTTTGACTCAGAGTCTCTGAAGCTTTTCACCAATCTAATTTATACCAAATTTTGCGTGCGTGGAGGAGAAAATTGGATCACTGCTCAGGGATCAGTATAAGTATTGCATTATTATTCTTATGTTTTTTCACTCCACTAAAAGTATTGCCCATCTTCTGCATCCACTATGGTTGTAATGTGGTCCTTCAAGGCTAGCCTGATTATGATCATCAAAAGATACAATTCACCGCACTCTCCATTTTCATAAAGGGGACCTTGAAATAAAGTGGGTCTTTTGGGTTGCCAAGCAGCTCGACTTTGTAATTCAGTGGCCCTGCTTCTCTCAGTGCAGGCAATTTATTTTGCAGCTCTTTTTGAAATTGAAATAACGTTTTCAGAAATTCAGAAAGGCTTTTTTTTGTCCCTGTAACAAATTCATCCACCCATACACATACGCATACACTCAGCCTTCCAGTTTCAGCAGCTGATTAATATCAAGTTACCTCAGAAACTCTGAACTCAATGTGGGGAACGTTTATGTGTGCTCATACTTGATGTTTACTTGCAGTTGCTGCTATCATCTCTTTATTTCTCATTCTTTTTTTTTAAAAAGTTTCTTGCATGCTATTCATACAAATTGTTAGTAACCTGTCTTTCTGTGCACTGCCTCCAGCCTGCAGCTCTGAGCCACAGAATGTTCAGGCTGATGCTCAGAACGACACCACCATCATGGTGACCTGGGAGCGTCCCCGTGCAGTGTATGACACAACCATCGACTGGTACACTGTCACATACCAGAAGCTGCAGGGCAAAGACCAGCGCAAGCAGGAGTACAGGACCGATGGAGACCAGGATGTGGTATGCAAGATCTTTTTATATCTCTCCACAAAATGCTGAAAAACAGCATTTGTTTTGTACTATTATCTACTGTCCACACAGCAATATTAAACTGATAAATAGGTAACTGGTAGAAATTACAGTAATTTCCTGTACTTTTTGGCGAAAATCAAGCATTCCTACCATCTGTTCTTCCTCTCCATGTATCTCTCACATAGTTCAGCTGCTGCTGTTTGTGGTGACAGTCAGTTTTTGCCTGTCAGTGAGTCACTGAACATCCCTTATTGTGACTAACAATATCCATGTATTTGTATTTCAGAGTACAAGATTTTCAGATTTCGGAGATTTTCATTTCCAGTCTTTATTTTATTATTTTTTTATTGTCGACTTGTAGTTTCATATTTGTTTTAGTGTGATAGTGGTGGTGAATTTAACTTCCTTATACTTAAAGACATCCAGGAGTCACGTGTCATCCATGTGGGTAATTCTGAGAGAGAGTACATGAAAAAAGATGAGTGACTGTGTGTAGAAAGAAGCAAGTGAACAGGCAGATAAATGCAAATAGATACTTAGTAACTGTTAAGAGGGTTAAGTATATCTTTAAGATACTAAAAGTGTCATTGTGACTGCAGATTCATTGTAAAAAGACATTCGGTTCGACTCAAGAGGATTCGCATTGAATTCACTTAGAGCAGGGGTGGGGGAACTCCAGGCCTCAAGGGCCGGTGTCTTGCAGGTATTAGATGTGTCCTTGATCCAATACAGCTGATTTAAATGGCTAAATTACCTCCTCAAAGGCTGTGTCCAAATTCAGGGGTAGCATGCTTCGAAGGACCCAACCTATCCAGTCCACGTAGGGTAGGGTTCTTCGAAGCATGCTACCCCTGAATTTGGACACAGCCAACATGTCTTGAAGTTCTCCAGAGGCCTGGTAATGGACCCTTTTGAAAGGATCTAACATAAGTCTAACATGTAAATTTGCAATGTAAATTTGCAGGGTGCCATCATCTCCAACCTGCTGGCCAACAGCAGCTATGTGGTCCAGGTGGTGGCTGTTTGCACCAATGGACTCAGAGGACGATGGAGCGACCAGATAATCGTGGACATGCCATTGGAAGACCCAGGTACAAAGACACACAAGCATGCTCCTGGTGAGAGCACATTTTTACATGCTAACTCTTTCTTTCTTTCTTTCTTTCCTTCTTTCCTTCCTTCCTTCCTTCCTTCCTTCCTTCCTTCCTTCCTTCCTTCCTTTAGAAAGCGATTCTGACCCTGAAGCTGTCACAAAGGATTTGGAAGGAAACAGGGAGGTAAGCTTGTCTGAGCTATCTGTGTTTTCACTTGACCACATAATTGAGCTGAATTTTGTGCAATTATTTTGCAGTGCTGACTTTTGACCTGTCGGCAATAAAATCAGTGCATCTAATTATTATGCAGATTAATGTAATTATGTTTGTAGAGGCTGTGAGAGCTTTATAAAAGGTTGTGAGGGACTTTTTGAGTGTAATGTTGAGTTGGGATTACCAGAAAAAACAGTAATCCTACTGTAATTTTTTCACTCTTTTCAGGAAGAAGAGGTGAAATTGTAAAATTTTCATTTTTTTGTTTCTAATTTCCTATAAACACAGTATACACATGACATACCTGTTTTTTTATTCCTCTTTTAAGCTTTCGTCCATAGTCAGATGGGAGAAGCCAGTGAAGCAGAATCCGATGCATTTAGCTTCAGAGGACAACAGCCCAGTGGAGGAGATTCCACTGGAGCAGACCAGAGTTTACCAGAACCAACCTTCATATCATGAGAACCAGCCCACAGACCGAACCCAAGCCAGCCAGAACATTCCAGTCCAAGAAGGCACCACTCCAACCCCGAAGACACCCACCGAGGCCCCAGTTTCTCAGAATGTCAGAAAGAAACAGGGTAAAAAATCACATGATGTGGATCAGAACTGGATTGAAGGTGACCAGATGATGAACCAGCCTTTCACTAATGCAGGCTTTGAGGGCAATAGCGCAATATGGGTTACCACTGAGCTAACCGAACAACCAGGCTTCCTATTTCCAGTTGTTCGGACAACCTCTCTGCCAGCAATTCGCCGGCAAATCACAGAAGAGGCATCGCTGTCAGTGCTGCCACATGAGGTAGTTGCTCATACCGCAATTTACTTTGATTTTCTCACTTTAAAACTTTTAATTTGAACAAACATAAAGACTCACTGTTACTTGCAGCAACAATTTTTTTCATTCAGCCTAATTCAGTTCTTCATCTGTTCTTTTATCCACTGTATCTTTTGCTCGCAGACAAGAGATCAAGGCCCACCACACCAAGCCAGTGGAAATAGCCTCCCTTCTGCTTCACCAGAGCTCTACACAACTCCTATGGAGGATATCCACATCACAGATGTCTTCTATGAAGACACAGTCAACAACTCTCCACAGGAAATCATCACCTCCCCTCCAACGACGCCTGCCTCTGCAGTGCCAGGTCAGATTAGAGAATAAGTGCTTTTCCTGTTTCTTTCTGTTTGTTTCTGCTATTGCAGCTTGTCACGCAGAGCGAGGAGGGAGTTTAATCTAACAGGTACAAACAGAAGATTAAGTCCGCTGGGCACTTGCCAAGTGGTGTAAATCTTTTAGTTTCAGTTTGAAACTGTTTGTCTACATTTAAAATGAACTAAACCTGAAATTATAATCACTGTAGAACATTTAGACCTTCTGGAACATCGTTTCGGCACAACGTGTCTTATGAGACATATTGAGAATGAGACAGGTTCAGTTTACACCATCTTTGCTTATTTATCATTTTGTCCGTTATATAGTGGACGAAGCCTTCCCGCCGCCCTCTGAAGATGACGATGCCCCTGTAAATGAGCCCCTGCCAAAAACGCTACCCTCCTCATCTCTCTGGATCACAGAAAAGACGGCGACCCCCAGCAACACACTTGCCGATTCAGTTTACAAGTCCTTCACTACCTCCTCTCTCCTCAGAGTGCTGATGCATACGACTCAGCCCATGTTCAATGGTGAGATGTAACAACTTCTCTAGGAATCAATCAAACACACCATTAGACAAAATAAAACACCAAAACTGATCTCCAGGTCTTAATAAAAGCAGTTGTGAATTGTCATATTGATGAATTTTAATGCATAAGAACATGATTAAGTTCTTCTGTGGTGGAAAGCTGGATTTAAGTGTGGTGGTTGTTTGCTTTTCTCCTCTAATGGCCTGTGACTGTGTAGCTAATCACTGCTGCGCTCTCTGATCAGTTGTTTAGTGACATGATGTGGATAATGTGGTGGTGGTAATTATGATGGTCAGGAAAATTATGTTGGCTTTGATGATTAGAGTGATGATCAGCAGCTTCCTTTCTTGCTTTGGTTTTTGGTCCGGAAATTAAATATGTTTGACTCTTGCAAATCTTTCAGCACATACCTCAAGAAGGTCAAGTTTTTTCCTTGCTCAATGTAATCTACTTGAATCCACTCGAGCTTGGTGATTATCATCTGCTTTGGGACTCCTTCTCTGTGTCTGAATTCTTTCTGCGCCTCAACAGCGCACTCTGGTGGTTGTTCTTTTCCTCTGTCCTCTTTAAAGAATGAAGGCTTTGCTTCATCTCCAGGGTGCCTCATCTGCTAGTGAGTACCCTTTATGGAGAATTTTCGCACACTCAATGAAGAACAGTTCTTTCCTTTTCTTCCATCTTTGCTGGCTTGAGAAACACAAAATGAAAGGAGATATTTCTGTAAGCTTTCTGTCTTGGATTTTTTTTTTTTTTTTGACTTTGCAATATTTTGCAGCAAATACAGCCACGTCAACGGTTGAAGACTCGACCATTGATGCCTCGTCTGGCTTCACAAACACTCAAAAGGGAATTATCATCAACCCTGCACTTGCAACAGTCTCTGAATGGGCATTTTCTGCTGAAGGAGATTTATCCAGTGTAATCCCTCCATTACAGACACCCTTCAGCAAAGACCCTGCTATCTTCCATCTTTTTCCTGCCCTCCATGAAAACAGGAAAAGTGGTGTTATCGTTCATCATAATGACAAGTCCTCTGAAGAGCCCACTTTTGTTCCTTTGCAGACTGATGTAGAAAACCCTCAATTCTCTACCACGTCTTCACATGATCAATTATTTGCCACTTATTCCCTTCCTAATTCTGGTTGGAGTACCATAAACCCATCAAAAACAAACACTGCTGATGGAGAAAAAAACAAGTCTCCTCATTCTCAAAGTGATAGCAAGATAGGAGAAATGGAAGCCAGGGCGGATAAACAAATTGATAACTACAATGTCAGTGCAATAACATTTGTCTTTAATTCCAAAAGTCTGGATTTGTCAGAAAGTTCAGCAGAAGACAGTGGATCAGGCTCTGGCCTTGGCAGCAATGGCTTCAATGAGGAAATCAATGAAGCTGCTGCAGTTAAAACTGAATTTTCAGTGTTTGACATTTCAACTATTAGCTTCGAGGACAAAAGTAGATCACCAGTAACTAAGATGGTCACTGATAATGACAGATCAGTGATCAATGAAAGAGATGTAACAAAAAGCAAAAACTATGAGAATGAAAAAGAGGCAAAGAATGAGATACAGGAGAATGAAAGTGAGCTAAACAGAAAGGAAGGAGAAAATATAAGAGAAAGGGGAGTAAGAAATGAGAGTTTAAGAAATATTGAGGAGATGCTGAAAGAAAAAAAGATAGTGGTAAGTGTATTAGGAACGACAATATATGGTGATAGCGGAAGCGGAGCTGAGGATGTCAGTGGCTCTGGGGAGCATGATGGGCTTGACTTTAGAGAAAATCTAAAGGTACTTAATAACAGTAAAAAGGGGTTTAGAACTGTAGGTGACAATAATGCCAAAGTTCTTAAAGGCAATTTTTCAAAAAGTGAAAAAGCAGAGTCCATACTATTTGACCACAGTGAAGAACAAGGCCATGGTGACAGAATTGATAAACACAATCAAAACAAAAGCCTTATAGGTCCATTTTTAGGGGTTGAATCTACTTTTGAGAATAAAGAATACATAAAAGGAGGTACTAAAGAGGACAAAGAAGGCATAGCTGAAGACAGTGTGCAGGAGTTCTCCAGTGTAGATGGGTTATTGTTTGGTGGTGCAAGTAACCCTGAGTTGGGACCTCTTGTTCCTCTGGTCAGACTGACGGACACCAACGAGGCAACGGAGGAGCAACTGGAAGGTAAATACTGTAGTATTTGACACAGCCCAGGCTGTTTGTTATGGAATGTGACATGCATACAAGTCCAATTTCAGCTAACTAGGTTTGAGGTCTCCAAAAGTTGATCCTGTTCATCTGTAGCGTTTTCAGTGGGAGAAACGTTTCGTCACTCATCCAAGTGACTTCTTCAGTCTCAGCTGACTGCAGGTTTCCCCAATCTTATAAACAGTACATTTGCATAATGACTGAAACCAGCCCACTGAAGGAACGATGGGCTGGGAGGTCAGCCCATTGTTTGAGGTTTGAGGTGGTGCACTTCTCTTAATTTAACCTTGATCAGAGTCAATAATCAAGTAGAATACAGAAGCAATATTACTGGTGGAGACACGGACAGTTAAATCTGGATCAACTGACTATGCGTTATGTGGTAAGATTGCAGACAGCACATTACAATGTTTGACAACTGGTTCTGGCTTGGTCTGAATCTTTAGCAGATGAAGATCCAGAGCTTTTTCTCAGGAGTTCGAGGAGAACATTGCACTTCTCTGTGGCAAGACAGGAAATCTGATTGATAGTATATTCAGCTCTCTTAATGCATCCATGGTTGGAAACAGTTTGAAAACATGTTAGATATGTCATCTTAGAAGATGATAACAGACTTCTGATGGTAGGAAAAGCACTGGTCATTTGAGACAAGCTTTGTTAACAGCTCCTCTTAAATGGAATATAGTCAATCCCACCTTTATAAGTATGATTACTTGTGTCCAAAAGTGGGCATTAGATCCACACTTAATTCCAGACCAATTGTTTTTCACAGGAACCTTTGGGGAACAGTTTGAAATTCTTATGTAAAGTTTTTTTTTGTGCTCTTAACTGTTGCTCTGTGTTGTAAATAATAGCTATTTAAATTCATAGTTCATTCTTGACTTTCAAACTTGTCTCCTACTCTCTTACAGAGCGAAGCAACAGCAGCCACGAGTCTCGGGTCGGACTTGTTGAGGGTGTGGACAGAGAGAAGAGGACAGTCATTCCTCTGGCTGTCGTATCCACTCTCACCATCCTTTGTCTGCTGGTACTAGTGGGAATACTCATCTACTGGAGGTACGTGCCAACTTAAACATACTGTGCCTGTCTGTATAGTTTGCACCCTTGCACTTTACTTCAGATTTTGTGTCTGTGTGTATGTCACAGAAACTGTTTCCAGGCAGCTAATTTCTACCCAGATGACACATCGCCTAAAGTTGTATCTGCTCCATCTACACCCCTGCTGTTGGCCACAGGTGACATGCTCAAAGGATCCCCTAGTAGTCTTATTGTAACTGTTAGGCTGAGGTACCAGGATGTAGTTAATATTCAGTCTTGTGTTCCAGATGGTCACGAGCCGCTGACAGTGAAGCAGTTTGTGAAGCATGTCATGGAGCTCCAGACCACCAACACTTTCTCCAAGGAATTTGAGGTCGGTGACATTTCCAGTCACAGTGTTTGAGTTCAGAAGAAGATATTTTTGTTTTTAAAAAAAACCTAGTGAGTTACAGTATGTTTGCGCTTTTAGGAGACTTACAAAAACTTTTCTTGTTTTTGGATTTGTACAAAAACGTAACCAGCATATAAATAGATCACCTAGCTCTGGTCCATGTGTATAAGTATTTCATTTGTCATAGCCCCTTAATGCTCTTCCATATCTCTATTAACATCACGTTCTTTAGGCAGATCATTTAGCATGGCGTTGATGTGTAACGCAGATGTGCAACATCAACATGCAGGAAGGTTTTGGTACTAACCATGACCGTGCAGCTTTCTTCTCACACCAGACTCTAAATTTAAACCTGTTGACCTGAAAACTGGACTTTACAACTGAAAGACAGGTTGTCAATGCTAGGCCAGCTACTTGCAAACTACCTGTTGACTTTCAGGCTTTTAAAATCTCCATTTTAGCTTGTTTAGAATGTGAAGAAAGAGATATTAGTCTTATGTGGAGTATTGACATATCTGAATGTTGGTTAATGGTTTGAGAGAAACACATGGATTAATTTCAACAGGTACATTTGCATGGCATTAGTCACCCCTGTTTCCTAGCATGAACCTCCTAAGAAACACACACAG
Organism: Perissodus microlepis; assembly: GCF_051167445.1. NCBI lineage: Eukaryota > Metazoa > Chordata > Actinopteri > Cichliformes > Cichlidae > Perissodus > Perissodus microlepis. Next base: position 33,561,817 of record NC_140477.1, read on the forward strand.
ATAGGATTAGATAAAGTTTACTTCTCCCTTATTACTGCCAGGGGGACTTACATTTGCTTACTTTCTCTATATCATTACATTAAAACTAGCCTGATTTATAATTATACTTGTAAAATAACAAAACATGGTTTACATAGTAGCAGGTTTAAAGTCCACAGCTCAGATGGGAGCTGTGGACTTTAAACATACCTCTCTGTGTGTATCTGAACCCCTATATCCTGTACCTGCACTGACTCCCTGTCTGTCTGTCTGTCCATCATCTTGGTCCCCTATCCCACTCTCCTCTCATCTCCACCATCGCCGTGCTTTCTGCATCCTCACCACCCTCCATTAGATTGTCAAAGAGTCCTATGAGGTAAGACACCAACCATCCCTCTCCTGTTGCAGAGCTGTTGTTGTTTTCTTGGCCTGATTTTTACAAGTGTAACTGCAACTGTGAAAAATCTAAAATTTACATTTGAAAATTTAGCGTTCCATAATGATGTTTTAATTGGGAAGAAAATGTATCTTTTCTTTTACTGCACTCACCATGTTTTACACACAATAATATGGTCTCCTGTGCGAGTTAAACACACTTCTAATAAAAGCAATGGAAGTCAGTAAAAATGGCAGAAATACAGAGAAATATACGAGTAACTTTGATTACCCATCCGCCAATTCTAGCAACCTGTATCCTTTGACTGTATGGGCACAATGCACAGAGAAAGAAACAGGCAAATAAAATATATTCACCAAAAACTGAAGGATAGACTTGTTCGAAGGACTACTAGCACACTTAACTAGACAGTAATCCATGTTGTTTGTTAGATGGCTGCATTCAATCACTCCAAAGGCACAAACACAGAAAGGAATGCTACTTCCATGTCTCAAGCTAGCTAAGGTGCGGCCTAGCAGTTGGCTAATGGCTATAGGCACCTATGTTTAAACCTTGAAAAAGTTTAACAAGGTGAACTGCAAATTAATTCTGGTACAATTCATACAAGAGTTTCATACAATTCAATACAGGTGACCGGGCGTTTGCGGTTGTAGCGCCAAAAATGTGGAATGATTTACCTCTCCACATTAGAGAGGCCCCGACCGTCAATCTTTTCAAATCCCATCTTCAACACGTTTTTACTCATTGGCTTTTAACACCGCATGAGAGTTACCTGTTTATCTACTTACTCATCTGTTACCAGGTATTTTTTATTTGTTATTGATGTTATGTGTTACTGTGTAATATTTTTTTTATCATTGTAAAGTACTTTGGCCAACATTTTGTTTTTATTAAATGTGCTATATAAATAAAAACAAAGTAAAAGTACAATTCATAAAGTCATAAAAGGTGTAGCAGCTATAGAGACCAAAATTATTTTGTCTGCCAAGATGTAAACATGCTTAATTTTAAGTGGCCACTCCAGGAAGCTCTTCGAGGTTGCTGCTTGTTGGGACTGGCTGTTAATAGTCGCCTTTCGCTCCCAGAGCTTGCAATATGAGGCTTAAATATGGGGTCATCATCACAGAATGAAAACATTTGTATTATGGCGACTTGTCCAATCCCATGGGGTGATTTTATTTCTTCTTCTCTTAAATCTATACACAGCTCCTCCTCTCATTTGATTACATTTTATTTGTATGGCAGCAAGTCACGACAAGAGGTGCTCAAGGTGCTTTGTATTATAAGACCCTACAGCAACCCCAACAATCAGAAGACCCTGTATGTGCATGCACTTGACAGCAGTGAGAAGGAAAAACTCCCTTTTAATAAGAAGAAATCTCCAGCAACACCATTGCTATGACCGATTGGGTGCGAGGGGAGGGAGACGGGACAAAAGGCACACTGTAGAGAGACAGAAATTGATTTGATATGATTCAGTTGTGCTTATTTCTTGTTATTTCCTATAGTAGCTTCTCTATATACCTGACCTTCACATTGTAATGTGGCAAATGAAGAGAACGCAAACCTCCCTGCATTGTGTTCATCTGAGTAATTACTGTCATTCTTATTAGTATTGGATTGTGTGTTTCAGGAGGTGCAGGCATGCACAGTGGACATGGGCATTACTACAGACAGCTCTAATCACCCTGACAACAAAAACAAGAACCGATACATCAACATACTGGCCTGTATGTCATCCTTCACTGTTCACTGCATCGCTGTTCAACTTTTTAACTGTGTAAGCCAGCAGGAATGTTGCTAATGACTCTTTTTACTTGTCTCAGACGACCACAGTAGAGTTAAGCTCTCTAACAGTTTGGACAGAGATGGGACATGCGGGGACTACATCAACGCTAACTTTGTTGATGTAAGTAAAGGTCCTTTTACGTGTACACACCTTACATCCAGCCGCAAACCAACTGATGTTTCCTTTTGCAGGGTTATGAGCGGACGAGGGCATACATTGCAGCTCAGGGGCCTCTAAAATCAGGCAGGGAGGACTTTTGGAGGATGATCTGGCAGCAGAATATTGGAGTTATTGTCATGATCACCAATCTGAAGGAGAAGGGACGGGTAGGAGCTCAAACGCAAGCCTCACCGCAGACATAAGTGCAGTTTTATCTGATATCATTCACACTGACCCCAGGCAGCTGATTTCTTTTTAGTTTGTGTCTTCCATCTCTTGTCATGAGCAGACACCAGCTGATTCACATCAGGTATTTCATTTAGTTTCACTGCAGTCTGACAGCTGAAAAACTGCAGAATGGACACTAGTGCAATCTGGCTTTGTTATACACTTGAGGACTTTCCTTTTGACATGTTTTTCCTGTGGTTTCAGATGTATTAGGCCTAAAATTAAACTACATCCACAGAATTTTTCTCCCTTTCTACAGACAAAATGTGATCAGTACTGGCCAGAGGAGAACCAGGAAGAGTATGGGTCTTATCAGGTGACACTGAAAAACACCAAGACACTTGCTTACTACACACTCCGGACGTTCACTGTCAGGGATACTGCAAATAAGGTAAGCCCTTCTCTCTATGCAGTGATAGTCCAAAGTGGCTTTGAGGTTAGGTTTCTCATACCCACTTCGATCCTCTAGGTATCTCAAAGGAGAGTTGAACACACAGTCCTCCATTACCATTACACCCAGTGGCCGGACATGGGCGTCCCAGAATACACTCTGCCCGTCCTCTCCTTCATCAGAGCGTCCTCCAGGGCCCGCACGCAGGAGATGGGACCTGTGTTGGTACATTGCAGGTAGAGTGTGTGTGGAATGATTTATTGCTCTTTAAGACTTACCACAATTTGATGGTGTATGTACTGCTAACATGTGATGCATGTGTCTGTCACAGCGCCGGTGTGGGAAGGACAGGAACCTACATTGTGATAGACAGCATGCTGCAGCAGATCCAGGATCAAGGGACAGTGAACGTTCTTGGCTTCCTGAAACATGTCCGCACACAGAGGAATTTCCTTGTTCAGACAGAGGTAAGAGGGTGATACAGCTGTGGGAATTCACCTTTCCTTTCGTGGGGGCAATCCCAGAAATGTAATATCAATTTAAACATTTGCAAAGAAGGAAATAGTGGCTAGATTAAGGGTAATTTTAGCCGGTGTAATGAGGTCTGTACGGACTTACTCAACAACCACGTCACTGTGCAGATGGAGGCATTTGTCGATCTGTGTGGTAGCTCACTGCATGCTCCTCCGAGAAAAATATAGCCCCACACATTATTATTATTATTACATTAATACGCCGTATTCTCTTACAGCACATTTTTTGACAAACTGGGACTTGATTTCTGCTGCTGAGCTTTTTCAATATAATTTTTGTACTTTGAGCAACTCGAAGCCTCAAAGTCATTACTAGTTCCATTTTATTCAAGCACAGGCAAACTAGGCCACTTATATAAAGACAGTCTAGATGACTAAACAGCAGCAAAGGCCAGAGGAAACACATTCATATCAGATTTCTTTCTTGTAAAAATGTAACTTGTGGCATTTAAAAGTGTTTCACTAGTGTTCACAAAGACGTGCGTTCAGACATACCTTACTAAAACCAGGAAGTCATTTTTTTTGCTGTCTTCTAGGAGCAGTACATATTCATCCACGATGCCCTGGTTGAAGCTATTTTGAGCCGGGACACCTTGGTGACCTCTGACCTCCTTCACAATTACGTCTCTGACCTGCTGACCCCTGGTGCCACAGGCAGGACACGTATGGATAAACAATTCAAGGTACAGCATGCTTCCTTTTTCGCCCACCAACTTGTAATGAATCATTTGTGATGTTCCTGCCATGTGAATGTAACCAAATGTTTTTATTTTTGTGTTTCAGTTAATTAGTCAGCGTCAGGCGAAGCACGCAGACTACAGCACTGCCCTGAAAGATGGCAACGCTGAGAGGAACAGAGCCAGAGCTCTAATGCCTGGTAAGCAGACCTGGATTACTAACTGGGCAAAACCGGCAACTCCCAGCAATATGTTGCAGATAATTTCTGGAAATTTCAGTCCATACATGGCACACATTTTGGAATAAACCAGAAAGAAAGGCAGAGTTCAGAGTTCAAATATGACATGATATTTCGATGCAAATTATAACGTGATATTTAGAATCCCCATAGTTAATCACTGTATGCCTGTATTGTCAGTGCAAACAGTGGTATTAAGAACGTTTTAAATAGCTCTATACAAAGTTATGACTTTGACCTTTAGATCAATGCGTTGACCTAGAAGAAGAGGTCAGAGGTTAAATGTGATATTTCGGTTCAAGATTATGATGACAAGTTACCTGATGCCTCATCATTTCTTCCACAGCTTGCTCAATAATCCCTTATGGTTACTTTAATTAACTATAATGATGAACTTAAATGCAGGAATATCGTTTTTTGTCTTATTTTGGGGGCTTTTTCTCTCTAAACTGGTTCTTCGTGTCTCTGTGTAGTGGAGAGATCAAGAGTCACTCTGACCGCTTCAGAATCAAACTCCACAGGCTACATCAATGCATCCTACGTGATGGTAAGACCACTGGAAATTGCAAATGTTTTCCAGTCTCGAAAACCTCGGCAAAACATCAGCCAGTGGTGTAATGCTGCTCGTATTTTCACAGGGACATCACTACACTAAGGAGTTCATAGTGAGCCAGACTCCTCTGAGCAGCACGGTTGCAGATTTCTGGAGAATGATCTGGGAACACAATGCACAGATTGTAGTCTGTCTGCCAGACTCAAACAGCCAGGTATAAAACACACACATACTCCATGTAGAACTTATAGATACCTATACAAAACTACACACACATAAACATGTTTCCTGTTTATCTCAGAGAGATGAAGAGTGTCGTGCGTACTGGCCCAGTAAAGACCAGCCCCTGAGCATTGATGGCTTCACTGTGTCATACTCCAGGGAGGAGCACATGTGTCTGTCTAATGATGAGAGACTTTTAGTGCAGGACTTCACAGTCCAGTCTCCACAGGTAACACGCAATAAAAGAGAATATTTTACATCAATCAAAATGTTTTAATACAGTCTGAGACTTTAAAACTGTTTTTTCATCTAGAACAATTATGTTCTGGAAGTGCGTCAGTACAGCACCACCTGCTGGCCCAACCCAGACAGTCCGATCCGAAACAGCTTTGATCTCATTAACAGAGTCAGAGAACAGAGCACGCACACACAGGGACCGGTGATCGTACATGATCCGTGAGTATGAGTCAGACTCCTTTTAAGGACATAAAACTGTTTAAATCCGTCTAATGTTCTTAATGGTTTTGTGTGGATGTGTAGTTTGGGAGGTGCTACGTCAGGACTGTTTTGTGCCCTCACCACCCTGTCCAATCAGCTAGAGGAGGAGGGATCCGTAGATGTCTACCAAGTGGCACGGATGACCAACCTCATGAGGCCTGGGGTATTTAATGATATAGTAAGTACTGGAATGTTTCCTTTTAATTCTCATCTACCAGCATAATTTAGAAAAACTAAATAAAATCAAATACATTGCACCAAATCACAACAACAGTCCTGTCAAGGTGCTTTATATTGTAAGGTAAAGACTCTACAGTAATACAGAGAAAACTCCAATAATCAGAGAACCTCTTATGAGTAAGCACTTTGGCAAAAGCAGGAAGGAAAAACACACTTTTAACAGGAAGAAACTTGGGGTCACCGGACCAGGCCGTAACTATATGCATTATCAAAAAGGAACGTTTTAAGCCTAATAAAAAAGTAGGCAGGGTGTTCGTCTGGCCAAACTGGAAGCTAGTTCACAGAAACAGGGGCCTGAAAGCTGAAGGCTCTGCCTCCCATTCTACTTTTAAATACCCTAGGAACCACAAGTAAGCCCACAGTCTGAGAGCTAAGTGCTCTATTAGGGTGATGTGATGCTATGGGGTCTTTAAGGTAAGAGAGGACCTAATTATTCAAGAGTTTGTATATGATGGGAAGGAATTCAAATTTGATTCTGGATTTAACAGGAAGTGTGCTCTCTCTTTCTCGTCCCTGTCAGTACTCTTACTGCAGCATTTTGGATCAACTGAAGGTTTCAGGGTTTTTTGTTTTGTTGTTTAAGGACAATCTGATAATAATGAATCACAACTGTCCAGCCTAGAAGTAATAAATGGATGAGACAGGTAACAAGTGCAAGCTTTTACCAGTGTTCTGCCTCTTTACCCCCTACAGGAGCAGTACCAGTATCTGTACAGAGCGGTGTTGAGCCTGGTGAGCAGTCAGGAGGACCAGAGAGCTCTGCAGAATCCAGAGACCAACGGATCTGTACCGCTGGGCCAGACCAACATCGCAGAAAGCCTGGAGTCGCTCATGTAGACATCCACACAAAAATGCGCATGAAAGAGAAAATAAATCACACGAGCGCACATTTGAGATTATGAGGAGAAAAGAGTAGGTCTGCTGATCATGCTAATACTTTCATTTACTGCAAATTCAAAAATCATTATTTATAAGATCATTTTTCAAAACAGAACAATCTAATGAAATGACATTTAATCTAAAAGACCTCAGCTCTAAAGTCTTTTCCCTTTCAATCACTTATTAGGAAGAAAATTCTTACTCTGCCCGACAAGCGATGATGAAACACCTGAAAGTGTCCCTTTTGTTATGTTAGCATGCACAGCAGACAAGGCTACACAATCTACCAGATCAGAGAAAAAGGTACCCTTCTGCTTCTAAGGGACCCTTTATAAGTGAACAACAAACATTTATAACAATACATTATTATTTCATTTTTAATCATCATTAAAAGCATTAGTTGGAATTAGGGGTGGCACGGTGGTTAGCACTGTTGCAACACAGTAAGAAGGTTCTGAGTTCAATTCCATCAGGCCGGGGTCTTTCTGTGTGGAGTTTGCATGTTCTCTCCGGGTACTTTGGCTTCCTCCCACAGTCCAAAGACATGCAGTTAGTGGGGTAAGGCTAATTGGAAACTCTAAGTTGCCCATAGGTGTGAATGGTTGTCTGTGTCTGTGTTAGCCCTGCGACAGACTGGCGACCTGTCCAGGGTGTGCCCCGCCTCTCGCCCTAAGACAGCTGGGACAGGCTCCAGCTCCCCTGCGACGCTGAAAGGATAAGTGGAAGAGAATGGATGGATAGTTGGAATTAGGTGATAGTGGTAAGAAAGTCTCCATGTCTGTATCTGACACTGGTCAGCATGAAGTTTTTTTGTTTATTTCTAATGACAGATCCCTTATAATTAAATTCAATCTGTCTGTTAATGTTTCTTTTATCTATTGTTTCTTTCATTTTATTAGTATATTCTTTTATTACCGTCATAGGTTACACCTTCCTTCTAAGAGAAAATAAATCAATATTAGAGAAATGCACAGGCAAAATGGAATTGTAGAAATGCCGATAAATGTAGATAAAGTGCAAATTCTTACTTTATTGTTAAAAAGAGAAACAATGCAAGACAAGCCTTCGTTTCCCTGCAAAATATCAAATGCACTGCACATTAACCAGCACATTCTGGGGCTTAAACTACCACGTATCCTTAATTAGAATCATGTTCTTACTAGCCAAACCTCTCCGAGGCCTCACTGGTGAGAACTGAAGCAACTGCTCGTTTTTTTTTTAACGTTTACGTCACCTTGCAACTGGCTCCATGGTCCATGGTACCCAGTGCCTTTTGTACGTCACATTATTGTACTTTTAAACCTGTTTGTGTGACTAATATGCCAAAATCCGGGTGAGGTGTTTTTATCTATTTTCTTAAAGGTGATTCCCTGTGTTGTTGATCTCATTAAAAAAATGCCATCAGTTTCAGCTGTTTTGTTTAAAAAAGGAAAAAAGAAACAAAAAAGATCAAATCTGGGATTTAAAGTGATGCGCGGCTCAAAATCCATTTGAAAATAAATCTTAAGAGATGAAATTTCTTATTTTCTTATAGATGTAGGCAGAGATAAGATTTTTTTTTCTTTTTTTGCCATCACGTTGTAAAAATTTACTGCTGTGAAACGAGGAAATAATAGAAACTGCCCATATTCTTGATATTTTGGGAGGCTTAACGTTCTGTTAATACTCAGCGGCACAGGCTGGCAATGAAATTCTTGGTAGCACTTGCTGTGACTGTTTCCATTTTTCTAAAAGGGTCCAAGTATTTTCTATTGCATCAGACACATTTAGCCAACCTGTGAATCTCTTTCTGGTGTAAATCACAGAGACCGCAGCTGAACACGCTCAGAGCAGTCCTAACTGGAATAAAAAGTCTTTATGTGTAAAGATCCCAGAATACTTTAAAGGCCAAATTACTGTATGTTTATACTGTACCTCTACATATTTTCTATTTTACTACAAAAAGTGATTTTCTAGTCCTTTCCACACACACACGCACACACACACACATATATATATAACTATATAACTGTGTGGATTCTATTTGATAATTTTAGCCTGGAAAAATTGATCATGTTTATAGTTTTAATGAAATGGCATCTCTTTTTATCTCTATAATTACAGTAGCAGCTTAATGTCTACACCTTTATCTCCAGCTATGAACTGGTGCTGTATGTATAATGCAACAAGATTAAAGATTTGTTCAAACCTTTATTGTAGACATCTTCTCGTCTTTTCAAATTATCATTATTGGACTCAAAGAGAAGTAAAGACATGGAGCATTACATGTTTATCACACTTTTATTTTGACTATAATACACTGTATTGCATTGTCTCCCCTGATGGACCTGTACATGACATGATGGCAAAGACAAAAAGTCAAATAATCCAAAGCACAACCACGAAAAGTTACCAAAGATAAGTCAAAACCAAAAATATAGATTTCTATATGATCATATTAATGTTTATCTTTACACATTATACTGTAGCAGTCACAAAAAACTAGTAGATAAAGTGTATATAGTGCATTAAGAATAAACCTCGTTGTGCAGTGGGAGTTAAGAGTGCCCACCCTTCCTGCACTCTGCCTGGATAGCAAATCTACACAAACCCACTCTCTCATAATAATTGTGTGACATCTCTAAATCCTCACACAGCTGAGTTCCCATACACCTGTTGAATTCCAAACATTTCTAGCAGTGGGTGTGTTTACATGCACACGGGGAATATCTCCTGTTTTTTTTTTTATTAAGGTATGACGATTCAGCCCCGGATTGCGCTTTTCAGGCAGAAGGTTTTCCGAACTGAGACGCATGTTTCACTTTCAGTTATTTAGTAAGAGGAACAGTACTGTTAGTTTTTTTTTTAATGCTTATGATTGTATACCAGAATTCTTCTTAGTGCCTTTGGCAAGCATTCCCTACTATCAGTGAGGCCTCAGGGCTGCTTTCTAAATTTCTAGATTCTAAATTTTACAATGTAAACAATTTTACATTTACAATTACATTTACAATGTAAATGTAAAATTTCCTTCCTTCTTTACTCTTTACAATGTGCATGTAAACACATTCACAAAGTTGTTTATTTTTGCCAAAAACAAAACATCCTGAATAAAATACACCACAAAACCTCATCATCGTACATTTCCCTGTTTCTGATCACATCGACTGCTCAAGATGATGTCTTGGCATTTAGCTTCACCGTTCACAGTAGCGGTTAATCAATGGGCACGTCATAATTTTTCTCAGTGTGCACACTACCTGCCTGACAGTGGCTAGAATACATGTATGTGTATATATATATATATATATTTGTATTATTAATTTATTTTTATTATTTTATTTATTTATTTTACACGAAGTCAAGCCACCAGTAGTCACAGGCAAAGTTAAACTTTAAGCAGTGGGATTATTTACTGTCCAAGTAATCGTCATTTAATTCAAAGTACAATTAGAGTGTGGTTCTACTTCCTTAAATACATTTCTTATTTCAAAATAAAAGCTTTGGGCAAGTGAGGGATTCAAGGAGTTCAGGGAAGCTTTAACCCTGTAGAGTTTTAAGCCTCGTCTACATGTAAAGCAACTTGTTTCTGGTTGTTGGTGGACCAGCGCACAGATGACCCTCTTTAGATGACCTAGAGTTACTGCACCACCACATTTCAATGGTTTTCTTTACCTCCATTGTTGGCCACTAGAATTGTTAACCTCAAAGATGAAAGAGCTTTAACTTGGGTTGACATTTAATGGTTATTTTTCCCTTCATCACTTCAACTTGATGAATTCAAATGATATTATGCGGTCTCTTGGTTTGTCACGTGATCACAAGGGTGACGTGATGCGCAGTCCTCCAAATGACACGGCAGGTTTAGGTGACTAACGCCAAATGTAAACACATTTGTTTACATAACAACTCCACGAGGAAACCTTACTGAGAAAAACTGAAGCACTACTGGAGACTCACTAAAATACAGCAAATTATTATTATTGCTGCTAAAAAAGGCCACATTTAATTTGTGGGGAGGTGAATAAAACCCAAGCCCCTGTTTAAGAGTTTGTGGTGTTTAATTATTAAATGCTACGTGATAAATGAAAGCAAAGTTAACATATGTAGTCTTGTGCAATAACACTGAGTCCAAATACAAGTAATACAGGCAATAAAATAAATTGTATATTTCTTATTGTACAATATAGAATTTTGGAAAAATAGCTACATTCTCTACTTTGGCTAAAAGCACCACAACTTCCACCTGTTTCAAGCATAGTGTGAGAAACTGAAGATCATCAGAATCTCTTCTTTTTTTGTGGATATTATCACATTGATGTAAGAATCACGTGTAGAGATGAACTTTGCTCATTGGAGCTAAAATCCGTTCATCTCTTTGGAAAAATATCCGGTCCCCGGCAGGAGACACTACGGGCGATCCACAGCATTAAAAAAAAAAAAAGGCGATGTTTGACACCTCTGCTAATTCCTATTAAGAAATAATGATTTATAGCACTTCAAGATTTTATAAGTAGCACCTTTGAAAGGCAAGAAAAAGGAAAGTGATGTTTGTTGAGAGCAGCCCAAGGTGTTCACCAGGGGCAGCTGTTTGTTTGGTTTTTTTTGCATTACTATAACAGGATTCAGGGATTTAGGAGATCAAGACAAAACAAATATAGAACTAAAGCGTAATATTCGGTTATGCATAGCTCTTTTTTTTTAATGTGCGTATGTGAGTGCGTGTATGTGTGTGTGTACACAACAGGCTCTGTCAATTGTCCTCTTTTCTTTTCTGTAGCCTTAATTTCCTTGACAGCCCTGCAAGACAAAGAGGCAGGATGAAGCAGAAGTACAAAACAGTGGGTGAAGCTGTGCACGTGCATGTGTGTACTTACAGAGTTGGTTCGTTTCCGTTTCCAGCAGTCTGGGTTGAGTCTTTTCTGCTCGTCTGCGAGTGCTTTGGCCTGCAGGGTGAACACGCGACGCTCCTCACTTCGCATTTTCTTCCACCGCTCACCGAGGAGGACGCTGATGGCTCTGATGGCAGACGCACACATTTACTAACACACACACCTGATTACTCCTACACAACATCCACGCTAACCACCATGGCATGCACCCACCTGTTGTCTTTGCCCGGGTACATTTGCGTGTACTCCACTCTGAACTTCTTGGCAAACAGCATGAATGCATTCATTGGCCGCTTGCACTTAGTGGGTGTGGCGCTGCTGCCTCCTTGTGTACTGAGCAGCTGGTTTTTGGGGGGCTTTTGCTGGGTGGCGTGGGAATGACTGGGACTGTGCACATCTGTGGGTTCAAAACAGGGTTCACATGAATTTTTTTTCCAGGGATTTTTGCATCTTGCAAACTGAACGGTATCAGTGAGTAAGTAATAATTCAGGAGATTTGAAGTGCAGGACCTTGAAGCACGTCTCTGTCTGGAGAAACAGCTCCCCCACTGGACTGGGAAGCGCGTCGCCTTCTCGCCATACTGCTCAATACGTAAACCGCCGAGGAATCCAGAGGAGTGAAATCATAACTAGGTATGAGACAAACAGAGGTTGATTTGAAACTAAGTGGTGTTTGTTTTAGGCTTAGCTGGTTCAAACAAGACTATTTTCCCTCTTTTTTTCACCCCAAACCACAGCCTCTATATGGGCATTTGATTACTGTTTTAAGACCTTTCCCTTAGTACTGAGTCATTTTCGCATAACACTGTATTTAAGCATGACACTGCAAACATCTGCTTTACCTTTTAAATGTGTCAAAGACTGGAGAATCCTCTGTGTGCTTGGCGTCTCTGTGTCCCGGAGGCAGGCAAACATCTCCCACTTCCATTTCATAACATGGTATCCCATAATGCACCACAGTCAAGCTGGGGTAAAAGGATGACCAGCCTGACGACAGAAAGGAGGATGAAATGTCTGCAGAGTCATTGATGCTGTTTAGTCTCTTTAAACCTTGACCACACTTGTACCTTTGTTTTTGACATAGAAGAGGTGATCCAGTTGGCAGCGGGCAGTCAGGGGGATATATCCAAATGTGCCGGGGTCAAAGGTCAGTTGTAGAACAGCCTGACCAGACAACACAATCTCTGCATGCTCCACCAGCTGCAGACCCTCAGAGCCATAACTCTGCAGAAGAACAAGTGGTATTTTTACCTCACTGTGTGATGTCTTTTGGTGGATCCCTGCTTGTTTTTTTTATGCATTTGCTCCCAGCAGTCTGCTGCTTGCTTAACGTACCTTCAGAAATCTAGACTGCTCCTCATCAGCAGAGTCTTCCTCAGCAGACTCCAAGTCCTCAGCTTCCCGCCACTCTATATTTGAGCTGCTGTGGAAATGCAGACGAGTTCCTGGTGACAGAGAGGAGCAGTGAGCTACTGTGAAATGAAAGAACACAGTCAGTCCATCTTGACTGAGTGTGTAAGTGTTGTACGTACCCTTGAGAAAACAGTGCCAGGCAGTGGGTGGGCAGGAAAAACTCCAGCCCATGTCTTCATCATCAGACAGAGAAGATCTGGTGGATACTGCAGAGCCACATTCACTGCTTGTCTGTGGAAAGATACAGAAGCATCATCAGGATCAATGCATGCTGTAAGAAGCCAGAAAAGCTCTGGAGGTTTCACCAAAAAAACCCCATGACTGTATTAAACGTATACAATTATAAAAGCAGTGGTGTAAGTGAGTTTTCATAATTGACTGTGGGTGGTTTTGAAGCACAGGAAATAAGAAGTCTCTACCCTGCAGCGCTGACGCTCCCTGCCGTGACCTCTGAGGGACGACAGGGGGCTGCTGGGGAGAGGAGGAGGAGGCCGAGCGTAGGAATGTAGATCACTGCTGCTGCTCGGGATGCAGACTGAAGAAGAACTGCAAAAAGAGAGGTTTGTGACTGTAAATGCTCAGAATGTCCACTTACGTGTTGCTTAAAGAGGGCTCAAGGACACAAAGAATTGTGTAATAAAGATGATGTTCTGAAGCTCGCTGTTGTCACTCAGATGTGGTGCTAAAGTTTTTCTACTTGTCAACATGAGCTGTAATTTTTGGTATGTTTAATGTCAGCAACTCGTGTGCACAAGTAGAAATATTAGGCATAGACTATATAACATCCCCTGTTTGAAGCTGAAGTGTCTTAGAAAGACTGCCTCATTTTGGGAAAAGTCATGTGACCAAACAAGAAACTATAGAAAAAAACTAAGATAAGTGTTTGATGAGGTTATAACAATGAAAAAAGTAAGTCCAATTGTATTTTAAATGTTTCACTAATACATGTGCAGTACCAGATTTCCCCAGGAGATGGCACTAGTTTTGTTTCTATGTTCTCTGGTTAAAAACAATAAACCATTCTCTGTTGCTTCACTTGCTGCTTCAGTACTTTTCACGTGTGGAAAAGAGATTTTTGAAATGTGACTTGTTTAAATTTGGAGGAGAATTTTACATTCTTCATAATACAACCAAAAGACAATAAAGCCTGTTTCTGACACACTTTTTCGTTGTAATAAAGTATATACATCTATGTTTAAGGTACAGTCAGTAAACTGTTGAAGTTATTTCATAGAAAAAAAAATGTTGTATTCATAAATATACACTGATTAATGTGTAATTATATCTTAAAAAAACTGATGTCTTCTCATAAACTTAATACATTACAAATACAAAGGAGAACACACCACTTGTTGCCCTGCCATACAGTGGTGGAGAAAGACATCGTGCTTCTGCCTTACTGTTTTACGTATGCTAGAGAACGGCCACATATGTTGCATGCCTTATAAGTTACTTTTAATTTAAAGATCACAAGTTTCTCTTTCAAACTATATATGATCTTTTAACAATTGTACATTATTCTCTTTCCTCCCTTATTTCCACCTCATCAGGAGAAGCGGCTTGAGGTGGTCATGTCAAGGCTCTAACAGTTTAATAAACATTTTTGTGCGTGTTAGACATGTGACCTTCTTGTTTCCATACAACTAACAATGAGCTGGCAAGACAACAACCACAGCTGGTTATGTGCTAACATTATTCCATGTAATGTTAGGCTCAAGTGACCTAACATCTTTCCCTCTGATAAACTTTTTTAAAATTACATTCCCACATTATTTGAGGCTCTGTACAGCTATTATCGGACAGAATTGAGCTTCTCAGACTCACTGACTCGTATCAGACTCTTTCCTCAAGGTTTTACAGCCTCCTGCAGAGTACACAGATGTGGACACTAGCTGAGGTAAACAGCAGACTGACCTACACTTACTACTGATGAATGGCAGCCAGAGTTGATTGCCACACAGGGGCCACTGTAGTTAGGATAACAAAACTCATCTGACTGCAATGTGCAATCTACTGACATCTAGTTGTCATATTTTACATACTTTACCTTTAAAGGGGATAATATATTGTTACAGTGGTGGGTTGTCGTATTAATATAGCTCCGGCGTTTCAAATAGTTATGTCAGCAAATGTGCAAGTAATGTCTGTGAGTGAAAAGCTCACACTTGAGACAACTCTACACTTGGTTTCAGACATTTTTTTCTACTATTGGCCCTGTATGATGTGAGGGAGACCAGAAATGTCTAATATTGTCATCTACAGAGGGACTTATATTTATGTGTTAAATATACACTATAGGTGCATCATAACCATGAACCCTTCTGAAACACTATCCCATAACTTACACCATAACCTGGAAAGAACATAGACTCTACGTAGATTCAGCACAGATGTATCACAGGTAAATCCTCTAATGTGTAAGTTGAGATATATTTATCTCGGGTTCCGCCTACTTCATGTGATGGCAGTTTATTTTGAGCCTAGTTGCTTGAAGTCACTAAATGTCACGGTGCTGTGAATCACTTCACTTTGTTTACAAGACAAATTAAGACTATACACACTTCCAGTTATTTGTACCTTCAGTAAAGTATTCAAGCTTTGTTTAAGAGGCATGTACCTACCTGCTGTCAGGAGGCTCCTGTAGCAGTGGACTCTGAGGTCCAGTGGCAATGTGTGCTAGCTGTGTCAGCCAGCGTGTGTCCGGAGGCTCTGGTCTGTGTGTCTGTGTGTTTCGTTCCTGGTGTGACACACCCAACTCCACCTGGTACACAGGTGGTGATGTTGACTCCGTCTCCTCTCGAACCTCCTGTAGATCTGGGAGGTCATCTAGGAGAAGTAAACAGACATTAGAAACGGTTAAATTCCTTTTGATAAGAGCTGAAGCCCGCAAGCTGCTTCCTCGTGTCTTACATACCATATTCCATGTAACTGTCACTGGTGGGGAATCCGGGCGAGGAGGGGAAGTGTTCGTCACAGTGCAGCGAATCATGCGATTGGTCTCCATCTGCATCCATCATCATATCTGAAGGTTACAGCAGATGCTTTAACGGTTTGACAGGGCTTTAAATAATTTAGTTTAGTCCAACTTCATTATACATATACAGCACCAAATCACAATAACAATCCCCTCAAGCCATTTTATATCACAAGGTAAAGATCCTACAATAATATAAAAAACCAAGCACTTGGTGACAGTGGGAAAGACAAACTGCCTTTTAACAGGAAGAAACCTCCAGCAGAACCAGGGGAAGAGACATTTAGATCTTGACCTCTCTTTTTTTTGTGAGGCTTTTTGACGGCTTCATCATAGCACAGAAGCATGTTTAACAAACTGCTGTAATCAGTGGTTACCTGTGTCTTCAGCCTGAGGCTCGGGCTCCGGCACTTGGTGACATTTAGAGTGACCTGACAGCACAGTTGGAGTCACCACCTCCCACACCATGATGTCCAGGCACTAAAACATACAGAGTGATTTACATGAGTCTCAGATACATGACCCACAATTAAGGCTAATCTATACACTTGAATCAGCATTAGCCATGTTCCCAATCCCCATGGGTCAGCCGCAGGCACGCACACACACAGAAACATAATCCCTAACTGAGCTGTAATGTATAGGCTATAAATGGTTGCGGTGGCATAGGAGACAGTAGCCTGGCTGCTATTCCCCTCTCATAAACAGGTTTACTATAGACACATTAGACCCGTTCCACTTCACTACCAGAGGGACTAAAGACGAGAACTACAGCAGACCCCGAAGAGAACGTGCTTCTCTTTTATCTATTTTATAATTTCATAATCATGTGACGTCTTGTTTATAAACTTCGTTCCTGGACGCATGCGCACAAAAAGCCCATTCATTCAATACGGAGAAAGGGAGCGATAATAAGAGTTGAAGAAAGTCGTCAAAACGAATAAAAAGCAAAGAAATGAAATCACCCAAAGCTAACGCAACAGCGTTACGTCACGGACTGCCGGTTTTGATACGCGTCACTCGAGCATTTTGTATCGAAACTAGCTGTCGATAAAATTGTGTTTGTACTTCGACAAAAAAGTGGCCAAAAACATCTCGGGTTTTATTAAAACGCACCGAATACATTCTCAAAACATGTTCGGGGTGTGAAAATGCCATTAAATGGATGAAAATGGACGAGCTACACGGTTGCGCAAAAGACATTACAACAAAACAACAAACGTCAACAATGAAGCTTTACGGGGCGAGCGGCGCAAATGTATTTTACGACAAAAAACGCACGGTGTCAGCTTCACGCTGTTGCTCCGACGCCTAGTTCAAGGAGAAACAAATCAAGTTGTGGAGTCGCTTTTTCATTTCAACGCTTTTAAACCTATAAACTATTTCAATGAACTTTCCTTAACTCACCAAAACGGTCTCCCTGTACGGAAAAGTGGGTAGGTATAAACACAGTTTCACAAGCTGTGCTATTGGTCACAATCGACGTCAATCCGCAACTTCTCTTGCGCTCATTGGTCAATTCCATTCCAGCTGGTTTTGTACATTGTGATCCCCGCAAAAAAAAAAAAAGTTTGTTAAAAATGTATCGTGTGTGTCTACTTTTCATTTTTATTTCTTTTCTTTTCTTTTCTTTTCTTTTCTTTTATTACATGTGAAGCTAAATAGAAAGTCATTTCCATTAGCGCAATTTTACAATAGCACTCTAAAAATGAAACAGGAGTCGTATGCTTGACTCAAGTGTCTTTTTGTAAAATAACTACGAACATCGGCGGTCAAACAGCCTTCAGCTCAGTTCTCAGATCCAGCGCAACAAAAACACTGGGGGGCGCCATGTTGCCTGGTTAAGGTTTCTGTCCCACACACCCGTTTTTTTATTTGTTTGTTTTTTTCACCAAAGTTTGCAACTTCTGTGTGAAGCGATTAAATAGGTCTTTACTGTAATTATAGATGTCTATGTAAAGCCGAACATATAGATTTCAGAATTTGCTGTGTGATATTCTCCGTTTTGGCGACTGTTTTTACAAATCAAATATGGGCAACCAATGTTATCATTATGTGAAATGAGTGAATACACATCAGCGTACTAGTTTGAGCAAGACCCAAAAACATTAAACTCATCAAACCAGTTGAGCTTTAGGAGCATAACTTTGAGAGCACTACATGCAGAACTCAGCAAAAACAGTGAGGTGACCACGTCATTAGTAAAACACGTGGAAAGTACATGTTTAAACAAATGTATTTATTTTTAAAAAAGTATTGCGTGACTGGAGCTGGCACTAGGTATTTGATATGCAATTTTGTCAGTCACTACCCTCTAGTGGTTACGGAGACTTATAGCAAGCCCGATAGATTAAGTTAGATCTAGTTACATATGCACATTTCCAGCAAATATTTCACAATAAATTAATAAAACACCAACATAAATGGAGCAACAACGACAGTGGGTAGCTCAACATATTTTATTCGTAAAATTCGGATCTTGTTATTTTTGCCCTTATTCCTTCACAAATGTATTACTTAAACCTCTCACGAGCGCATGTATTGGTAGTAATGTAGTTTCCTACTGTAGCCGCCAGAGGGCAGTGAACAACGGCAGTTCTACAGCATCGGATCAGGCATGATGCTGATGCCAGAAAGCACTAACTTAATTAGGGAACTATGGAAGTATGCATAATAATAAAAATAATAAATATACATAATAATATTGCTTTTATAGCTCGTAAATACTCCCTCTAAACATCCCTTCACTTTAGTTTGCCCTTAATATTTAAATGCTTTACCCTTTTTTGTTTTTACGTATTTTGCAGAAAGCGTGTTCAGCTTGGCGGGGTCATGTCACTGACTGTAAATATTAAACATAATAACTTTCTACACTGGTCTATGAGAGCATGGTGTCGCGTAATGGTATTTTATTTTGGAGAGAAGCCGGAAGTGTCGGTGTGACTCTGACTGGGCAAAAGTTGGCCAGAGAGTTTGACAAAGTTTCTGAGTAGAAGCGCCGCGTTTCCTTAACCACAAACTGTGCACCCTAGCTTGAAAGTATCCTTTACCCTATTCCGTGGTCTCTTCTTTCCGCATAAATGCCGAAACTTTTGTCCAAAGCTCCGGATTTCGTTGCCATCTTCGTTCATTGGTGAGTTTTTATAAATTTTATTTTACAGAATTACCGCCTCTCCTTTCGATTATTGCGGCAGCTGTACCGTTACACACAGGCTAACCCTGCTCGGATGTGGTCATGTTAAATACAGGCTGAACTATCCCCACCAGTAGATGCCCCACGGTCACTTTTAAAGTGTTTTTAAATGTTTATGACACAGTTGTCAAAACAGCAGACTGTCACTAAAGCCACTTGTAATCACATCCATGTTGTTTTGAGTTTTGCTTCCTGCTTTTCAAAGCTTCCTCTGCTGATGTGACAGAAGCAGAAGGGAAACCCCAGCCATTTAATCCTGAACACGTCAGTGAAGATGATTTGAAAGAAAAGGGGTAAAGAGATGAAAAAGTATTTAGTTATTAGTGAGGTATATGAGTAGTACCGTCTTGGTAAATCTTTACTTTCCCAAAAGCGGTGTCAGTACATGCAGTCGCCCTCAGTGTGTTTATTTTCTGTGTCTGATTCTGAAGTGTGGTTAGAGGTAACATTTAGATTGCAAAGTGTATTATTCTTGTATAGGTCTAATTATAGAGAGCTGTGTGTGTGTGTGTGTGTGTGTGTGTGTGTGAGAGAGGGGGGGGGGGGGGGGGGGTGTCAGTAAAACATTGAAGGTCTGTGGGCTGATTGCATCTGCCTCTGCACCGACTGACTGAATTTTTCTGATACCAACTTTTAGGAAGTATGCCAATCTAAAACTGGATCTTAAAAAAAGAGAAGTAAACTGAATTTATGATGTGAATAAATGGAAAATAAGTTAAAAAAAAGAAGTCTGAAGTTGTAGTCTTTCTTAATCTGGGTAAATTTGCTGACACAACATTTTGCTGACATGAGGAGGCGTTGCTGGACGATGCTTGATACTGGGATGGCTCTGAGTCGTCTGTCTTCGAAGATGCTTTGGTATTTTATATTTTCACCAGCCAATCGTGGCCTGTCTCAGTTTCCAGCATCAGCAGGAAACACAGCATGTTTCCAATTTCAGAGTTTATTGAAGGGAAGGGCTCATCACAAATTAATGACACCAGTGTGTTGGATTTTTTTTCCCTATTTCTATATGCTCATCCTCCTCAAGCTAGGCGATGGACAGGCAGCAGATCCAGGTGAGCGACGAAGAGTCTCAAGTACCACGAGAAGAGAGCCGAAGGAGGAGGAGAAAGAAAGCCATAACCTCGTCCTGCTCCACCTCCATGGATCAGATCGCTGTCGAGTTTGTGCTGCCCACAGCTGCGCGGGGTGGAAGTGGCCCCGACACTCTGCAGCTGGACGTGGCTGGGAACTGGACTGTCGAACAGGTCCGGCTCGTTCACTAATTTTCTTCTCAGACCCGCGGAACCGTCTGTTGTAGATGTTAAAAATCCTCACTGCGCATCGTTCGCAGGTGAAAGCCCAGGTGTGGATGAAGGCAGTGACTTCAAACCTGTGCCCTGAGTTCTACCAGCGCTTCTCTCCTGACCATTGCATCCTGTTGTACCAGAAGAAGGGCAACGTTTGCGAGATCTATGACAAGCACCAGGTCTTCCAGACCCTAGACTGCATTCGCTACTGGAGAGGTACCACGACCCACTTCTACCTGCAATCAGAGTCTGAGCTGGTCTTTAGTGGTGATGTAAAAATCATGTTTTGTTAAATCATGTTAAATTGTTTTTTATTTGTTTGTTTGTTTCAAAAGCTTTGAAGAAGGATGTGGGGCGGATTCAGCTAGTGCCCCGCCCACAGCCCTCACAGGAGTCTGTGGAGTACCAGCGCTACCTGAACTATCTGATTGGCTACGACGTAACCGACGTCAGCAACGTCCACGACGACGAGCTGGAGTTCACACGCAGGAAGCTGCTGACCCCACGACGCATAGAGCTGTCGGAACGCGACCCAAAGCTCTACTCCATGGACCCCTGGGTGACACGCAAGCCTCTGCCTGAGCACCTGCTCTCCAAGGTGTGTGTGTGTGTTTATAATAATATAACACAGTTAGCACTGTTAGCTTTAATTGCTGCAGTTCAACATGACTTATATGTATATGCAAGGTTTGACCCAGAACTCCAAGCCCTGCAGACTTAAATGAAAGCCTCTGCAAAATGATGTAGACGTTTTCCTATAATTATAAAGTAGAAAAGAAAAACGGGCTAGGTTATTTAAAAAAAATGGACCAACATTTGCTACAGCTTCATCTTCAGTCATAATAATTCATTTTGAAACCTAAAAAAAGTATTAGCTCCACGCTTCATCTGACTTTATAACTCAAGAAGAAGAGAGACTTCTTCTTGAGTTATAAAGTCTGTGCTTGCGCTGATGACTGATACAGCTTTAGTCACACATAAAAGTGTGACTTGGAGTAGTAAGTTCACTAAAGAGCCACTTTCTTCACCAGCCTGAGCTTACAGGATAGACGGCGATGTCTGTTGCTACAGAAACCACCTCCTCTAGCCTTGTATACACCTATTTGCCTCCTAGTTGTGTGATTGTAATGACAGGTGATTTGATCCTGGAGCGTATTACTACCCCAGGCTCTTCATTCAAAGTTCTTTCAAAAACACTGACTGTGGAGTGATTTGCTTGGAGAACAGGGCAGAGAATGAGAGCAGCGAGTTTTGCTTTTGAATGAGATGAGGAAAATAGTGCATCAAGAAAACTGCAGATCAACAGGCTGAACTTGAACTTTCAACTGTCTGATGAATTTCTCAGTTTAGTCTTAATTAGAAATTATGTTCCACTAAATGACTGACCCTCCAAAAGTTGATCCTGTTCATCTGGACGTAGCGTTTTCAGTGGGAGAAACGTTTCGTCACTTATCCAAGTGACTTCTTCAGTCTCAGCTGACTGCAGGTTTCCCCAATCTTATAGACAGTACATTTGCACCACTGAAGGAACAATCGGCAGGGAGGTCAGTTCCTTTATCACGATTATGCAAATTCTCATGACCATTGCTCAAAGACCACTGATCAATGGCCATGAGTACCATTCACAGAGAGTTGGGGAATGGCTGCAATCACAGCATTGTAAGATGGCGAAAGAGGAGGGTCCTAAGGGTACTTAGACCCCCTCCTCGATTCAGAGATGGTCTTTTTCTCTTTTCACATAAATGGCCTCCTTGACTCCAAACCAGCGTTCCTCCCTGTCCAGGATGTGTACATCCTCATCATTGAAAGAGTGTCCACTGGCCTGTAGGTGTCCATAGACTGCAGAGTCCTGGCCTGACGAGGTAGCTCTTCTGTGTTGTGCTGTTCGCTTCGCCAGAGTTTGTTTGGTTTCCCCGATGTATGCCCCAATGAGATGCGGTGTTTAGAAAAAATGCGTCTCAACTGTTCCAATACTCCTGACATGTACGGGATAACTACAGGTTTTCGCTTAGTCTGCCGTTGTCCTTCTCTCCTGGATCGGCTGGAGCTTTCTTTTGGCGCCTTCCCAGCTTTGACAAAAGTCCAGCTGGGATAACCACATGTACTCAGGGCCTTCCTGATGTGATGTTTTTCTTCTTCTCTGGCCACTGTGTCTGTGGGGATGGTGTTGGCTCTGTGTTGTAGCGTCCTGATGACACCCAGTTTATGCTCCAGTGTAGGGCTGCCACGATTAGTCGACTAGTCACGATTACGTCGACTATCAAAATCGTCGACGACTGATTTAATAGTCGACGCATCGTTTGAAGCTTTGTAAGATCCTGAAAGACGCAGGAATAAGTAGTAGGATTTAAGAGTGTAATAACGGACTGAAACAGAAGATGGCAGCACTGCATGTACAAGGATGCCAGCTGCCGTTAAACCCCGAAGAAGAAGAAGCTCTGTCCCAGAATTCACAGCGCGGCTCAGCGCAGTTGTCAACAATGGTGGCAGCTAGTTAGTTTTAATATTACTCTTATTATTCTTTCTGGGTCACAAAATAAACGTTTAACATATTTTCAGGCGAGAATGTAGCTGTGTAAACCTCAAATATCTGCTCAGTTTATCAAGACACCACATATTTTCAAAAGCGCTCCGACGTTTTCGGAGACGTCTGTTACCCACTAGCTCGATAGCTAGCCGGGGGCGAGGCTCACTAGAGCCCGTGAGAACACCGGACTCCCAGCAAATCGTTTTCAAACCCACCGCAGTCTTTCGCTACTCAGGTTAAACATACATAAGTCACTTAGATAACTTAAAAATGTTATTGTTTGGTTTTTTTTAGTATTTTATTTGTTCCTGAGTAAATCGGTTTGGCTGAGATTAAAGTTATAGTTTTTACACAGCTGAATAAACGTCAAGCAGACAGCTGATTATCAGAAATGTGAGATGCTCGAGAATATACTCCGGTGTCCTGTTATATTTTAGATAGCAAGGAGTTTATTAAACTTCACCGAAGCAATCTGCAAATTTCATTAAAATTCAATAAACTATCATCTTGTCTTTATTTTTAGTTAGCACATACCTTAAACACTTAAAGCTGTAAGCTAATGATAGTTATATAAGAGCAGATGCTGCTGGTGCAATAAGCTGTACGTTTTACGTCTAATGGATGCATGATCTGATTAGTCGACTAATCGCAAAAATAATCGGTGACTAGTCGACTATCAAAATAATCGTTTGTGGCAGCCCTACTCCAGTGGATGATGAGAGTCAAACCTTAAATACTGATCCGTATGTGTAGGTTTACGGTACACGTCAGCTTTTAGATGTCCCCCATTACTGATGGAAATCTCACAGAAAGCTAACCTGACACTTTTCATATCCTCCCTGGTGAATTTGATGTGTCGGTCCACTGAACCAATGACTTGGTGGTGTTCCAGGGTAGGGTAGCAAAGCCCTCTTTTCCACTTCTTCCATGTACAAATTTTCCAGGATGGGTGAAACTGGGGAACCCATGGCACACCCATGTTTCTGCCTGTAGTACTGACCCTTGTATGTCAAATAGGTGAAATGAAGGCACAGTTCCAAAAGCAAACACACTTGGTCGATGCTGAGAGAGGTCCTGTTGCTGAGGTTGGGGTCATCCTGTAATCTCTTACGAACTACCTCCAACGCTTCCATGACTGGACTGCAAGTGAAGAGAGATGTAACATCGTACGAGACCATGGTTTCATCTGCCTCCATGGTAACATCTCTCACCTTCTCAACAAAATCCAAGGTGTTCTGGTCGTGGTGTTCAGAGCTGCTTACCAGCGGGTTGAGGATCGAAGCCAGAAACTTAAAGATGTTATTGGTGACCGAGTTGATCACGCAGACAATCAGTCTTAAAGGTGCACCCTGTTTATGTATCTTTGGTAAACCATACAGACTTGGTGTAGATTCCCCTGGGTACAGCCTGTGGTATGAGGTCCGGTCAATAGCTTTGTCTCGTTCTAACTGCTTCTGACAGTCTATCACCCTCTTCCTGTAGCCACTGCCTGGGTCTTGTTTCAGGGGCTCATAAGTATTTTCATCATTGAGCAGTGACAAAAATTTCTCACGATAGTCTTTCTGGTTTAGCAAAACTGTGCACCTACCCCTGTCTGCCGAAAGGATGATAATGTTGTTCAATTCAATTCAATTCAATTTTATTTATATAGCGCCAAATCACAACAAAAGTCGCCTCAAGGCGCTTCATAGATACAGAGAAAAACCCAACAATCATATGACCCCCTATGAGCAAGCACTTTGGCGACAGTGGGAAGGAAAAACTCCCTTTTAACAGGAAGAAACCTCCGGCAGAACCAGGCTCAGGGAGGGGCGGGGCCATCTGCTGCGACCGGTTGGGGTGAGAGAAGGAAGACAGGATAAAAGACATGCTGTGGAAGAGAGACAGAGGTTAATAACAGATATGATTCAATGCAGAGAGGTCTATTAATACATAGTGAGTGAGAAAGGTGACTGGAAAGGAAAAACTCAATGCATCATGGGAATCCCCCGGCAGCCTACGTCTATTGCAGCATAACTAAGGGAGGATTCAGGGTCACCTGGTCCAGCCCTAACTATATGCTTTAGCAAAAAGGAAAGTTTTAAGCCTAATCTTAAAAGTAGAGATAGTTTCTGTCTCCCGAATCCAAACTGGAAGCTGGTTCCACAGAAGAGGGGCCTGAAAACTGAAGGCTCTGCCTCCCATTCTACTTTTAAATACTCTAGAAACAACAAGTAGGCCTGCAGAGCGAGAGCGAAGTGCTCTAATAGGGTGATATGGTACTACAAGGTCATTAAGATAAGATGGGGCCTGATTATTTAAGACCTTGTATGTGAGGAGCAGGATTTTGAATTCAATTCTGGACTTAACAGGAAGCCAATGAAGGGAAGCCAAAACAGGAGAAATATGCTCTCTCTTTCTAGTCCCTGTCAGTACTCTTGCTGCAGCATTTTGGATTAGCTGAAGGCTTTTCAGTGAGTTTTTTGGACATCCTGATAATAATGAATTACAGTAGTCCAGCCTGGAAGTAATAAATGCATGAACTAGTTTTACAGCGTCACTCTGAGACAGGATATTTCTAATTTTAGAGATGTTGCGCAAATGGAAGAAAGCAGTCTTACATATTTGTTTAATATGTGCGTTGAAGGACATGTCCTGGTCAAAAATGACTCCAAGGTTCCTCACAGCGTTACTGGAGGCCAAGGTAATGCCATCCAGAGTATGAATCTGGTTAGATACCATATTTCTAAGATTTTCAGGGCCGAGTACAATAACCTCAGTTTTATCTGAATTAAGAAGCAGAAAGTTAGCGGCCATCCAGGTCTTTATGTCTTTAAGACATTCCTGCAGTTTAACTAATTGGTGTGTGTTATCTGGCTTCATGGACAGATAGAGCTGGGTGTCATCTGCATAGCAGTGAAAATGTATGCTATGTCTTCTAATGATGCTGCCTAAGGGAAGCATGTATAATGTAAACAGAATTGGTCCTAGCACTGAACCCTGTGGAACTCCATAATTAACCTCAGTGTGTGAAGAGGACTCTCCATTTACATGCACAAATTGGAGTCTATTAGATAGATATGATACAAACCACTGCAGTGCAGTACCTGTAATACCTACAGCATGTTCTAATCGCTCTAATAGGATATTATGGTCAACAGTATCGAACGCTGCACTGAGGTCTAGCAGGACAAGCACAGAGATGAGTCCACTGTCAGAGGCCATAAGAAGATCATTTGTAACCTTCACTAAAGCTGTTTCTGTGCTGTGATGAGCTCTGAAACCTGACTGAAACTCTTCAAATAAACCATTCCTCTGCAGATGATCTGTTAGCTGTTTGACAACTACTCTTTCAAGGATTTTTGATATGAAAGGAAGGTTGGAGATTGGCCTATAATTAGCTAAGACTGCTGGGTCTAGAGATGGCTTTTTGAGTAAAGGTTTAACTACAGCCAGCTTGAAGGCCTGTGGTACATAGCCGATTATTAGAGATAGGTTGATCATATTTAAGATCGAAGAATTAATTAATGGCAGGACTTCTTTGAGCAGTTTTGTAGGAATGGGGTCTAAAAGACACGTTGATGGTTTGGAGGAAGTAATTATTGAAGTTAACTCAGAAAGATCAATTGGAGAAAAAGAGTCTAACTTAACATCAATGGTACTAAGAGTAGCTGTAGATAATATTACATCTGTGGGATGATTACTGGTAATTTTTTCTCTAATGATAAAAATTTTATTTGTGAAGAAGTTCATGAAGTCATTACTAGTTAACGTTAAAGGGATGGTTGGCTCAACAGAGCTCTGACTGTTTGTCAGCCTGGCTACAGTGCTGAAGAGAAACCTGGGGTTGTTCTTATTTTCTTCAATCAGTGATGAATAGTAAGATGTTCTGGCTTTGCGGAGGGCTTTCTTATAAAGCAGCAAACTATTTCTCCAGGCTAAATGATGATCCTCTAAATTTGTGACACGCCATTTCCTCTCCAGATTACGAGTCATCTGCTTTAGGGTACGTGTTTGAGAATTATACCACGGAGTCAGGTACTTCTGATTAGAGACCTTAGTTTTCACTGGAGCTACAGTATCCAGAGTCGTACGTAGTGAGGAGGTGAAATTATTAACAAGATAATTGACCTCTGTTGGGGTAGCGTTCAGATAGCTGCTCTGCTCTGTGTTGGTACAGGGCATTGAAGATGATAACAGTGGGTGGATTATATTCTTAAACTTAGTTACAGCGCTTTCAGAAAGACATCTACTTTGATAAAATCTACTCTCCACCGCTGTGTAATCAATTATTGTAAATGTAAATGTTATCAGGAGATGATCAGACAGGAGAGGGTTTTCAGGAAACACTGTTAAATGTTCAGTTTCTATGCCATATGTTAAAACAAGATCTAGAGTGTGATTAAAGTGGTGGGTGGGTTCTTTTACATTTTGAGAGAAGCCAATTGAGTCTAATAACAGACTAAATGCCATGTTGAGGCTGTCATTTTTAGCATCGACATGGATGTTAAAATCACCCACAATAATTATTTTATTTGAGCTCAGAACTAAATTAGATATAAAGTCTGAGAAATCAGACAGAAACTCTGTGTAAGGCCCAGGTGGACGATAGATGATAACAAGTAAGACTGGTTTCTGAGTTTCACAGCTGGGGTGGACAATGTTAAGCATCAGGCTTTCAAATGAATTAAAAGTCTGTCTTGGTTTTTCATTAATTAATAGGCTGGTGTGAAAAATTGCTGCCACACCGCCCCCTCGGCCTGTGCTTCGAGGTTTCTGGTAGTTAGAATGACTCGGGGGTGTTGATTCATTTAAACTAACATAATCATCCTGCTGCAACCAGGTTTCTGTAAGGCAGAGTAAATCAATTTGTTGATCAATTATTAAGGTTTTAATTTTAATTATTAGGTCTCTCTCCTCCAAGTCTCTGTTAGTACATGAGTACTAACAGAGACTTGGAGGAGAGAGACCTAATATTTAATAATCCACATTTCACTGTTTTACTCTTTGGTTCAGATGTGGATACTGTACTGTTCTTTCTTCGTTGTTGTCATTGTTGTTGTGAGTGCCTTCCTCTCCTCCATGGTGATATTGGATGCTGGGGGCTTTACATTGCTGCGACAGGCCGAAACTTTTGTCCGTAGTTGCTCTGCTTCCACTTCTGCAATATTGTTGTTTCTGTGGCTGTGATCAGTTCCACTAGCGGGATTTGTCTTGGCGTGACAGCAAAATTCAACCCTTTAGCAAGGATGTTTTTCTCTGTTTGGGTGAGCTGTCTATCAGACAATTTCTTCACCCACTTGTCCACGTCCTCGGTGTTGCTTCCTTCTGTCTTCTGGCCGTTTTTGCATAATCACGATGAAGGAACTGACCTCCCTGCCCATTGTTCCTTCAGTGGGCTGGTTTCTGTCATTATGCAAATGTACTGTTTATAAGATTGGGGAAACCTGCAGTCAGCTGAGACTGAGGAAGTCACTTGGATGAGTGACAAAACGGTTCTCCCGCTGAAAACGCTACATCCAGATGAACAGAATCAACTTTTGGAGATTTACTTACCTGGATGATTGAGAATGCATCAAAACGTAAATGACTGACCATTTGTCAGCAAGCTGTTGGTCAAATGTTGGAGTAAATGTCTTAGTGTGTGTTTATTTAGACTTTCAAGTTGTTTTTTGTGTTCTGCTCCTCCTCCCAGATCAATAATGGCCACATCCTGGTGGTAATCCACATAGGGACAGCCAGCCAGACCATCAAAGTCTCCATTGATGACACACCAACACTGGTAGATGTGCAGTGATGAATTCCACTTATATCTTTACTGTTTCCTCTGACTATTTCCTGTACAGTTTCCTGAAAGTTTGCCATCTTGTTTAGGTGTTGGCGAGCTTTTTTGCCAAGACATCAAATAAAAGAGCTTTGCTGGGCATCCCCGACAATGTGTGTGAGACTGACTTTGTGCTGCGGGTGTGTGGCAGGTAACCGTGCCGTCGAGTTGGGCTTGAAAGCCACTGATGGCTTAAACTGAAAACCAAGTTGAGAGAAACAGAGCAGCATTACTATTTTATTCGTTACATTAGAGAGTAAGCATGCCGCTGTCCCACAGGGAGGAGTACCTGTACGGAGAAAAGCCTCTGGAGAACTTTAACTGGATCCGTCAGTGCCTGAAGAATGGCGAGGAAATCCACCTGGTTCTGGAGATGCCTCCTGATCCCGATCTGGATCTGGTCCAGAAGGAAGACTGGGCCCAAGTTGATGACTGCACTGGAGTTGCAGGTAAGCAGTTAAACCAAGCTGTTCAGTCATTTTCTTTCCACATGGCCAACCTTGTAACCCTAGTCTTTTGATTTTTCCCTCTCAGGCACCCATGAGCAGCTGACCATTGATGAGAAGGACCATGAACGGGTGTTCACCATCTCCATGTGGGACTGTAACAGGAAGTTCAGAGTGAAGGTGCTGGGTATTGACATCCCATCTCTCCCCAAAGTCCCGGAGTTTATTGTCTACATCGAGGCCAGCATCTTTCACGGGCAGCAGCTTTTAGCTCAGGTAATTGAGACAAAAACTACACTTTTTCAAACGACAATTTAAGCCCAGCCATAAAACCAAGTTGATCCCTCTGCAGTCTCTATAGATTAAATTACACTTTGTTTACCCTTTATTTTATCTTTAAATTGCATTAAACTTAAACTTAGGCCACTGGCTTCCTACTGGTCTTCATCAAAGCTAAACCGAGTCATATTAACTTAACCTTTTGATCATTTTGTTGTGGCTCTGGAAGCATTTTTAGTGCATTTATCTGACAAATACTATTATGAGGTTAACTTCCTTAACTGACTGTGATCCAGTTTTGGTCTATGCAGATTCTCAGGCATCCAGGTCATGTCTTGACTTACCCGAACTGGCAGCGGGAGATAGCCTCCGCTTCTGCTGAAGGTTTCTTCCTGTTGAAAGGGAGTTTTTCCTTCCCAATGTCGCCAAGTGCGTCCTCATAGGGTCTCTAACTTACAATATTAGACACCTTCAGGTGACTGTTGTGTTTATGTGTATGCTTCTTCCAATATTTAGCATATAAACAGAGGTTAAAATGAGACTAGCCAGGTAGGGTATACCTAAGATTGGGTGCTTCAGTGCACTCTCACTAGTGGTAGCATGAGCATTGCTAACGTTCACTTCCTCTGTCCTGTCTTTCATCTGTCACACTTTAATGTTTTTTTCTCACCCAGAGAAAAAAAATACAGCAACTGCATATTTAGCTAGCAGATGCTTTGTGTCACAAACTACATAAAACAGTTTTGTGTTGAATTTGAAAATACAACGGCTGCACTGAGGTACCACTGAGCTCCCCGGGTGCTGGATTGCTGCCCACTGCTTCACTGAGTGAATGAGTTAAATATAACTTATACAAGCCTTTCAGTCCGTGGAATTGGAAAACTCACTTAACTGTGGACAGTGACACTGGTGTTCCAGCACTTTTCCAGTTCATGGCAAGCTTGAGCCTTGGTTGTTTCTGGGTTGTTTCTGAACATTCAAACCAGTTTTCTACCCTCTGAGGGTGACTGTTTGGGTCTTCTTCTAGACCTTGGTAAAACGGTAAGACATCCAACTAACATGTACTTACATTAACAGTTGTTTAAACTGCTGATCCTGGAATCTGCAGTTTAAACATAATGGCCCATTATGCTTCCTGAACAGCTTTGGCAAAGCTCTGACCTCAGCCTCTTCAAAATTCATGGACTATGCTTAAATGCTGGGTCTGTGCCAGGAAACCAACCAATTTAAATGAACTCTACCAATTCTGCCAAGAAGAATAGGCAAATATACAGCGAGATTTATTGTTGGCTACTAATAGCACCTGGTTCAGGTGCAACTTGCTAAGGGACATTTAACCCAATATTAGTGGCAGCAGCATGTGTATTTTAGACCCTTTATGTATACTTAGGGTGGATTAAAGAAAATCCAAAGGAATTTCAAATTTGTGCACTCACTTCTTGTTTTTGAACTAAAGATGTATGCCACCTTAGAAAAAGAACAGTTCAAAGAAATCATTGGAAGCTCCAAATTACCCTCACATTCATGCCCGTGATGACTTCTGCCCACAAATGTATAAGCAGCATGAAAATATATGAAATAGGTGCGTTTGAAAAAGGCTGGAGGGTGATAAAAGCAGTGTTTTATTTTATTTTTTTTACGTTTTTAAGGAGAGAACCACCTCTAAAACTTTCAGTGAAGAAGTGCTGTGGAACTGCTGGCTGGAGTTTAACATTAAGATCAAGGATCTGCCTAAGGGGGCATGCCTTAACCTCCAGGTAATCTAAGAAATTTCTTTCTGGTGGTGTTATCATTCTCTGTTTGTTGGTAGAATAAATAATCATTAAGCTGTAACTATTGTACTTTTGTTACATAATGGTTCTACGTTTCCCACCCAGGTGATCTGTGGGAAGCAACCCCAGATCCCAAATTCCAAAGGAAGCTCTTATCAAGAGAGTACAGCAGGAAGCAGCTGTCTTGATGGTAAAGTCCTCTCCCTTTCTGTTCTTTCACATGTTGAAAATCTACAGAGCAATGCTTTATTCTGTGTGTTCACCTGGCTTTCAGGAAAGACCAAGAGTCGTCTCCTGTACTACGTGAACCTGCTCCTGATCGATCACCGCTCCTTGCTCCGCCAGGGGGAGTTTATCCTCCACATGTGGAAAATGCCAGAAAAGAGCGAGGAAAGCAGCAGTAGCATCAACGCGGACAAGCTCACCTCAGCCACGAACCCAGACAAGGCCTCTTCCATGGCCATCGCCATTTTGCTGGACAAATACTGCTACCCTGTGGTGCTACCCAAGAGCCGGGATGTGGGCCGGGACTGGGCTGTTGGGGGTGAGGACGCAGAGGGAGGGGAGCGGGGTCAGAGAGAGATGCCAAACCACTTGAAAAAGCAGTTTGAGGCCATTGTAGGTACCGATCCCCTACATCCCCTCAGCCCTGAGGACAAAGAGCTGCTGTGGCACTTTAGACACGAATGTATGCGTGACCCCAGGTACTTATTTATTTCTTTATTTGTCCTTTCAAATTAAATGGACAATAATGTTTTGCCCCAAAGTACTGAAAATATAATTTTATAACAAATGTCTTGCCCTTAGAGCCTACCCAAAGCTGCTGGGCTCAGTCAGATGGGGGAAACAGGAAGATGTTTTGGCGACGCATCGACTGCTGGAGCGCAGCAGCGCATGGGACACCAGGTACAAGAGCGTTTCAAACTGCCACTGTACTGTGTTTAGGATCAATGTTGTATCACCTTTCACCATAACATTGCTTTGCAGTGGTCTGGATGTTGGCCTGGCCATGCAGCTGCTTGACTGCCACTACTCAGATGCACAGGTTCGCTCAATGGCTGTCAGGAAGCTGGAGACGCTGGAGGATGATGATGTGCTCCGATATCTTCTCCAGCTTGTACAGGTACACCCTGTCTTTTTTCCTTTTATTTTAATATAAATAATATTTGGTTAATCTGAGTAAGAACCACTTCAGTCACAGAATTAGCCATCAGCTCTTTTCTAGGACCTTCCTACCTTTCTGTACATGTGCATTCAGAGCTAAAGATGGAGGGAGGGAGTAAGGTCTCGGCACAGAGGAATCTGTGGCATGAAGCATCAGGCACTTCTGAAGCCAAAAATGGGTCCAGTTTGACACTAGTGAGGTGTACCTAATAAAGTGGCGCCCTATGTGAGAGTCCCCAATTGTAATCGAAGAAGGCTGTAAAAGTATCAGCTGAGGTCATCGACTGACGTGGGCTGGCATTAAAATCAGCTGTTATCTGCCGCTAACATTTGCATACCTAACATGTACTCGCTGTACTGGCACAGTACTTTTCTTTCCTCCATCTACAACCAGGAAACAGATGGTACATTTTGTATCCTGCTGTATTCTTT
Source organism: Perissodus microlepis (assembly GCF_051167445.1). Lineage (NCBI taxonomy): Eukaryota > Metazoa > Chordata > Actinopteri > Cichliformes > Cichlidae > Perissodus > Perissodus microlepis. Next base: position 33,594,767 of record NC_140477.1, read on the forward strand.
TGGCAGCTGAAAACACATTTGCTTACAAAACAATCAATCAACTTTAGCATTCAGCAACATTTTAAAAAATGCATTTTTTAAAATGTTGCTGAATGCTAAAGTTGATCTTTTACAGTTTCTGTGTTGATGTGTCGATAATGTGAGACTGTTTGCACTTTAAAGTTGGACATTCGTTTCCTGTGTCAGATTCAGGCTCTGGTATCTATGTGACACTGGTTACCATAGCCTAGCGCAGACATGCTACACTTTAATCCTACACTGGCAGTTTGTTTGGTGAACAAAAACACACACTGCCTTCTTTACATTGCTGCTGCCAAGTTTTGTGTTGTTGTGAGTTTATGATGCGGTGCTGATGAGCACACACTCTGCTGCTGTTACAGTTGTTTATTGTTGATTTCAGATGTGTAACCACTAACATTTGACTGGGCGGATAAATATTATCTCGAGAGGACCAAGCCTCTTTTGCATTTACACTCTCACTCCGTCTGATTCACTGTTTCATGCTGTGAGTTTAGTTGACTCTGCAGTCAGCTTTGCATGAGCGATACTGTATCAGTCGTCAGCCGTGGCCAACAAAAGAGCCTTTTAGGAGAAAGACATTTTCCTAAATGCAGTTATGACATCTCACTGATCTGTGGAATATATTATACCATCAAAATTCTCCAGAACATGCATGTGTCAAAGTCTTTGTAGGGTGAATGTGAAAGAATACACATTACATACACTGTTTCCATGATGCTTCACCATATGCTAAAAAAAAGGGATTCAGTCCTTTTTAAACCACTCGCTGCCTCTTTTTCTAAACATTTAAATAGCAGTTATGTTGGAGCACAGTTACTGTGTTTTCATTGCACTTGCTTTACTGCCAGACAATTAAAACAAACAATAAAACAGGACAACAAACAATAGGTAACAACACAACAAGCTAGAACAGCCAACTAGTTAGAATTAAAAAAAGCCAAAGTAAAAAGATAAGTTTTAAGATGTGATTTAAAAGACTGGATAGACTCGGCAGTACGAATATGAACATGGAGATTATTCCAGAGTCTAGGTGCCACGGTTGCAAAGGCCCGGTCACCTCTCGACTTCATTCGAGACCTAGGTTGTGCTAGGAGCCTGTGATTGGATGATCTAAGTGCTCTGTTGGGATTGTATAAGTGGAGTAGTTCAGAAAGCTAGCTGGGTGCTAAATTATTCAGAATTTTAAAAGTGAACAAAAGAATTTTAAAATCTATGCGATATTTAACAGGGAGCCAATGTAATTTGGCTAAAATTCAGTTCATAGATTCTCGTACCTGTTAAAAGACGCGCCGGTAACTGAAGCCGGTAAAGAGAAGAGTGTTGGAGGCCCGAGTAGAGGGAGTTACAGTAGTCCAATCTGGATGTGATAAATGCGTGGATACGCTTTTCAAGGTCCTTTAAAGGAAGGAACGGCTTTGCTTTGGATATCTGACGCAACTGGCAAAAGCTGTTTTTTACCACAGTGGAGACGTGTTTCTCAACTTTAAAAGAGCCCTCCAGAAACACTCCAAGGTTTCTTACAGTGAGCGAGAGATGGCTAGCGAGAGGGCCTAGAGCATCAGCTAACTGGTCTAGCGGAGTGTGACTACCAAAGACTACCAAAGATTTCGGTCTTATTCTCGTTCAATGTAAGAAGATTATGTGATAACCAAATTTTAACTTCATGCAAACAGTTGAACAGAGGTTGCAAAGAAGCAGACACATCGGATTTCAGAGGTGAATAAATCTGGATATCGTCAGCGTAACAGTGAAAGGAGATGTTGTATTTTCTAAAAATTAATCCCAACAGCAACATGTACAAAGAGAAGAGAGCATGATGTTGTTAGAAAGCCCACCACCACGTGCTTTGGAGTAGGAAGAATGTTTCATTTTCCTTTTTGTGCATTGCACAACACTAAAGGTCACACAGGCTTGTTGTAGAGCACACATTGTGCTATCGTCATAAATCATGTTAGCTGCTTTGTTTATGTGTTTGTGTGTCCTGCAGGCAGTCAAGTTTGAGCCCTACCATGACAGCGCTCTAGTCAGGTTTCTGCTGAAGAGAGCTCTGAGGGTAAGCAGACATGTGTCTGCCTGTTTTATGTCATTTCAGCTCTGTGTGTGTGTTTTACTAGCACAATAACTGCAGTCAAAAAAATGTTAAGTTAAACAACACCTTTTGTTTTTCTTTTGCAGAGTAAGCGTATCGGTCATTTTCTCTTCTGGTTCCTGCGGAGTGAAATCGCTCAGTCCAAGCACTACCAGCAGAGGTACGCTGTCCTCCTGGAGGCCTACCTCAGAGGCTGTGGTGAAAATATGCTGCAGGACTTCCGGAAGCAGGTGACACGCCCTATTTATAGATGTTTCCACAATTGTATAGTACTATGAAAATGTGATACGCATGGTCTGAAGGGCAGGCTGTGAATACGCCATTCTTAAAGAAGGGAAAACTACTGGGAACCATCGATAACTTTGACAGCAAATTTAAATGTAGTTTTAGTCATAATTAGAGTAGACTTAACACGGTTTTTCACAGCTTTTTAATTTTCCTTGATGTCACATGTAAAATGTTTCCATATGTCTGCTCATCTCTTCCTCCCAAGCGTTGAGATTTTGTGACGTTTTCACGAGACACAGTGTGAACCAGCTGTACTGATCCTGGGGGCAGATCAAATGAGCGTGTCTAACCTCACTGCACATGGTGATTACTTCTGATTGGATCACTTCCAAACTTGTCCCGCCTTTCTAGACAACTTAATAGTTCTGATTGGAATTTTCCGTTCAGAATTTTTTCATCTCGTTTTTATTCGCTAGTTTCTGTCCTCGTGCATTCACTTTTATTTAGTTATCATTTTTCTTTTCATCAGAGGAAAAGAAGTCATTGAAAATTGTGACAAAAAATTGTTGGTCAGCAAAATCAACACTGGTGGCAGCATGTCTTACGGAGTCCAAATTTGGGATAATCTTTACAGAGAATGGAACAAAAAGCAGCTGACCAAAGAAGAGCTTTGCCAAAGACATCTTAATGAAATGACGAGAAAGCTGCCTAGAAAGGTTCAGGCTGTGTTGAAGAAGAAAGGTGTTTGGGGGGTTGGGTTTGAACACATCTTTGACAGAAAGTCCTGATGCTTGCAGGTGGATATGACAGAGGCTCTGCAGAAAGTCACCCGTGAGATCAAGACCATGTCTGCAGACAAGTATGATGTTACGCCACAAGGTGAGGAGCAGAAACAGAAGCACTGATATGAGCCTATATCGTTTAGCATGAACGTGCATTATTTGCTTATTTTTTAAAGTAATTTAGTGGTACTCCTTCGTGCTTTGTGCTTCGAGCTTGTAGTTCAAACCTGCCGGCCTTTCTGTGTGGAGTTTGCACGTGCTCAGAGCACTCTGGTTTCCCCCTACAGTCCAAAGACATGCCTGTTAGGTTAACTGGTGACAGTAAACTGCATTTAGGCGTGAATGGTTGTCTCTCTGTGTTAGCCCAGGGTGTAAGCTCAGTTCTTGTCTTATGACAGCTGGAATAGGCTCCAGTGCCCTTGCAAACCCCAAAGTGGATATGTGGAAGAAGATGGATGGATGGTTTCAGTTTTAAATACAAACCCTCCAAGGCTTTGGTCCTGCTTATACAGAGAAACTGCTGACTTTTTCTTCCACACTGGTTTTATTTATTCTGTTATCAACAGAATATCACACTTTTGAAGTTTGCACCCCAAACTTTTGCTTTAAATGTCTACGGTTACCTTTCTTTGCTAAACATTCTTCACTAGTTTATTCTGGGTTGTAGTTTCTGTGGTTAACACCAGCATTTGTATCTAAGCATGTGTAAAGCATGTCTGTTGTATGAATACGTGGTTGCATGTATGTACTGTATGGTCGGATGTGTATTTTTTTTTTTGATGTGTCGATATTACTCTGACTATTCTAAACCTTCTAATTTGCACTAAGACTTGAAAAGACGTGTAAAGAAAGAAGTGTGTGTTTTTCAGTGGTGTTTCAGTTGCGTCAGAAGCTGGAGAATCTGCAGTCCTCGGGTCTGCCAGAGAGCTTCAGAGTTCCTTATGATCCAGGACTAAGAGCTGGAGCCCTGCTGGTGAGGAGCAAACACATCAACACGGCCCTGCAATAAACACTGAAATTAGAACAACTTTCAGCTCTCATGAGTGCTTATTTCTGGGCAGAGACGTCAGAATTGTATCTATAAATGACTGAATTTATTGATGAAAACAATTTATCTTTATGTAGATTGAGCAGTGCAAAGTGATGGCGTCTAAGAAGAAGCCGCTGTGGCTGCAGTTCAAACGGGCCGACTCCACCACTCTCTCCAAAGACCCCATAGGCATCATCTTCAAAGACGGTGATGATCTCAGACAGGATATGCTCATCCTGCAGGTGTGTAGCAGCTCAGCCTTAGACAGGACTGAGAGAGTTATGAGAAGAAAAGTTCTGTAGCACTCCGTCTGTCTTCTTTGCAGATTCTGCTGATCATGGAGTCGATCTGGGAGACCGAATCGCTGGATCTCTGTCTTTTACCGTACGGCTGCATCTCCACTGGAAATAAGATAGGTCGGTTATTCCCTGCAGAGATACAGAAAACATATTAGATCCTGTGTCCCTCATTTATAACAACCAAGGCTGATCATGTGAGCCTGACAAATCCAAAATAGCGTGTCATCGCTGTCTTTATTGCATCACTGTAGGCATGATTGAGATTGTTAAGGACGCCACCACCATCGCCAACATCCAGCAGAGTGTTGTGGGAAGCACCGGCGCATTTAAAGATGAAATCCTCTACCAGTGGCTCCGGGACAAGTGTGTCAGTGAGGACAAGGTACGTACTGTATCACTGACAGCTTATGCTGGTTTTACGCTTGAGCGGGGGTAGCACGAAGACAGTCTGCGGGCAGTCGTGGACAGCCTGTCTACCTACAGAGAGTGTTTGTTGTCAGATGGGGTCAGTGTCAAAAATATGCAGTACAACCGGTCTGCGGGCTGCACTTGTTTGTCCTGTGGTCAATCAGCTGCGGTGAAGAGCGAAGTCCTAACACGCAAAGAGCTGAAGGGAAACCAAGTGTTAAACAATGAAGTTTCCACTGCTGTCACTGTGCTTTTCATGCTGTATTTTCCATCTTTGATGATTTTTCATGCTGCTCGCGTTCCTGGTGAACTGTCAGTCAGTCAGCAGTCAACTGGCGCTCAGTGATGTGCAGCTGGGATTTTTTTTAAACAATTTATTGCTTAAAAAAATCACACGGATGATGTAGAAATCTCAAATAAAAAAAAAAGGCATTACAAAGCTGTCATCTAGATTTTTTTTTTAATCCATTACATAATTGCATTGGGGAAGGGTGATAGACATGGGGGTGGACTTTTTTATGCCCTACTTCCATTTTCGCAAAGCAATCCAGCTGACCGGATTGAAGTCTTTGTCAGGCCGATTCTGGTCCCTGTCCCCCATATTTGATACCTCTGCTCCAATTCATCATTATACTTGATTACATGTCGCTGATCAGCAAAGCTTTAGTTACAAGCCTTGCACGCAATGCATGCATTAAGTAACTGTGTTGATAAGACCAGTTTTGCAGACTTTATTAGATCAGAGGAAATGACACTTTGAAGAGAGGAAGAGAGAGGAAGGAAGCAACCGTCAGAGTTTTTCCTGTCGCCATGGCACCCACGTGCGCTACTTTTAGCACAGACACCTGCACTCCCACAGTCTGCGCGTTTTCCTCTGCGTGGTTTTTTTAAACCGAGTTATGTTTCCAGTAACTACAAGGTCAAAGTTTCTTAAAGGGGACCTGTTACTCTTTTCGTCACTTTTGGCATTAACTCTGTTACAATAATGGATTCTCATATTAAATATGGCCAGAGTTTCAAATAAAGGGGTCAATATAACGTAAGTACAAGTCTTCCCAAATCTAATCTTCCCTAATCTAGCTCAGTTAGCATTGACTCTGCTCCTTGGGCTTCTTGGGTGCTTTTGTTTATCAGCAGTGACTCACACATATACCATCAATTTAACCTGCCACCATATAATTATGGCTGTTCTCTTTCCAAAACAGTATTGTTGTGTGTGTGAGTGAGTGTGCTCACTTGGCTTTTAATAGTGCAGCGTCTGTTGGGCGAGAGTGTAACTGAGGTTATTTGTTAAAGCTACAATTTACAGATGTGTCCAAAATGCATCACATGCAGGCAGTCAGAAAGCTACACTTCTGAAACAAGGACTGATGCGAAGATACACTCCCCGTGTGTGTGTGTGTGTGTGTGTGTGCGTGTGAGTGTGTGTGTGTGTGTGCGCGCGTGAGTGTGTGTTTGTGCCTCTGCATGTTCCCAGTGGGCAGATTCTGTGTTGGAGCTTTCATAACAACTGCTCATGCAAACTGGAGACTGTGCGACGCAAGTCATTTGTTCAAGAAAACTGAAGATGAAAATTAATAAATTTTACACAGAATTTAGAAAACATAGTGTGTAATAGTCTATCTATCTTTGATACACTTTTAGGCTGTAAGAGTGATGGTGTTTCATTTTTTCCACACCCCTTTCAAAGACCTCTTTGAGATTTAAGACTTGGTTTAAAGGGTTAAGATAAAGTTAGGCTTAGGTCAGTGTAAGGGCTTTAGCCATTGCATTAGTCGTGATGATTAAACTTGGGTCTTCATGAGGAGTTGAATGTCCTTGTGCATGTTTTTAACAGCTGCAGTATTAGTGTGAAGCTCACTAATCAAAGCTGGATGGGTTACAGCCCGGATGTTGTCGTACACGAGTACATGATTGCATGGAAACGGAGCTAAAAACTCTGTTGTCTGTGTTGTAGTTCCAGCAGGCTGTGGAGAGGTTCCTGTACTCCTGTGGTGGATACTGTGTGGCTACATACGTCCTGGGTATTGGAGATCGCCATAACGACAACATCATGATCACTGAATCTGGTAATCTTACATCTGCATTTTCACGTCACTGTCAGACAAAATACAGATTAAATAATTACAAAAATGGGCTATTTTTTAGAAAGAAATGAAACTCGAGTGGCACCACACTAACAGACCTCCTTTGTGTTTCTGCAGGGAATCTCTTCCACATCGACTTTGGTCACATCCTGGGGAATTACAAGAGTTTCATGGGAATCAGTAAGGAGTGGGTTCCCTTTGTGCTCACACCAGACTTCCTGTATGTTATGGGAACTTCGGGGAAGAAAAGTAGCCCCCACTTCCAGAAGTTCCAGGTGCTTTTTTTCATGTCAATACAATATAGATGCAGGAACACACACGTCCCATTCTTAAATTCATGCAGATTCATGCAAACACCAGTTAGTCACATTTGTCTATATGAACATCCTCTGTGTTTCAGGACGTGTGCGTGAAGGCTTACCTCGCCCTTCGGCATCACACCAACCTGCTCATCATTCTTTTCTCCATGATGCTTATGACTGGTACAATCTCCTCCTGATACCACAACATCCAGTTATTAAAAAAAAAAAAATAATGTCATTTTCACAGGTTGGTCCAGTTGTACCCAATTTGAGTATGACTGGCTCACCGGTGACAAGTAGTTTTAAACAGATTTTCAATTTTTTTAGATATTGATACCAAAGTGAAGTGAAACTAAGACATGCTCATGCTTTGACACTTATTTTTGGTTCATTAACAGGGATGCCTCAGCTGACTAGTAAGGAGGACATCGAGTACATCCGCGAGGCCCTGACTGTTGGCCGCAGTGAAGATGAGGCACAGCGCCACCTGCTGGACCAGATAGAGATCTGCAGGGAGAAAGGCTGGATGGTTCAGATTAACTGGTTTGTTCATCTGGTCCTGGGAATCAAGCAGGGTGTGGAGAAACGGTCCACTTAGGACTTACTAAGACGTATTCCATGAAAAAAAAAAGTCAATGACTGAAGAGTCTTAAAATCTGAAGACAATCTAGAAGGATTTAAAATGTTTGCACACAATGTATTTATGAAAGTGGTGTTTTAGGCATCTAGAGACTGGTCGGTGACCATTAGACAGCCACTGGTCACGAGGGAAAACAGTGTTCTCAACAAGTTTTTGAGAGTGGTTTAAAGAGATATACGGTTCTGCAACAAAAACCTCTTTCTGGTTGCTTTTTCAAGGAAGATGCTAACTTGTCTGCAAACACTTGAAAACTGCTCACCCAGCTGTAGTGAAACTGTTAAAAGTGCAACACAAACCAGAAACGGAACACATCTGCCCTCAAAGTAAAAGTTGGGCCTTTTGAAATGTGTTTGTTCCAGTGGTAAGGCAGAACTTTTACTTTGAAGGTGAACCTTCTCTGTTTCCTGTTTGTGGTGCGCTTTTTCAAGTCAAGGCTGCTTGCAAACAAATTGCTGTCTTCCATGCAAGCTACGGGAAACTGTGGAAATCTAATAGTGACCAAAACAATCACAAGGACGATTTTTGGTGCAGCGCTGATGTCACCTGGCAACCTTCCCCAACTTCCAGGAACCACTTGCCAAGTGGTTGCCAAATACACAGTTTTGCCTAGCAACTAGAGGTTGCCGGGGGAAATGGCCTGATCAGTCTCTAGGCCTGTGCGAATGAGCTGAGACCATCTGAAATGAGATATTTCGCTAAATAATGGGATGTCACTGTCTACAAAACATCACTAACTTAAATTTTATCTGCTGATCCATTCCTGCAAAGCTTTGCGCTAAAGGTTATATGCTATGATTCAGACCAAGGGGAGAGATAAACCAAATACAGTGTGACTGTTTTCACTGCACAATGGACCATGTCAAACATCAAATGTGTCATTTTTAGATGCAAAATAGGAGTGACCTAAGACTTAAAAGCACTGAATCTGTCTGCTTTAGTGACACCACTAAATGCAGTAGTTAAAAAGAAAGCTTTTAAAACAGAAGCAAACAGTAAAAAACGGATCTTTGCAATGTTTACGTTCATCCTTAAAAAATGTTTTAAATGTGGTCAGAGTATTTTAGTAGTGTTTCAGTGTCCAGGTAATTAAATGTTTAATATATATATTTGACTAGTATGCAAGAGTTTATTGAAATAGTTAGATTCTCCTTTTCAGAGATTGCAAATAATATAACACATCCAACTTTGTGCTTGATGAGAGGCTTATTATTTATACGTGAAAGTGGTTTTTATTTGCACTGCCCATTAAGGAAAAACTGTTCGATGTCTTTAAAACTGGAATTTCCAACTTCTAATTATGTAATGACTTAAAAACATGTTTCAGTCTGTTTTATGGCTGTTTGCTGTCTTAAAGTTTAAAATAACAGCCATGTACAGAGATAAGTTGCAGCTTACTGTATGAATATGTACTTTTGTCTTTCCACAATTTCTCTGAAATAAACAGGAGGTGGGATTGTGTTGTCTTTCCATATCAGTAGTATCCATGTATCTATGATGGAGATAAAAGCTAAAAGAAAGTTAAATGCAGTAGTTTGACAATCAGTGTTGTTTTAAAGTTTGCATTAAAACATTATTGGAAAGATGGAAAACTTTCTTCTTCTTCTTCTTCTTTTTTTTTTTTTTTAGCAGAAACAATGTTTTATAATCAAGCCTTTTTGTGCGTGTAATTGCCTGTAGACGTTGATTCCGGACAATAAAAGGACTGAAACGTGTTTGTGCTGTTCAATGTAAGTCATGTCCTTTCACAGTAACACTCACTACAGCCAAGAAGTGTGCAAAAGAGCATCTCTGAATGCACAACATGTCATGTCAAACCTTGATGGAGATGGATTACAGCAGCAGGAGAACCCACCAGGTGCTACTCCTATCAGCTAAGAACAGGAAACAGAGTCTAGAGTTTGTACAGTTTCACCAAAATTGGAGAAAAGAAGACAGGGAAATGTTGCCTGGTCTGAGTTTCAATTGGTGCCTCAACATTTGGATGAAAGGGTGAGAATTTGGCAATATACAACATCAGTGCATGGATCTGTGTTGCCTTGTGTCAACGATTCAGGCTGCTAGTGGTAATAGAGTAATGGTGTAGGGGATATATTTTTAGCAAACTTTGGGCCCCTTAATACCGACTAAGGTACACTCGGGCAGGCTTTTAAACAATGCTATCTATTGATGGCTACTTCGAGTAGGATAACACACCATGTCACAAAACTCTCAAACTGGTTTCTGGATTATGTCAAGACGTTTACTGAATTCAAATAGCTTCCAATCATGCCCATGGATAAAAATCTCTGTGAAGTATTTCCAGCACCTTGTTGAATCCATGCCATGAATAATTGAAGCAGTTCTGAAGGTAAAGGCGGTCCAACTTAGTATGAGCAAGATGTGCCTAATAAAGTGTCTGGTGAGTGTACTTCAACGATGGAAGTCCACTTTTACCACAAGATGGCGCAAGACCACAAGCTAGTCTCTACATTTACACGTCCCAAAGCTCGACATCATAGAAACCAGTCTCATCCTTTCCTCTGCTCCTCTTTTTTCCCTGTATTTTTCACTGTTCAGCTCCCCTTTTCCTTCCTGATAGTTATCCCATGTGTTCTGTTCCTCCTCACCTTATCTCCTTTGTCTTCCCCAACAAAATTTCAGCAGAGTCGTGGGAGTAAGTGCACTGCACGAAGAACACATCTCTTTCAGTCTTTATGGCAGTACGCTTATGCCTTGTGATGTACAGTGTTGAGGTTCTAAATGGATTAGACAGATGAGCCTCCTCCTTTTGAATTTTTTCTATGTAATGTAATTTGTAAGGTTTTTAATGTGCCTACGAACTGTATCGAAGCAAGACAATAATGGTGCTCACTGAATAGAGTGTTTTTTTTCTTATGCATTCTTGCAGATAGACATAAATCGTCAATGCTTTTATGTGCAACGTCTCCTCCATCCTTCTCTTTTGGACAGCAAAAATATATTTTACACAGTGCTGTGCATAAGTATTGAGCCAGCCCTCATTTCTTTGTAGAAGAAGTGGTGGGCCTGCAAACTATTTACAGCAGATGGACAATATATGAAAGTCATCTCCTTAAGAAACAGGAAAACAAAATCCAGCAAAGACCTGATACAGGACCTGAGAGATGCATCTGACCCTTCGATTGATCTATTTACTGTTTATTGAAGCCTCATCAGAAATTGTGGCTGTCAGTAAACCGTTCTTAAGCAGAGGAAAAAGGGAAGAAAAGTCTGAGGTATGTCAAATTATACTAGAACTGCCAAAATGTTGATTCTGTTCATCTGGACATAGTGTTTTCAGTGGGAGAAACGTTTTGTCACTCATCCAAGTGACTTCTTCAGTCTCAGCTGGCTGCAGGTTTCCCCAACCTTATAAACAGTACATTTGCATAATGACAGAAACTAGCACCACTGAAGGAACAATGGGCTGTGAGGTCAGTTTTTTGGTCATTAATATGCTAATTGTCATGACCAATGATCAACAACCAATGTTGACCAAAGACATATCCAAGAACTGGAGTGAAAATCTGTGACAACAGGTCTTACGAAGTGATGAATTTGAAATTTGTGCTCCAAATCGTTGTCTACAAGTATGGAGGAGGTCAAGGAGGGAGGTATAACAGTGAGTGTCCAGAGCCATCTGTAAAGCATGGTGGAGGGTCTGTCATGGTTTGGGGTTGCATTGCAGCCAATCTTGATGAAAATCTTGATGGACCCAGAAAAGTACCATCAGAGTTTGGTCCACCATGCATTACCACTGGGAAAGTATCTGACTGGCAATGGGTTCATTTATCAGCATGATGGTGATCCCAAACTGCAAATGCAGTAACAGCATACTTGTACAAAAATTCACACAGTGAAACACTGTCATGGATTTCCTCCCTCAAGCCTGGACCTCAAGATTATTGAAGCAGTATGCGATCATCTTGACAGAGAACAGATCAAAATGCCCCTAACATCCAAAGAAGAGCATTGAATGACCTTCAAGAAGCTTTGAGAAGTATTCTGGGCGATCGTGGCTCAAGAGTTGGGAGTTCGCCTTGTAATCGGAAGGTTGCCGGTTCGAGCCCCGACTTGGACAGTCTCGGTCGTTGTGTCCTTGGGCAAGACACTTCACCTGTTGCCTACTGGTGGTGGTCAGAGGGCCCGGTGGCACCAGTGTCCGGCAGCCTCGCCTCTGTCAGTGCGCCCCAGGGTGGCTGTGGCTACAATGTAGCTTGCCATCACCAGTGTGTGAATGGGTGGCTGACTGAATGTGTAAAGCGCTTTTGGGTCCTTAGGGAGTAGTAAAAGCGCTATACAAATACAGGCCATTTACCATTTATTCCTGAAGGCTGCCTTTTTTTTTTTTTTTTTTACCTTATATACTGTTTCCATTCATGTTTGCACATTTCAAGAAACCTTCAGAGTGTGCCAGTATAATCCTACTTAAATGTTCAGATTGCCTTTACATTTAAGTAATTAACATTCAGTCATGATCTGTAGTATTTAAGAGCTGTAGCCCAGTTGGTCCTGATTTTCTATCAAAATTGCAAGAGAAAAACATCTTTTTTTTATTTAACTGGATGGCTGTTGTGTAACAAATTACTTGAGTCCAAATTTGACTGTGTATGCAGCTCACCTGTTTGTCTGTTGGCTAAACAGAATTCATAATTCTGAATAAATAATAATTCTGGGAACCCTCACTTTGATTCTCTTGTAAACCTACAAAGTTGCAGGTATTTAATAAACTCACAGGACTCCTGCAAACAGCTGGAAGCAAAAATTGAAACTTAAGCTTTCCTATGTTTTGTGAAACATTGATTACATTTGTTTTTAGTAACTCTGATTAAAAACATATAACCCATCTGTGGTCTGCTGGCTTGTGTCCAAAAATGGTCCTCATAGTTGAAGCACTGATGACAGGACTCACAAACACTGTAGTGTTTCACCAGAAATGGTAACAAAAGCTAAATGTGTGTATTTTTTTCTATGATAAAGAAATCAGTGCAGCAAATTATAGTTTCATAGTAAATATGTAGGGAACAAAAACAGAAAACCATTTAATTTGATGAGAGAGTCATAAAGTTACCACAGAACCAGATCCGAGTCAGCAAAAATTCTCTATATTATGTTAAATATCGAGGGATATTATAGATGGATATATAAACCCCTCGTAACAACAGCGAATGCACTTTTGAGAGTATAGTGGTGCAAAAACGATAGGTACAGATCCACAGAGAGGTGAAAGAAGCAGTATGGTTAGATGAGTCATCCTTTGTCATATTCTCAACAAGTGAGGAAATGCATGTTTGGCATCCACCAGGATAACAGCATAGGCCTGAGTGCTTGATCTCAACAGTGAAACAATGCAGTGACTCTGTTGCTTAAGCTTGAATCCATTGAATCCATCCACTGCAAATCAGTGTGCTTTAAATATACAGTATCGTGCTTTCTAACAAACCGAGAGCGAGTCAAATTTACCGATGAGCACACAATTATGGTGATCACATCACAGAGGCTTTTCCTCACATAAATGCTGTGAGTTGTAGAACAGCCAGAAGTATTTCAACAGGGCATATTTCTGCTTCTGAAACAGCAACTAAATGATTTTCAGTAGCTTTTTTTCCAGGGTAAATGTGCACTGTAGCTTTTACAAAATAACTCCCTCGGCTGTGACAGGGCTGTGAGGTTGGTGTGGGAGGGAACTGGAAGAAACTGGAGTGAACTGGAGCATCTAGAATCGATTCCCTCTCTTTCTTTATTATCTCTTGTTCCTCTCCAGGAAGACATGAACCAGATCAGACGACGGGGGAAATCACTCCATTGTCTGTATGCGTGTGTGCGTGCACATGTCTGCGTGCCGTCACGTACTGTGTGCATGAATGTGTGTGCTCCTGTATAATCTTTGTGAGGAACAGTGGGAGTTTAGGAGCATCAGGGTGAGGGTATGACCTGGTTATATTAGGGTTAGGACCTGGTTTGAGGTTAATTAGAAATAATTAGTGTGTGTAGTGCTGTGTAGAACCAAAGGTTAAAGACTGCAAAGGCACTAAAATAATTGTGTGTGTGTGACTTGTGCATGCACATGTGCACATATCTGTGTATGCACAACTATGTTAATGTAAATGCTGTTAAACCGTATGTGCATGTATATGCCTATGATGTGTGGGTGTGATTCACTCTGTTTGTGGTGGGTGTTTTGAAGTGGCTTGAAGGGCATAAATATAGATTTGATGCTTTCTCTCTGAATTCACAGTGTGAGTGTGAAGAGTACATGTTAGCTGTCGAAGATGTCTCCATTCATGCGCTTATTTTTCATCTTTTCTGTCACTGTAGTGTACATTTTTGAAAAATTAGATGTGAAATGAAATTTCATGATAGGTAAACAAAATAATTACCAAACCATTTGTAATATTACTGCATTTTACACATGTATTTCTTGGGGATACTGGCAGAAGAATCTTCCAGACCAACCGAATCAAGAAATCGCTTAAATAGGGGCAAGGTTTAAATAGAAGTTTACTGATCTGGACCATTCTGGTGTGTGCTAACACAATACCACAATCTTACCAGGAGAGGAGATCCCAGGAAATTCCCCTTAAGAGAAACTGCAAAAAATTCAAGAGCTACATTTCAGACTCTTCAGGCCTCAGCATGTTAAAGATCATGACAATCAAAGAAAGACTAGGAAAGCCTCTTCTCTCTGGAAAGAGAGAAGTTGTATCTTAACAAACCACAGGAACTCTGGAGCAATGTCATTTGAACAGATTGGAAATTGGTTGGCCATAATGCACAGTGCCATGTTTGGCAAAACCAAAATACAGCCTAACAGCACAAATACTTGATAAAAACTGTCAAGCGTGGTGGTGAAGAGGTCATGATTTGGGCTTGATTTGTGGCCACAGGAGCTGGGTACTTTACAGTCACTGAGTCGACAGTTAACTTCTTTGGATAACAAAGAATTCTTGAGTCAAATGTGAGGCTGATAAACCTCGGGCTGGCAACAGGACAATGATCCCAAGCACAGCAGAAAATCTGCAACAGAAATGCTGAAAAAGAAAAGAAATAGCTCAAAGTTCAGACCTCAACCTGACTGAAATATTATAAATATTATAACAAAATGACAACTGAACTAAAGCAATGTTGTAAAGAACAGCAGGCCAAAATATAATATATTACATATATTAGCTTCAGACCCTGTACCTGTATACTTTACATTGCTTCGCCAAATGGTCAACCACATAACCACAGTCTGTAGTCCGAACATGACCTTTTACCGGTTTCCACGATTACAACACCTAGCCGTTAAAATTACAGCCTTTAATATTTAACGCCCTGAACATATCTGTACCCTCTGTAACTGGAGAATGAACGTGGAGTTGTGTCTGAGTACACACACGTGTGTGTCAGTGTGCCACATCAGATACTTTTACTGACAGAATACGAGGGCGCATGAAAGTGTGTGTTAGTGCGTGCATGCATGTGTGTGTGCAACCTGATGCTGCTTCTCGCACTCTATCTGTATTTAGCATCAGTTACCATCAGGTAGAACAATTAGTCACTGAGGAGAGAGGCCAAGCAGGAGGAAGTTTAATGTGTAACACACAAACCTGTAGCTAATTAGATCATTTATTTAATTAATTACTTTCCAAGAGAAGAAATAGAGAAGCAGTAAGGTCGAAATATATGCTTTTACTGATATGCAAATCCCATTTTAACCGTGGTGATAAAAATCTAGCTTTAAATTAAATGCCAAATGTTATAATGAATTGTAAAATTAGAAAAGCTATATTTTTATTAATGATTTAAAAGCATAACAAGTCAAACTTTTTCCTACGTCCACCCTTAAATGTAGCATTTTTCTTGCAATCATGTTTTTATTGTAAACATAAGTTACCAGAGTGTTATTAGCTAATGCTAACAAGCTAGGTTAGCAAAGACACAGACACCTACTAATCAGTTCTAAGTAAAAAATTAAGACAGAGCCAGAATTTTACTCACCAAAACTGGAGCACAAATTTTTTCAGACAAGCTGTTAGTACAACCATAACTATACAGGAAGTCTTATTATGTAGTGGGTAATTCTCTTAATCCATCACAAAACACCAGCAATACACACACACTGTTTTAATCATTTGAGTTAGCAAAAATGGTGTCTAGCATACAACTCTGGACTATAGTTGCCTCTGTAAGGACACCTGTAAATAAAACAGTATCCATAGGTAAGAAAAAAATCCCTCGCCTTCAGATTTACAAAGACTGTAGAGGCTAAAACCAACTTTCCAGGAGGGTGTAAACATATTGTTTCCATGACTGAAGTTCACCATTTTAATATAGAAGTCAATGGGAATTGGAACGAGCCATAACTGCCCATTAAATGAACTGCAGTTTTTGGCCTTCCACATTAGCTTCATTTTTCAGTCCTAGAGGCAGCTGCTTGCTGTGAACATAAATTTTTAAGTGGAGATGTTAACTACACCTAAGGAGCATTTGAACAGCAAACATCCATTGCTTGAAATTCTGACATATGCATCACTAAAGCCAAGCAAGTGATAAAGATTAAGCTGTTATATTAAATCGGTTAATGTTGGATTTCCTAGACAATTGTGGGGCAATTTACCATCTTTTGTTTTAAAAAAAGATGTATTACTTACAGCTACATGTTTCTTTGCTCACAAAGGCTCGTGGACAGTCTGTGGGTTTAAAGCAGTTTGAAATGACAAGCAAATACATCTAAGGTCTCTGAGAAAGGATACATAAACAAATATGCAAGATTTGTCATTGCTCAGCAAACAAAAAGAAGAAGTTTTGAGGTTGGTATTTCTGCTGTGCACATTGTCCAAGCCTAGTCTACTAAGCCTAGTATGCTCTCAGAAATCTCATTTAATGGATGCTTTTTCAGTATAGTCGCAAAAACAGATACTTTGGTCCCATTTATTTAGCTGAATCACAGCTAAATAGTTTGACAGGAATGAAAATTATTTTTGCACTAACAAGGTGGTTCTGCACATCACAGTGTGCAGTATGTTCTTTTTTCTGAGAAAACTGGATAACTGGAGGACAAAAAAAAGAAGTGACAGCCCCCCAAAAAAACCTCTCCACAGCAGTGAGTATAATTCTGACGCACAACATGAGAGATGCAGAGAAGACCTGAGAAAAAGCTGAAAGTCAAGGACAAAGGTGTAGCTAGTCATTTTGATTTTAATCGAATCGAATGGCCATAAAATCCAAATTGGAAAAAGTAGCTACTAAACAGGACCCACTCAAAATCAGGCCAGCGAAGAAAAACACAGCTAATGTTAACATAACATAACTGACGTCCCCTAGCGACACACAAGAGTATATATTGATATAGGAGACACATAAAAAGGGGAAAACTAACACAAACAACAACCAAAAAGCCCTAACGTAGCATAACAATTTTTTTTACAAACCAACATTTATCATATTTATCATATTTATATAGTTTATCATATTTATATAATCACATTTGCCATGACCCTCTCACCCAGCCAACCAGTCCTTTTGAGCTTGAGGAAACACAAGTAGCATTTGAGCCAATGGTGTTGAATTTGATGGAACTGTGAATGCAGATCAAATTTTAGATCTGTAAATCACACTGCACACTGTGCACACACCGGAAATTGAGTAGAAGCATACCTGGAGAGAGAAAACACAACATGCAATGCTATCAGTCATGGATTGGCCTCCCCAGAACCTTAACATACAAAGGAACAAATATCCAAAGAAGAGCTTTGAATGTCCTTCAAGAAGGACATGGAGAGCCATATCTGAAGGCTTCTACTTTCACTGGTTTGCTTTTTCGCCCATCCTGACACAACTCCAGAAATAGTTGTGCCTTCTCCCAGGATCAAACTAGAGAACTACTGTTTGTTAGGTGAATTTATAAACCACTACACTATGGAGCCAGTCAAAGGAATGACTAAAAAAACTGGCCTAAGAGAGATGTGTAAATGTGGTCATTGCAAATATTTAAACATACTGACTTTCAACCTCATTAGAACTGTACAAAAATTTTAAAAAGATCAAAATCAGGCCACTTCTATAAAATTGTTGCAACTCATAAACAAGTACCACAAGTTATAACACCTGACTCATCTCCATGTCCCGATTAAAATGACGAAAGGGAATTAAATGTCTCAAAGGACTCTTTTACACTTCAACCTAGTGCACATATAAAGGTATAGGGCTGTTTTTCACAATCTTGCTTGAACATATATTCTTTATTCTTGCTCTATAATTAGCTAGTAATATCTGGACTTGTTATTGCCCTGTTGAAGGTGCACCTAAAGTCCATATGTGCTGCTCCTAATGCGAACTGTCACTATCGCGCTCTCTGCTCCTTGTATAATTTTAATTTGCCCCAGGATGCCTCTCTCTGGTCTTAAGTCCTTTAAGACACCACAGGTTTGCAGCTAAATCTAAACAGAAGGCACAGTAATTACTGCACATTTGATGCCCCAATAATCTCCGCTCAAGTATGTGGGGCTATAAACACCCAATCAGCCAGCTGGTCTCTTACCCATGAGCCTGGTGTACAGTGCATTAAGCAAGTGTACACAATAAGCTGAGTTACGGAGTTTCTGCCGCCCTGCCAGCCAGTTGGAGAGGAGCATTATCCCGTCAGAGCTAAGCTTCATCAGAGCTTAGGATTGTACTACTGAGTCAGAGTGTTGCTGTTCTTCCTCTTACCTGCTGTTCTCTGCAAAACAGCATGGTTAACTGACTGGCTGACTGGGAACTTATGGGAAACGAGTCTCTGCTTGAGTCACAGAGTTGGTGAAATGGCCTTCCGCAGATCTCCCTCCTCTACCTGTGCAGGTGAGTGCTGCAGACACTGACAGAAAGGCCTTGTCTCTTTCCTTTGTGTGGCCTGTGTGGCCTGTCCCTCCTGTATCTTCACCTAACAAAAGACAGGACCACTGTAGAGTAACCCACCTTTTGTACCTTCCCTGTTCCCCCAGTGTGTGTGTTTGTGTGATTGTGTCAGCAGGCCACGTGGGGCAGCCATCAACAGGCAGCTCTTTACAGCAGGCAGGGTATATGGTTGCATGTGAGTTTAATACAGTTATGCAGTCAGGCCCCTCTTGAGCCTCTTGCTGTTCTCAGCTTGTCTCAGAGAGGAAATCCTTTGTCATATTTGAACAGAATTAATCAGTTTTGAGAGATGACTGTTTCTCAGACATGTGCTCTCTCGAGGTAAGCCTCAGGCAGAGCAGTAATCCCAATTTATTTACATGGCTGACTGCTGCTGTGATTCACTGTTAGTCAGGCGAGGAGCCTCCTGGGCCTAAGGTGAAATTTTATTTTTGGGTTTAAACAGCAGGATACTGGCAAGGCAACATTCTCAGAAACTCAGAAAGACATAGGTTAAAAGAAACCGTCCTTTTATGCCCCACCACCCCCACCTGGAGGCTTTCTCTCCCAAAGTCAATAAGAGAATAATGACTGATAATTTATAACTGTCTTTGATCTACTGCCCAAGTTACCTTCTTTTTCATTTAATAGTGTGTACAGTATATGTGCATAAAAATACAGACACATGAATGAATCTGAAAGACACAAGCAGAAATCTGTAGTTTTTCTTGGGGGAAAGACATGGTGTGAAATAAGGTATTGCCGTTGGTAACTTATGGTAACTGTGAAGCATGGTGGCTTTGGCCTGCTTTGTTACCTCAAAGCCTGGATGCCTCTAATTGCTGGGAGAAAGCCATTTACCCATATTGTCCATAACAGAAAAAGTCCTTTGGCCAACATTTTGCAAGACTTGTACTGAATAATTTGTTTAATTATTAAGTTATTCAGGTAACATATTGGTACATTAAAAAAACTAGTTCTATACGATATTAGACACAAAATACCTTTTACTTCACAGAAAAGTGCCTTCTCATGGATTAAACATTACCATTATGTAGGCTGGACCATGACTGGTCTTCAAACCATTAACTAAGACTGATATACAAAACCCATCAAGAAATGTGAAATTCATTTTTCATCAAAGGGGACTTTGATATTTGTGACAAAAATTCTTGTGCAATTCAGCCCAGCTCAGTGCTCAGCTAATGGTGGAAGTCTCCAGCGCTGTAACACAATCATTTTTCCCTCTAATTAGTAGTTAATAACATAAAACCAAATAAGACACTGTTCAGGCAGAGGTGTCCGTGCAATCAGTCAACTAGAGTTGAGGCAGCATGTACTAAAAGCATCAGCATTAAGTCTATGTGCCGTGCTGCTGCCCATTAGCTGTTCTCTGAAAGGTGCCCTTTGTCTCTGCCATTAGAAATCAGTGTGAAAATAGAGAGAGAGTTTATCTTACACAATCATTCTGAGAAACAGACGCTGGATGAAACTGCAAGAGCTTCTGGTATAAAGCAACAAGGAAAGTGAGGAAGCTTTTTTATGTCAGGCACCTCAAAAGAGAGCGTCCCAATTTAGAATAATATGTCTCATGGGACACTCCTTGCAGTGCAATCTCTGAACACAAAATACAGAATAAACGTTTTGTATTCACATATTTTCCAATAAATTTTCAGAGTACAGAGATTAAGCTATCACTTTTTCAGATTTGGACCCCCGCATGCTCCCTCTAAGACCCCCTGCTGCTCCCCAGAAACCATTTCATGAACAGTTTGTCATTTGCAAAAAATATATTTAATTACCTGCTGTGTTCTTTTAAGTTGGACTGCCTGTTGGTGTGTATGCCATCAGGGCCATAGGGGACACCTCGGGTAGCAGGAATAACCACAAAGGTGGTTTGGAGTGTACTGAATGGTATTTATTAGAGCCTGAATGAATGATTTTGGCATCTTTTATGGTTTTGGGGGGATACAATATTAGCTTATTAGCAGATATTTGTTGTATAAATGCACAGATACTGTTTGTCCACATACTGAGTTATACTGAGCAGAGAAAATGATGGGGTCATTATGTCACAAGCTAGTTCACAACTTAATGTAAAGACCACGCTTGACTCATCACCTGCGCGGCTGTGATGCTACTCTGCGATGTGCCGCAGAGAGTGCTGCAAGCAAGGAGTTGGAGCTGCTCTCCTGCGCAAACTGTGTGATGGCCATTGTTTGATGACCCTTTTGGAATAACCCCTGGCATGTTTTTCTGCATTATGTTGTGTAATGTCGAACAAGCTGATATCTGTGTTAGGCCAATATCAGATGATAATATTGTTAGGCTGTCCTGTGAAGACATGTTTATGTTCTGTGGACTGAATCTGTCAGTACAGTAGTTTTGCAGCTGTGTAAAACTGTTGCAGGTGTTTATTAAAGGTCATGTATGAAGATGGGCGTGGTCTGGCTCAGGACTACTACTATATCGCTGGTACACATTCTTTTTAATTAATTCTGCCAAAGAGGTCATGTTTTTTTTTTAGCATTTGCATATCATACTGTCTGTAAACATGGCAGCTCACAAAGATTTAAATGAATTCTGATGGCTTACATCCAACAAGATCTCCGAGGTCAACCCAATGATTTATTGGTTGAAAATTGACAAAAAAAAAAAAAAAAAGATTTTTACAAGTATTGTGTGTATTGTCAACACATAGAAAATACCATTTACAGATTTCAAATAACATATTTGACCTCTGACCTCTCCTTCAAGGTCAATAGATTGATCTAAAGGTCAAAGTGATAAGAATGCTTCATGGAGCTGTTTATTAAAACTATGTTTCCACCTGCTATTGTTTATACTGACAACATATATGCATATAGGGAATGATATAGGGTGATTCTAAATGTCACTAAATGTCACTACTTTGGACCTCTGACCTCGTCTTCAAAGTCAAATAAGGTTAAAAATTCAGAAATTTTCCGTTTATCTTTAAAACGATGCTGAAAATTCTACTGTCTTTGTTCGTATTGTATTGTATGTAGGAAATGATGCAGTTATGTGGGGGTTTTGACTATCACATTATAGTTTGCATCCAAATATCATCTCACATTTAACCTCAGATCTCACTTTTACATTTCACATCTGCCTTTCTTTTAATTGTTAAGAGAAATTATTAAGAGAAAGAGAATGAACTGCCTTGTTATTTAGAAATATACTGTAGTATAATATTATATAATAACCTAAAAATATTCTTTACAAACCAACACCTATTATCCATGAACTACTCCTACATAATGTTTGTGTAATCAAAGAAAACAGATGTTATACTACCCTTAACTCATTTTTGCTGCACTACAACTTTTTTGGTCATCTGTGTTTGAAGCTTGTGAGCTTTGTGTCTCTTCTTGTGCCCTTATGTTTCTTCCTGCTATTCCCTGAGTAAGAGTATTCTTTTAAACACTTTCATTTAATCTAATTTTGACTGTACCTATTTGTTCTGAGCGTTTTTACTTTTTTGGGGTGTGTGGTGTTCATCAAAGTAAAGGTAAAGTTTGAAGATGGGTGTAGTTGGAGAACTTGCTAAGATGATCTCAAGTTCATGTTTTATTTTACAATTTAGACACACTAACCCTGTTTTCAGCAAAGCTCTGCCTTATTTTTTAAAGTAGGGCTTTACATAAATATAACGTTTATGGGGATATTCTCAATAATTTCCCCCTCCTACCAGATTTAAATTGGCGACCTTCCAGTGACAGGCCTGCCTCTTGCACCTCCAGGCTACTGTGATGCTATATATATATCTATATCTATATATCTATATATCTATATATATATATATATATATATATATATATATAAAATTGTGTGCTTGAAATCCTAAAAACATTTTACCCCTCTTGACCTCACGGATAGATCTCATTGTCATACCATATTTTTTAGCATGGTGCAACTATTTGGATGACCAAGAGAAAGAGCTGTCCGTGGTACTGAAATGAGAGCACAGCACGTGGCCTGGTGCGTTACTATGGCTACAGCTGTCTGTATCCCTAAAATAACCATACACACACACAGAGAGAGTAACCTTATTACAAAAAAATGGCAATCTGTTCAGTTCCTGACAGCACAGTGGTCACACTGATAAAAGCGGACAAATATCGTTTTTGTCACTAATGCTCTCAAACTCCCTCCGAGGTGCCATTTGGAAAATCAGCACTCAGTGCTATGCAACAAGTAACCTGCTGTTTTTTTCTTCCTTCGTGCCCTTAATGCAGGATAAAAATGAAGTCTACACATTTACAGTATTTTTTTTGTTTCTTGTATTTTTTTTTCTTTGTGTTACAATGTGTCCTTTGTGCTCTGAGGCAAATTGAGAAGTTGGCACTTTGTAGGCTTGTCTTTTGTAAAGTGCTTTGAGACCAACTTTGTGATTGACTGACACATGCATCAATTTGCACAGTGGGAAACAAAGCTCCACCGGGCCACTTTGCATATTTGTAGCTCCAAATACAGAGAAAACTGGCTGAAAATGTTGAACGCAAGACTGCCAAACCTGTGTGACACACTGACCTGGGGATAAAATAGTGTATATATTCATTTTCAAAAGGACAGATGGCAGCATGTTTATTGGTGGGTCACCTTACTTTTTGAAGCTGAGTATATATTATGTTGCATTATGGAGAAGAAATGCAGTAAACAAAAGCTTAAGATAGTGAAGAATGGTGGAACAAAACAGTTCTGGGATATAAATGACCTTACTGAGAGTTAGAGATGATACCTTCCATTCTCTTCTGCTTACCCAATTCAGTGTCACTGGAGTGCTGGAGCCTATCCCGACTGTCACAGGGTGAGAAGACAGGGTACAACCTGGACAGGATGCTAGTATTTCAAAGGAGAAAATACTAGATTTATTTATGTATTTAATATACACCAAGCAAATGTTTAGAATGTTTTAAACTTTTTAAACAGATACAGTGCATCCAGAAAGTATTCACAGCACTTCACTTGTTCCACATTTTGTCATGTTCCAGCCTCATTCCAAAATGAATTAATTCATTTTCTAGACACAGTATCCCAAAATGACAAAATGAAATAAGTTTGCTTTGAATTCAAATTTATTAAAACAAAAAACAAAAATATAACATCTAAGCATTCACATCCTTTGCTCAGCACCTTGTTGAAGCACCTCTGATAGTAACTACAGACTCTTTTTCATTATGATGCTACAAGCTTGGCACACCTATTTTTGGGAATTCTCTCCCATTCTTTTTTTTGCAGAACCTTTCAAGCTCATCAGGTAGGATAGGAAGTGTCGGTGCCATTTCTCAAGAGAGGTTCAAGTCTCAGCTCTGGCTTGACTGGTCAAGGACATTCACAGAATGATTTTAAAGCCACTCCTTTATCTTGGCTGTCCAGAGTGCTCAGGAGTAGGTTGTCATCAAGGATGTCTTTGTACATCACTGCATCCATCTTTCCCCAACCGTAACCACCCTCCCAGCTGCTGAAAAACATCCCCACAGCATTATACTGCCACCACCATGCTTCACTCTAGGGATAGTATTGGCTAGGTGATGAGTGGTGCTGGCGTGGCTTTCTTCTGGCCACTCTACCATACGGGTCTGATTGGTGGAATGCTGCAGAAATGATTGTCCTTTTGGGAGATTCTCCTTTCTCCACAGAGTAAAACTAGAACTCTGGATTGCTCACTTCTTCCCTTTATGGATGTTGGAGCCGACTGTGCTCATTGGGACCTTAAATACAGGAGAATTTTTCTATACCCTTGCCCTGATCTGTGCCTAGATACAATCCTGTCTAGAGGAGGTGAAAAATGAATGAAATCCATACAAGAATAAGGCTGTAACATGACAAAATGTTGAAGAAAAGAAGTGCTGTGAATACTGTATCTGTATGTAAATGTGCAAAATATGTAGACCAAGGAAAAGCTTTGAGGCACTGGAAACTTTCGAGTTTCTGTTTGTAGTACACCTGTCGTCCCAGTTTTATTGACTGGGCATGTATGAGCAGTCTTTGGTTACATGCAGGTAAACAGTCCAGGTGGAGAGTAAAAGAGCGATTTCATTTCAAAAACATCTGCTGTCATGTGATGCTAGACACTAACTTTAAAAACTGTACAAACAATTAGTCTTGAACTGGATAGCCATTATCTGCTATCCACAGATCCTGGCTAAGTGAACAGACCAGCAGATGTGTCCCACAATAGTCTGCAGCTTAGCATTAAAACATAAGTCAGACAGAAACAATTGGACAATGGTCGCACAGCCTGACTGACGACCTGTCCAGGTTGTACCCTGCCTCTCACCCTAAGACAGCTAGAATTGGTCTAGTTTGCTTCAAATGTAACTAAATTTGTTGTTAAGTTCTTAGGAAGTTTGCCGGTTAACATATTTAATCTTAATTGTGGTCAGTTTAGGGTTTTACGGAGAGATTATGTGTTGAATATGTCTTGAAGGGGAAACAGCAATTTCCTGAGACATGGAAGCCAGTAACTTTAGAAACTCACTGCACCTGGTTACTCAAGTCACACAGTGAATGTGACTTCACATGAAATCACACACATGAGACTTGTGTTTCATAATAGACAGATTTTTCTACATATACATAAATTACAGCTAGCTCATTGTTGTTTCTTCAGTAATTGTATTAAATAAAGCTAACTGATATGTGAACAATATCAGTTCACAAACTGTTAGAATTAGTTGAATAATCTGCAGCTGTGTTTAATTTCCAAAATAAATGTCTTGCAGAGTCATGGCCTAATGGTGCAGGCTTCAAGCGAGTGGCCACAGTACTCAGCGAATCTTCCTCAATCCATAGTGATGCGCTGTGCTACCTGAACAAGGACATGTCCGGGATTGGACTGGAACCCATGTCCTACAGCACCCTGGAGCCTGGACCTTATAGAGAAGAACCATGGGCTGAGGAATCACAAAGTCTGCTACAGGTAACTACAGGACCAGAGAAAATGTGCATGTGTGGGGAACTATAATAACATGCTTAAAAAGCTATAATATTTTTTGGGGAACCAGTCTAATGGGGTTTTTTTCCCCTTTCATTCTTTCGTTACCAACTTCCTCAACTAAACCAATCACGTAATATTTCCTGTGAGCTCATGTGTTTCATTGCATTGCATCATTGTATGATTTATCATGTCTCATTAAAATGACCCCAGATAAGACTGTGATAATGATGAAGGAGGCCAGTCTCTGAGGTTTAATGATGTTTGTTCCTGTACTCTTTCAAAATAAAAGTCGCATCTGAGATATTTGAATCACCTCGGACTGACTTTGAGAAGAAGTTTAAAATGAATGTAAGAGTAAGGAATAGACTTGAGCTGAATCTGTGTGTGTGTGTGTGTGTGGGGGGGGGGGGGTTGTTCTACAATACACCCTTTATAATGCTTCAAAACACAGTTCACAGAACATGTATATACTGATGCAACACAAAAATGTGCTCACTTCTCTTTCTTTTCTTTGCATACCATTTCCTTACACTTGTACGTTAGTCCCTCCATCACACAAACACAAACACACAAAAAGAAAGAAAAATCTTTCAAATTTAAAATAGAAAAACTGACATGCTGTGAAAAGCACAGATATGCTGCTGGGGCACAAAAGCACTGTTTCAAACACATTTTGCTGCTTTAATGATGTGAAAACACAGGTCTCCCTGCAAGTTACATCACCGGAGTGTGGAAACAGCCAATGCTGCTCCCTCTCTCCACGCTGCAAAAAGTGTCCATCCTAACCACCTTAACCAAAACGAAAAATGAAAAGTAGCAAACACTTTGGGGAGTCCTATATTTTACTGTAAATAAATTTGGTCTTTTTTTCAGGTGGTTGAATGTCATATACACTAAAAAAAAAAAAAAAAAAAAAATCTACCCAAAATGCTGATTTTAACTAATAATGTAAAATGTCCACGTAATTTTGTTACATTGGTACAATGTAAAATGTAATTTTACATTCACGTTAAAGATTAAGTATGTAAATAAATTAATCTTTGAATATAGCGACATGTATACTCAAAAAAGGGAAAAATTAAAAAACTCAAATTAACTGAGGGTGATTTTTTTTTCTTTTTTGAGTATACATGTCGCTATGAGCAGCAAGACCAAAACAACATATTAGAGATGGGCATTTTTTACAGCGTGGGACGCTCCGTGCCAAAAGCGCAGGCAGCGCGCAGGCAGCCTCCAGATCACACAGTTGGATAGATGGGTATCACCAGCATGTGATCAGGCTGCCGATTGCATACGAACTGCCTCATACATCTGACAGACAAAGAAAATAATGAAACCTGAGACACTCGATCCGTCGCTCCACCTGGACTGTCGACTAACTGGAGTGACTTCATGAATCTGATGGGAGGGATGGGAGGGATGATGAATCCGGAGGTATTTTTCTGCCTAAACCGCCAACTTTCACTCCTGCTCTTCTTCTTCTCCCACTACTCCTCCTCTGTGTGTCTTTAAAGCGCAACAGCATGCAGGTCTCCCCGAGTGAAGACAAGATCCCAGTAAGTACAACGGCAGCCTCCCCGCATGCCGCTTCTCTTGGTCTTCTGGTCGTGGTCTGGAGTTAGTTTTTACTACACCTCAGTGTTCGTGACATATTTACGACTCTCTATGGTAGTTTTCATATTCGTTTTACATTTGGTGACATTGCCGAAAGCTCGGCTTTAATTTTTGATTTGAAGTGTTTCTCCATCTACTATATTTACTTGGAACCTATAATTAGCTAATTTGTCCAGGGGGCTGCAAGAAACGTAAGACAACGCTTTCGATTATACGTGAGAACATCATAATTGGCTATCATATAGCACTTTATGATGAGCAGACAGGTGAGGCTCAGTAAAAGGTTTGGCAACCTCCAGGGAAGGTCTTCCCAGGGGTTTTCATTAAGCTCTTAACAGAACAACAACTACCGGGGGATTCTTGGTACTGGTTAAACTAAAGCAACTAAAAATCCCTGCACACCTGTCTCTCTCGCTCTCTGTTATGTGTGAGCAAACACAAGCACTATAGTGAAGCTCCAGGAGCGTGACTGTAGCAGCGTTTGTGTCCTGTACAGTAGTACAGACAGTATGTATTGTTATGCGTTATGCAGTCAAAATAATTAGACCTTTCGTAAGTAATTTGAGTAATAGTCTATAGACTTTGTACACATGCAGCAAACAGTTTCTGTAATAGCAACTGTAGCTGAAGCACAAGAACACCCGAGACATTAGGAACAATGCGCTGGAGTAATTTACACCGTTACACAGGTGTCTGTTGATTAGACCCAAGTCGGTCGGCGCTATACTAACTCAGCTTTTCTTGGGAGTCCGCTCAGCAGCGACTTTTAAAGTTCACATGGAGTGTTGTAAACGAAGTGGAATCTGAAAGTGAAGACGCGGCTCAAAGGTGAAATAGGGTCTTTCATCCAGCAGGTGCAGCTAATTAGCTTGATAGAAAGAAACACCTTGAATAAACTACACCGATGAGCTAATCTGGTGAGACTTGGCAATACATGCTTCAGGAACATCTAAACTTGTTTTGACTTGCCTGAGCCATGAAATAAGTCGGTAATGCACACCTTCCTGAATTTACACTCATTCGGTTTGTTCTACCGGGGTTTACATTTATTCAGTACTTGGCGAGATAGACAGGAATTCAAATGTCTAAAAAAGGCCTAGCTGTTTGGCGTGCTGTTTGTTTGGTTAACAATGGGCAAGTTAAAGGTAGCTAAGGGAATTATTATTATTAATTATTGTTTTGGTCATTTTTTTATTTTTATTTTTTAAGAGTTGCTTCAGTCATTTACTGCAATGTGTTTGCCAGGGGTGTGTCCAGAAGAAGGGCATGGGGTGGCACTGCTTCTCCCAAAAAGGAACTATTTCTGTCATGCTTGTTTCTTTGCTTCAATTCTACTATATATTGCATTAAAATATTATTATTTTTTATTTAGCTTCTAATCGCGTTGTTTTAAATCATGCTACTCAACAATATATAGGAAATTAAAACCATCAGCTGCATCATTAAAGGGATACAGAGTACACATTACTGAACTGGTAATCATGAAATCCTCTACTTAGGATGAATTACAGATACTAGTGTTTAAAAAAAATGCACCAGTAAAAGTTCAAGAACTGGTTCATTTTATTTACTCAAGTAAAAGTGGAAAATGAGCAGGTTCTGAAATGTACTTTAAAAAAGTAAAAAGTAGCTCTTTGGAGGATGTTTCTACTACCTATTTAACACTAGTATCTATTTTTATGCAAAGCAAACTGAATTTTGTGCTATATTAATGTCACATAAAAATAATATTAGAAGACAGGAATACAAACATAATTTCTGTCTAAATTGTAATTCTAATAAAGGTACTCAACTTGAGTCAGGTAAGGAGAACATGAGCAGAGAAAAGGAAGGAGAAAAAAAATAGCTCCATTTTCTGTTACCTGCATTGTAGAGGGTGACTTTCCCTCTAAACAAGAAAATGAGTAGGGTACAGGTTAAAGTGGGATTCAGCAGGTGGGGGAACCCTAAAATCAGCTGAAATGGCCCAACATTGGAACAAGAATCACAACTCACAATAATTTTTATTGAGAGGTCAAGTAGATTTTCTTAATGTACCTGCTGTGATCAGTTGATTGGGGATACTGCAGCTCTGAGGTTTACTGATCTTTGTGGATATACACTGAATTTAACACGATGTCAGCAGGTGTTTCATGAGTTGTCCTGATTAATCTCCATCCTCTACACTGACAGTATGCTGTTTATGCTGTCTTTATACTCTAGGGTATACAGTTGGCGTGAAAGGTGGAATTCAGTTAATGAATATAAGCATCATCATCATTTAACTAAATTAATCTCTGGTGCCCTTTAAACCATGCCTCATTTTGATTTGCTGCATGTTTCACAATATGAAACCCCCCCTAATACCACAAAAACATGAGGACTTGCATGCAAGCTTTAAATTTCCATTCATCAAACACAACTGAGCAGTTCTTACCTTTAAATCCAACTTCTCTTCTTCCTCTCCTGTCCTGTCTTTCTTATCTTTCTCCATTTCTGAGTGAAGTTCACTCTCTTTCTTTTCTCTCACTGTGGAAAAAAAGGATTAGGCCTACACTGTTGTCTCAAAGTTGCTCTTGTGATTTAGTTTTCAATCCGCTTTAGTGATATTAAGTATTGGCAAATTCAACAAAATTACTTTCAATAGTGATGCTAGCTTTTTCTAGCTATATCATATCAGATATTTCTAAAAACCAAGCTGTTAAACTAAGCATGTTTTTTTTTCTTTTCTTTTTTTTAGTGTACTAGTCTATTTCATGCGCAAATAGTTTAAAATGTAAGCACTTTGTGATCGTTCATGTGGTACATCTTCTCTCTCCCTTGGTCTCTGTTTTGCCCTGTTTCTGGTCACGGCAGATGGTTACCCCCTCCCTGAGCCTGAATCTACTGGAGGTTTCTTCCTCTTAAAAGTAGTTTTTCCTTTCTATTCTCACCAAGTGTTTGCTCATGAGGGATTGTTTGACTGTTGGGGTTTTCTCCAGAATACTCTGGTCTTTACTTTACAGTATAAAGATGACACTCGCTGTGATTTGGCATTATGTGAAAAAACCTGATGTGTATTCAACCGAAGCACAGTGTGTGTGTTTAGGTTAAAGTGTAACAGAGTAATACAACAACATACATTGCATCGCTATACTGCTGTCTGGTAAGAAATCTCCCATCATGCTCAGAGTATAGAGCTTTGCCTCTTGTGTCCTCCATGTTTAGTCTCGCTCTCTGCTTTCCCTCTGTCTAAATAAAGAATAAAACAGCCAAAGGTGAGCTGACTGCCCACTCTGCTGCTGAAGGTTCTCACTTCAGTGTTTTTGAGAACCTGCCAAAAGCCACTTGTGGTGGTGTGCACTGACACTGCAGTAATGTTTAAGTTCATTCAAACACTTCTTACATAACTCCACTGCTGCTTAAAGGTGTTGTATGCTCTCTATAACCAGTTTGTATTTGACTGGGATACACTACTATAATTATTCTAAATCTTTTAGGTTTTTTAATATATAGTGCACCAGTATTGATGTTTGCTTGATATTTATATTTTACAGGTCATGGGATCAACTTCAGGTCCTCATGCCATCGGAGAAGGCCTTTACTTCAGTGACGGCCGACGGAAAGTCGACTATGTTCTGGTCTTTCATCAGCGAAGGCACACCTCGATACGATCTCCTGCTAGTGCCTCTGTTTCACAAGACCGGTTATCTATTGTTTCTAATGGCAACTTTCCTTCAATGGCGGCCTCAGATGTGGCACCAGGTGGAAGTGGTGGTGGTGGAGGCGGCGGCATTCCAGGAGGGGAGGGTGCGGGCGCCAGCGAGGTGTTCATGGAGCTTGGAGGAGCAGGAGATGGCGAGCCAATGGAGCCCGGTGACCATGAGATGCGTCTAATCAGGCAGGAGTTTGAGGCTAACCTACTAGAGGCTGGTTTGGAGATTGAGAGAGACAGAGAGGTGAGTGTGTGTATGGCCATGTTAAGCTTCTTTTATTCTCATTTGCACAACACTGGCTAAATTTAATGCAGCTGACAGGTAGACTTTAACAGACACTTTCCAAAGACATGTAGTTAGTGGGATCAGGTTAATTGGTCATTCTAAATGGTGTCAGTTGGCGACCTGTCCAGGGGGTACCCCACCTCTCGTCCTATGGTAGTTGGAATAGGCCCCAGCCCCCCTGTGACTCTGACGAGGATAAGCGAAAGTGGAACTGAAAGTGGTATTTTAACAAAGTGGAAGGAAGCAATTGGGAACAACAGCAACTAAGCCACTAAGTGGTAGAACATGTAAAATCGCAGAGCTAGGTCAGCCAATGCTGAGGTGAATAGTGCGCAGAGTTCAGGTATATGTAAAAACCATTAGTTTTCATTAAGGCTTGGAAAAAACAAAAGCTCTCTGTGTGTTTTGTTTTTATTTTATTTATTTATTTATTTATTTTTATCCCAAATCCTTGAGAAATAAATGGGATTATAATTTGACACACTAGACTCTAATGTGTTTTTGAACACAGGCTAAATTCTATAGCTTCACTGACTTCACAGGCTTTTTGAAGTTGAACCTCTACACAGGATCTGACGTAACACTATCTTGAGCTATTTAAGGTGAGCGCCTACATAGGAGCCTGGCTCAGATAGTAGGAGGTGGGAGAGACTGTGTAACAATAGCAGTTGTACTTTGCTCCAGCAAAATGCTTGTCTTGAGGTTTCTGCTGATTGTACCAAAGTGTTCAACCTTCTTTAATCATCCTTCTGCTGTGGGACAAAACAACAGAAAACCTACATGAGTCATCTCAATTTAGGGCAGCTGCAAAGTGGGTTTGTCTTTAGGGGCTTTAAGTTGGTGATTATATTTTAGCTTAAACCATATTACGATATCGCCAGTTTCTGTCTACTTATGTGAAATTATGAAACTTTATTCCTCTACATAAAATAAATATTTTCATAGGTACTGGTTTAGACACCCCATGACTCTATGGCAGGGGTGGGCAATCTCACTCCACGAGGGCCGGTGTCCCTGCAGGTTTTAGATCTCACCTTGGGTCAACACACCTGAATCACATGATTAGTTTGTTACCAGGCCTCTGGAGAACTTCAGGACATGTTGAGGAGCTAATTTAGCCATTTAAATCAGCTGTGTTGGTTCGAGGACACATCTAAAACCTGCAGGGACACCGGCCCTCGTGGACTGAGATTCCCCTCCCCTGCTCTATGGGCTCCTGAGGTGTGGGGAGGGTAAAAAAAAAAGGGGGGATACAAGGAATTTGCCACTTGAATAAACACACATCAAAATAGAGATGCTTTACAAAATGGAAAGTCAGAATAAATGTCAGCATTGTGGGGAACATGGACAAAATTCATCACTAAAGGTCACCAAAAACCTCTAGAACTTATAGCAGTTTCACGGAAACTTCAGTAACATTGTGGTTTTAGAGAATGGCGGCTTTCTGTGTCAGAAATGGCTTGTATCCAAGGGCAACCCACTGATGCATAACTTGGTGCAAGCTGCACCAAACCTGCAAACCTGAGTGATGGGAGAAAAAAGTCAAGCCTGAGTCATTCAGCCTTCTGCCTTCATCCGTAAACGCCTGCAAAAAGGAAACCTTTAACTGTCAGTGTTTTCTACCATTATAGATGTATCTGTGTCTACTGTGTCTACTAAAAAACACAGAGATTGCTCACTGTTGAGCATGGGGTGGAATATAGCCAAATTATCAGCTCAACAAGTTGAATTTGGTGTGTGCACATTCTACAGCGTTCCCGTACACTGGGCTATGTCTATTTACCACAAGTGATTTCATCACGTCAGATGTTTTGCGACGCACCTTTTGCCGCAAGACTTTTGCAAAGTCTTACCTTGTGGCTTACCTTTGCTGCTGTTTTCTGGTTACTGGCAGTCTAAATTTTAATTTTTATTTATTGTAATTTAACATATCAGCAACTTGATGCACTAAGGCAGGTAGACCTGGTCGAGATGGCCTGCAGAAGTTCAAACTGAGCATGGGGAAGAAGTGACTTTGAGCATGGCATGGTTGTTGGAAATGGTTGTTTGCGTTGGTGGACCTCTTGCTAAAACCCAGGTATGCATAATCTG
The DNA here is from genome assembly GCF_051167445.1 of Perissodus microlepis. Lineage (NCBI taxonomy): Eukaryota > Metazoa > Chordata > Actinopteri > Cichliformes > Cichlidae > Perissodus > Perissodus microlepis. The sequence goes on from NC_140477.1 coordinate 33,628,138, forward strand.
TGAATGCACAACATGTCAAACTTTGGAAACTGATGGGCTGAAGGAGCAGAAAACTGCATTGGCTGCCACTTCTGCTGTCTAAGACCAGGAAACGGTACCTGTTATACAACCTGGTGTGATGAGTTTCAATTACTGCTGTGACATTTTGATCTGAATTTGGCACAAATAAAATGAGGCGTGGATCCATCCTGGCTTGTATGAACTGTTTAGGCTAATGGTGGTGGTGTTTTGATATGGGGGTGTAGTTTCTTGGCAGACCTTAGTACCAACTGAGCATCAGAGCTCAAATGATCTCAAACTAGTTTCTTGAACATTGTACTTAAATGGCTTCCAGAGTCACAGCTCTCAATCTCACAGAGCACCTTTAGGAAATGGTGGATCATAGATTATGGATATGCAGCGGACAAATCTGCAACAACTGTGTGATTCCTATATGTCACTATGAAGCAAAAGGAATATTTAAAACACCTTGTTGAACCATGAAAAACAAAGAAAGTTCTGATGGCAAAAGGGTGTCCAAGCTAGGTAAAAGCAGGGTGTACCTAATAAAATGTCCAGTTAGTGCAGCTCCTGTTTGTTTTGAGTCAGCATCCACAGTGGCCTTGATGTTTCATTGGTGCTAAAAGCCTTTAATTCTGGTCACTTTAGCTGACACAGCTGCTGCTTTGACCTCTGCATCGATTTCCTAATTTGGCCTAAAACGGCTAATTTTGTTTTGACACGCACAAATCACTTTCGCTGTCATTGTGTGTTACTGGCGCTAGCTTGTGTGGCTCTGTCCTGCTTTTGTTGTTTGTGCGTGTGTGTGTGTGCGCGTGCGTGCATGCATGCTTGTGCGTGGCACTTGGCACAACACACGGCCTATGTGCTCTGCCTGCTTGTGGTAATGATGCTCCAGGCTTACTGCCACAAAGTTGTACAAATGTAGTTTTTGTTAAACTTCCGTTTGTTAGTTAATGAGCTTCTGCTGCACTTTGGCTTCAACAAGAGGATTAAATTGTTAAATTTAAGCGATGCTTACTTGTTTCGCTCGTAAAGTAAAAAAAAACAAAATAGATTTTTTTTTTTTTTTTTTTTAACACAGCACAAGGCAAAAACAGAATAAATGTCTCATGTACTCTAAAATGTTTAAGAAATAATAGTGTACTGTAGTGTCTAACTTACCAGTGCAGGGCTTGTCGTGTGTATGATACCCATTTTGCTGTGTGCGCGCGTGTGTGTGTTGGCTGGCAGCCAGTTGGCAGTGTGTGGAGTCTGCAGGCTAGTATTAATCAGATTGTTGACAGTGTGGCAATTGAGCCTAAGCCAGGATGAGATTAACTGACTGACTGATAGCTCTTTATCTCGTCTCACAGATCTAGGGCTAAAATCTGCCACCGAGAGAAACAAACATCCCAATATTCTTAATATGAACAAAGTGGGAAGCACTCTGACAAACATAACTGCTCTCCTTCCATCATTGTATAGGCCACACTGGGTGAGAAGCAGCCTTACAGATATAATAAGTCATGTACCAAAAATCAATTTTCCACTGTACTCTGTGTGCACATAATAAAATCGGGTGAAGCTGTTCAACATTAATCATAGTTAATCAAGTGCATACAACAGAAGTACAAACTGCACCTCTAACTTAAAATAAAGCAGGTAATTAACCGATGGCCTGCTGGCGTATGTTGGTAGTTAAATGTTTTCCAAAGGCTTTGGAAGACACTTTTATTTTTGAGAGATTAGGGTCAGTGTAAGTGTCTCACTCGACACTGCTTGTGTAATGATAAATGTCAAATGTCATTTTGCTTGAAATGTTTTAGCATTTTGAAGTTGGTAACATTAGTCTTTTTTCTCCCCAGTGAGAATCTGATGCGTTTTAAAATGTTCCTCTATTTACATCTAAAAGCTTTCTATCTAACATTTGAACGCATTCACAGTCTGATTAACGCATCGGGAGCAACTCACAGCTTAGTATCTTATGCAAGGGTACTTTGGCACGCAGACTGGAGCAATCAGGGATTGAACCACCAACTCTGAGATTAGTAGATGGCCTATCTACCTGAGCTACAGCTATTCTTGAGTGAGTTAGTAGGAATAGTTTTTGCTGTTCTGTTTTAAAGATGTATACATTGAGCATCACCAGTAGCAAAGTATACTTTTTATATAATAAAAAAGATGATCCTTATTGTGCCCAACCTGTTTGACTTCAGATTAACTCGATGCTGGTAAAGAAGAGCGACTCAAATGTCAAACTTGTTGATTGTGTCTCAGGATTATTGCGCTGACCTTTGATCTCTTAGGGACATCCTCTTAGAGAACACGCTTAATTAAATCAGAGCGAGATTTTAATTGAAGAAGTAGAGCTGGGACTTGTCAAGATTTCAGTCCATGGGGTTTTTAGAAACATTTTAAACACTTAAATGTTATGTTAGTATTTCTAGATGAAGGCATGGGAACATTAATAATTGGAAAAAATAAGTATGTTCCACTCGTCTTCTAAAACATATTTGTGTTGCAGTGGACTCCATGCTAGGATTCATCTGGCATCTTGCCTTTCTTTTAATTAACCAAATGAATAACAGCTCTATACTTGTGCTATACATGCAAACTGCAAACCATACAGTATTTTTATACATGAAACTATTTTTCTTCCATTCTACACCGATACAGTGACTGTGTATTTGGCAGTAAGTGCTGCCAGAATGCAGCACTATGTAGATAAAAATGTAGCGCCGAAACTGGTGCCCTGCTAATATTTTTGTCCTGTTCTTCCCACGTAGACACTTTGTCAGCAAAGTAATTGCAGCTTCAGTCCATCACCTGTCTGTAACTGAGTATATGCATACACAGTATTAAGTGTATGTTACCTGCATTTTGACTGCGCTCTCCATCTAATACACCAGCAATGTGTTTTTTTTTGTTTTTTGTTTTTTTTTTGTCTTTTTGGTTTATAAATTAATTTTTTTTTTATTGTTTTCAGTGTAAAGGTCAAAAATCCAACAACACTTGTGTGTGTAGAACACCTTGCTAGTCTAGACCTGTGTGTTTCAGAAGTAGGCTAAGGTGTATGAAAACCACCTACTCTGTTCCTAGTGCAAAATGAAAGAAATCGTTTTATTTTATTTCATATGTATATTTTACTTGGTGAATTGCCATGAAAAACACACTGCACATTACGAAATCCAGTATGAATCAGTCTACTGAACAGAATCTGAATCAGTCTAGCATTTTCTGAACCAAAATAACAGTTAAATCCACTCTGTTAATGTTGCAGATGGGGCACACTAATGGTTGTTACAGCTTAGCCTCGACTTTACCAGTTATGTTATTGTTAGCCTTAGCAGCTAACCAAAACCGTCATGATAATAGACCGCTAATGTGGCTAACGCTTAACTGCTAATAGTTATATGGGTAACATGAAAGTGTATGACGGCCAGGTTAATGTTAATGAAAAGTGTTTAATACTTAACTGTTTTCAAAACGGGAGCTTTACTCACCTCTCAAAATTTCTCAGTGTTATTTAGTGTTATCAGCGTCAGCTACGGTTAATGGGAATTTAGTTGTGTGTAGGGCTGCTAAATGTCCCGTTTTAGCCGGGACATCCTGTATAATGAGCAAAATTTGTTTGTCCCTTATTCCAACTTAAATGTCCCATATATTGACCATTACTTGAAATGTCACTTTCTGACCAACAGATTTGCACTCTTACAAATATCTGATTTGACCACAATTATATCAGACGAGTGATTGTGTCCTGGACTAGGACGTGACTCGTAAAAAGACGGTGCTGTTTGGTCTGCGCAGCATATTAACCTGGGTAATTGAAGCCTGTATTTACAGTATTTTATTTGAATATTTTTTCTCTTTTGCTTATTTTTCAAAGGAAATGCCCATAGGATTTCTGTCATCACTTAATTTATTTTTCTTTATTGTTTTAGATGAGGTATTGATTAAACTTAATACTAACATTTTACTGGATTTTTATTGTAAGAAAATGAACATACATATTTTCACTATACACACCTGTCTGTGCATTGTGCTTCTGGCACACCAGACTGTCGCTTACTTGATAGTTAAAAAGGTAGCAACCCTAGTAGTGTGTCAACTGCATTGCATTTAGTTTGAATGCTATGCACCTCCTGCAGTTGGTATATTTATTTTTGATGGCTGGAATGACTTCTTGCTGGGGGCTTCATGATAGGCAAGGTACACCCTGAACAGGTGTCCAGTCCATCACAGTGCTAACACAGGTGAGTTTTTTGCTAATTGATTTTAACAACAAAGAAAAAATCTAGCTACCTACAGGTATGATCCGACCACCTAGAGATCTGTAGAAAGTTACCGCTGTCATCCTAACACCTAGCTATAGATGCTGTAAAAGAGAGACGTACCTTGTGGATTGGAAAATAAAAGTGCCTCAAACCTGCATCTATCTTAAGGCCACCACATAGCGATAGCTGTGGTTGTAAAAGGACTTCTGGTCCTATAGAAATCTGACTTTACCTCTGTAAACACTTTCTTTATCTTCTGTTGGCTGCTCCCTGTAGGGGTTACCACAGCAGATCATTTGCCCACGTCTCACCCTCTACTATCCTCCTCTGTCACACCAACCCTCTGCATGTCCTGCTTCATGACATCCATTAACCTCTTCTGAAGTCTTACTCTTTTCCTCCTCTCTGGCAGCTCCATATTCAACATTCTTTGTTCAGTGTATCCACTATATCCCTTCTCTACACCTGTCCAACCATCTCAGCTTTGCCTCTCTAACGTTTTCTCTCAAACACTCAACCTGAGCGCTCCCTTTGAAGTACTCATTCTAATCTTGTCCATACTGTCACTCCTGATGAAAATGTTAACATCTTTAACTCTGCCACCTCCAGCATTGCCTCCAAATTCCAATCTTGGAATTTTGCCTATGCCCATGTTTCCCATGGTTCAGTTTGTTTTTTTTGTATTTTCTTCGTTTATCTCACTCAACCAGTCCCCCCTCATCTCTCTTGATTTCTTTCCCCTTCCTGCTATACTTTTCTTCCCAGCCATCCCATCACCCACCTGATCACCCTCTCGTAACCCACCACCCTCCTACCCAAAGATGCCCCCGGCTGCGGCCTAGTTACGCCCCCAACAGAGATAAAGAGCTAATTGGAAATCGCTCTACTAATTAACCTTCTCCAGGCTAAAAGGTATTTATATCATCTGGTTTTTGATGGAGCGATAGCAATGGGAAGAGAGGTTGAGGAGGAGGAAGAGGGAGGAAAGGATTGAGAGAAAGATGATAAATGTTGATTAAGCAGGTGAAACAGAATACTGGTGAGAGGGGCTACAAAAAAATTTCAAAGGAGCAAGTCGAGAGGGAGTACATCGGCAATTCATTGCTTATTTCTCAGTTTTGTGGCAGATGGTCAGTCCATTGTAAAGTTGCAAAATTTTCAGCCATCAGTTTGCTGCTTGACAAACACAGAAAAACCAGGTCAGTGTGGAGTGAAACCTGCTGGATTGTTTTGTCCTAAATTGACTGAAGTGTCTGCGTTTTTGATGATGGCAGATGGGGAAAGGGGTGAGGGTAAACCCTTGGGGGTGCAGAGGGACCTCGGGGGAAATGTAGTCTCTGGATACGTGTAGTCTAATTTTGTAAAAACTTTATCTAACAATAACACAGGCAGTAGAGTTCAACGGTTCTATCAATGGTACTTATGACAAGGATTACAGTTGATTACGCCAGAAGTGTTTACATTTTTTTTTTTTTTACTTTTAGTACTATGAATATTGTCATGAATCTAAATTTTGATTTAGACAAGAAAAGAAAACTTTCCTGAAATGATTAGATGAAATGTGGGAGTATCAAAGGAGATTGAAAAGGAACTGAAATATAAATCAAGAAATGCCCACAAATATAGGCCAGGCACTGCAGATTGTATAACATGTGTCTCTTAGGATATTCACCTAATGTTCAGGGGTTTCTTGAAACTCTGTGAGGTCTATAGTATTTTCAGTGTTGCACAAATGTGGTCTACACACATGCAGAGTATCTGATTAAAGAAAGGAGACAAAAAAAATCTCCTCTCCAAAAAAAGTATGATATGACTGATTTTGTTTTTGAGGAAAAGGATCTAATATCTGCTAGAAGGAAAAACTGTGTCTGGTGTCAAATATTTTTAGTTGCTGTTTCCCCCTCGACTAAAGATTTCTGGGAATTGCTAAATGCTAATATTTCAAATATTTATTTCAACATACAACTGTTATACAAAAGAGGTGAAAACCATGAGACCATGTTTCACAGGTGTGATAACACAGTTGTCCTGCAGTGGAGTAGCTCCCTTTATCTGAACATAAAACTTCTCATTAAAACAAAAACTTCTATTTTGGCCTCATTCATCCCAATAACAGTCATTGTTTAAGCAGCCATCTGGCTCATCCATGTGATCTTTAGCAAGCTGCAGATGGGCAGCAATGTCCTTTTTTGTTTTAATCCTGCCATGCACACCACACATTCAGTGATCTCCCGGTGATGGACTCATAAACCTAAAACAGTAGACCAGTTTTAGTTGCAGGCTTTTGCTTGATTAGACGTTGCTCTGGACTTTAACACCTCTTACTCGTGGAATGATCTTTGCTGATCGACCACCCGTGAGGAGAGTGGTAGTGGTCTTCGATTTCCTTGATTTTTACATTATCTGTCTGTTTGGGGTGAATTATGTAACCCTTTTATAGTCTGATAAGCATAAACAACCTCTCAAGTCCTCAGAAATGTAAGCTTTTTGCCATGACACATAAACATACTGTGATGTGACAGAACAGTGTGTAACAGGACAGCAACAAGGTGAAAGCACTTCAATTTCACATTCAACTCAGTCTCCTCGTACTTTAGTGAGATAATTTACTTGTGTTTCTTTTAGTTATTTTTCTTCTATTTTTGGTCATCTGTAAATGGTAAAAGTACATTTATTTTGTGTGTGTGTGTGTGTGTGTGTGTGTGTGTCTGCGCGCATATGGATTATTTATAACAAATACATCTTATTAAAGCGAGGTGAATCTCAGGTGCCTTCGCATTCAGCTGTATGCGATGTGTGGGACTAAAGTCTGTGTGGATGTGACAGAGGGAGAGAGATGATAATGAAATAAGAGCAGTAAGAGTGACAGTGAGGCAGTCAATCAGTCAGTGAAACAGTGTCTAGCGGGCAGCACAAGCTACAGTAATATATGTGAGGAGGGGAGGGTGGTGAGGGGGAGTGAAAGATCTCAGGAGAGTAGGAGTCGAGAGGAGAAAGGGAATAGTTTCAGGTTTCTGTCATTTGCCATACCACCTTTCTCTTTTCACTTCCCCCCCTCTTGCAGAACCTAATGGGGGGGTCTAAGGAGGGTAAGGTTACCTGGCTGTCATCCCCCACTGGCTCCGCTTTCATTTCATTTACACTCTCACTCACACTAAAAACCAGGTCCATCAGGCCTGCTGCAAACAATTTTTTGAATTTATTTTTGGAACAAATTTCTTGGAAATGTGTTGCTTCACTTATACTTTCTATTTATATTCAGCCACAGGAATCCAGAAGACGTTTTGTCATTGCGCTCGTATTCAGGAATTCAATCATGTATCTCTTGGTGCTATTTGAAGCAACCAATTATCAAATTTTGCTAATGCATATTAATATTAATATACTAATTACCGTGTGGGCACTGGAACATGATTCATTAGCAGCTAGATGAGTCAGAATTTCATCTTACATACAATTAATATGTTACATTTGAAGTTGGAGGTAAAAACAGAAAAAACAAACCTCCAATGTGTTAGGAACATTCTGCACCAAACTGCAAACGGCTCCAGGCTTTGCTGTAGGAGCACAGGACACATCTATCTTTAATAGATATCAGAGGAATGCTGCTGGCTAAACAGGCTAGCCAAAGCTTTTCCGTAGGTCAGAATGATGGCAAGGATTGGTTGCACCTGGCTTGGATTTCAAAGAAAACTCCGCAAAATGTTGAGTTGGCCCTTGCAGATGTCAACTGTAAGGCCTCAAGGGAAAAAGCACTGAGAAGCGAAAATATCAAGTGAGGAGCAGAATGTATTTGGGTCTCTCCTGCTAAAACAAAGTCTGCTGTATTGGATTGCAAAGCAGTATTGGCAGATGGTCTGGTAAGCCATTTTTAAACAGCAGGTACTGTCAGCCAAGCAGTCTGCTGATACATTTCCCCGAGCATAAAAAGTTGAGGGCAATAAAGCATTATTGGTAGAAAACAAGCTCAGTCATGGTAAGTGCTTGTAAACACTGAATCATGGCTAATCAAAACTGTGTTTGGATCTGATTAGCATGTTTAATTTCCCAAATTGTTTACATAAACACATTTTAAATACATTTTTTTGTTTTTTCAGTTAAAGAGCCATGGCCCCAGCTTTACCAGAGTCCACGCACCATGGCCAGTATTATGTCGAGAGGCCGAGTTTCTCAAGATTAGAGTCCCCACCAAGACGGTAAGATCAGAGTACCTCACTGCAGCAGTTTCTTGTTAGGTTAGCAAACAGCTGAAGTTGATATTGTGTCTCTGTAGTTATTTTTTTTCCCCCACCAAGTATAATGGCTATTACAATAAACTTAAGGGTTGTAACATTTTAAGAAATTAAATCTAAGACTTTGGTATGCCAGTTTTTTTTTAAAATTCAGTTAAAAGTACAGAGACAGTCATACCCATAATTATATTTACACGTGGGGTTATTACTGCTGTACCACTCAGTGTTAGGTCTTTAATTCTCAGACAGTGTTAAGTTCTTTGGATGTGTGTATCTAACAGGTAGTAACATGGTTAACTCTGTATGTTTTGGTTACCCCAGAGTTATGAAATCAAAGAGGAAACTGGTTTCGGCTCCAGTATGAGCACAGTGTGGAGAACGCTGACCAAGCCTTTCCAGCCTAAAGTACCACATCAAGATCATGGACGCACCAAATTTCTTTCACACTGCTTCTCCAGGGACAAGCTACACTTGTGAGATAAATATGAACACAGATTTATTTTCTATAGAGCCTTATTTTATGGTTTCAGTTTAAAATAAGACTAAGTAATGATAAGAAAAACAACTGTCTGGTACCAGGGCTGGTCCTTAGTTGGATCTGACTATGGATGCTATAGTCACAACCTTCTATTAACCTAAACAACAAATGATGTCAAATCATTTATTGTGGAAAAAAAAGTCACTACACTTGTGTTTTTTTTTTTTTTTTTTTAAACCACAAAATTGTAACGCACAGCCACCTGTTTGGTGTTGTTGCAGGTGTATTTTGTGCTTAAAGTTGAAAAGACTATGTTTTGCAAAAACCTTAGCAGCCCTGCCATAGTGTTCATTGGTTGTGTTTCCTTCAGGTACAACATCACATCTAAAGACACTTTCTTTGACAATTCTACAAGGGGCAGAATAGTAAGTCTCTATGTTTACATCACTACCTCCTGTATCATATTTTTTTTTCAAGATTAGTCAATTTTTCCAGTCTAACAAGCTGAAATGTTCCACAGGTTTATGAGATCCTGAGACGGACGGTGTGTGCACGAACCTGTCAAACTATAGGTGAGGGTACAAAGCATTTAATTAGAAGTTTGCTGTGCCTCTGCTTTATCAGTGTTTAAATGTGTATTCCAATAGACTCCAATAGCAGATCTCAAGTGGTTTGCTGAAGGCATCAGTGTCTAATAGAAGTCACTAAGTTATTCACTCATTTTTTTTAATTGTCATGTTGCTAGTCTAAAATAGTTTGCAGTATAATTGATCTTATTCACCTGTGCTGGAAAGCAGCAACACTCCTCCAAGCATATCCTTCCCAGCCTCCTGAAATTTGGTCAGCCATTGGTTACTCCCAGAACTAATTCATTTTAGATTATTTCTACACCAGTGCTTCTTATCAGATGGTGTGGAGAGACACACTGGTATGTCTTGAGGAAAGTTTATGTAAATTTATCATTTGCTAGCATAGTGTCAAGCATTTTTCTTTTTTTTTTTTTTTTTTTTTTTTTTTATGCAAAAGGATCTGGTGTTCCAGATGACATAAACACTCTCTTCTGCAGATATAAAAACAGGTGTTGCTGGAAATTTTGCTTTGCTCTTTGGTGTGCCATTAAAAACCTCTAAACCACTGGTCTACACCAGAGCCCATGACAATAAAACCCTGCTTCAAAATATGTTTGCATTCAATATGGATGTGTAGGTTCTCAGTCATCCAGATCATGGTAATCTAAGGCACTCGGAAGAAACGTGACTGGACTTTCTGTAGGCTTCTACTGCTGCAGATATGTGGATGACACCTGGGTCAAAATCAAAACCCAAGAAGTAGAAGCCTACACTGTTCACCTCAATTCAGTGGATAGAAACATAAAGTTCACCAGGGAAGACAAGAAGGATAATAGTTTGCCATTTCTGGACTGTGCTGTGCACATTGAGGAGAATGGAAACCTCAACATTGGAAGTTTACCAGAAGCCCACACACAGACCAGTACCCACTCTTTGACTCCACCGCCACCCTCTGGAACACAACATTGGAGTAATCAGAACCCTAGAACACCGGGCTGAAAACATTCCCTGTAAGCCAGAAAGGAAAGAAAAGGAACACACACATGTAACGAAAGCTCTTTAAACAGGTGGTTATCCCAATTCATCAAATCTGTAAAGATGCACAGGATAAAGGTCAGACACCAACTAGGAAGAAGCAGAATGACAAATGAAACAACATTGTCTTGTCATTGTCCACTTTGGGGTGGCTTACAACACCAACTGTCTGCCAACTTACAAGCCAGTTTTGAGATCCCTCCCCAGACACCTCAACGCCCACTCACATCTTCTGTGACTTGATCTCAATAGGTCACATGATCGGGTGAGCCAAGGTCTCACAATAGTTTCACCTGAAAACTCTGCTGATAATGACCCACACCCTTTTTCACACCTTGGCTCATGTGATGAGGCACATAATCAATAGCGGGTCAACGGCCCTCTTAAGGGACACTCCCACTAGGGATTAAATACTCCACCATTTGGTCTTAGAAATGAAGACGCTTCTCTGATGAAGGTGAAACATCTTCAAGAAACCTAATGAAATCCACTGGCTTTTCTTTCTAAGCTACTTAGATCTGTATACAATACGTATACAATACTGAGCATTTTGGTTACACCTTTGGTATAACAGCACATTGACTACACCCGTTTTATAGCACCCTTCAAACAGGGTGTAGCAATCAGGCAACATTTATTTGAGTCAATGATGATAAACTAAATAAGACCCGAGCATCTCATTGTCTTGTTCTCTGTTGTGAAGCATTAAAGGTAAAACTATAGATTTGTAGTTAAATGTTATACAGCAATAATTCTTAGTTTAGGAAGAAGAAGGTACTAGAAGGTTGCAGAGCCATGAATGCTGTTTGTGCACTAGAGAGATAAAGTGACGTTCAAGTGGTTGTCTAAACAATGAGTGCTGTGCTGCATAGTTGGATGACACAGAGATCATTTTCCCAACAACCTATTCCCACCAGGCCGTTCCTAGAAAGGCTGCTCAATAACATTTCCTTTAACCATAGACACCCATAGGGACATTCAGCAGCTAAGTCAATATGTTCAGCCGCACTCTTTGTTTGTGCAATTGTGCGTGACCCATAATTTGTTGAGGTAATCTAGAAAATAAACATGCAAGGCACGCAGATGACGGCTGTCTTAAAGGCTTCATTGTACTTTCATTGGAATTTCCATTAAAATATATCCACCACTGTTTGTCTGTATGAGACATGAAAGAACTGCATGGTATCAGGTATCGCCTGATTCCTTGTTAGTGCAGCTCTTTCCTGTTTATATAACTGTAGCATTTAATTAGACGCAGATTATGGCTGCATCTGCCCGTCGCACTTATAATGCCCATCGGTCCCATATAGATATGCTGATCCCAGTTTCATTTCTAATGTCCACCATATGTCTGGTTGGCTTGCCTATCACAGCAGACGGTCTCAGCCAGCGGGTACTAATGAAGCTGTAGGGCAAGAAGGGACGAGAAAAATAGAGTTGCATCTTTTTAACCTCTATTTTCTCTCTCTTCCCCTCCCCCCGCCCCCCCCGAGGCTCACACAATCCCCCCACACACACTCTCCCTCTCTGTCTCTGTTGCTTTACTCCATCTCTTCTACAAGTGGGTCATACTTCCCGGGTCAGGCTGAGATTGAAGCAGGGGCCACTGGGAGTTGTGGTTGTTTCTGGCTGGTTGAGTGAGCATTCATGCGTAGGTGTATGTGTGTTGGTCGTGATGTTCATTAATAGCACAGCTAATCGCTGCATAGGTCCATGTCCCCTTTGAGGCACTGATAATTGATTAGATAGTTTGATGGAAGAGGTAGTTGTGTATGCCGCGTCATGTCATGCATCAGCGTCCACCCCTGACATTGACAGGTAACGGGCAGGCCACGATTTAACGTGTGAAAACTTTCAAGGGCAAAAGACAGAACCAGTCTGTCTGACACTGAAAACCAGACTTTTTAAAATGGTACAGGCTATACAATACGTGTAGGGAAAGAACCATTTTTCTTTTTTCTTTTTCTTTTTTATCCTTTTGGGATTGATTCAACAAATCAAATCCTTAAAAAATCGAATCACAAGTATGGAGTGCTGGATATTGGATAAATAAAAGCAGGTGCTCTTTTACATTGTCTAAAAATTAATTTCCCCCTTAGCCTGGAACAGTTATTTTAACCTCAATCCTTAATTCTTTTTCAGTAAAAAAATGTGCTTACACACTTCTTTGTAAGTGCCTCAAACACTTCTTTTTTTAAAAGCCCTGCCAGCTGCTTGAGTTTCTGGTTGAAACCTTATCTGCTCTTTCAATGCAAGTAAAAACTGTCGTCTTTTCAGAGGATGCAGTTCACGATGCTTAGCAGGAAAAGGAAACCCCTCATAAATGACACTCAAACCCTCTTGGGGTTGTCTCACATCTCTGCTCTCTCTCTTTCAGGCATCAGCACATTGATAGCTAAAGGCGTGTATGACGCTGCCTTCCCTCTTCACGATGTAAGTGCAAAGTCCCCTGAGACGCTAATGGTTTTAATGTGTTTTACTAGATTTCAATTTTCAGTGAGTGGAAACATTCTTGGAGTAGAAATCTTACACTCTGACAAATGACGTAGCAAAATACTGACTAGTGCAGGGATTTCTCAAGTTTTGAAATTAACGGGTACATATAAGGAAGAATTACCTGTTCTGTGTTAATTTTTGATTATCTAATTATATTTTGTGTGTGATAATTCAATTCAGTTTTATTTAAACAGCACCAAATGACAACAACAGTCGCTTCAAGGCACTTTGTATTGTAAAGACCCTACAATGACAGAGAGAAAAGCCCAATAAACATATGACCCCCTTTAAGCTAGCGCTTTGTGACAGTGGGAAGGAAGTCTCCAAAAGTTGATTCTGTTCATCTGGACGTAGCGTTTTGTGGAAGAAACGTTTCGTCACTCATCCAAGTGACTTCTTCAGACTCAGCTGACTGCAGACTGAAGAAGTCACTTGGATGAGTGACGAAACGTTTCTTCCACAAAACGCTACGTCCAGATGAACAGAATCAACTTTTGGAGATTTACTTACCTGGATGATTGAGCATGCATCAAAAAGTGGGAAGGAAGAACTCCCCTTTAACAGGAAGAAACCTTCAGCAGAACCAGGCTAAGGGAGGGGCAGCTATCTGCTGTGACAGGTTGAGGGTGAGTGGAAGGAAATTGGACAAAACATGTACTGAGGAAGAGAGCCAGAATTGAATATCTGATAATTAAATGCTGAGGCAAAAACAAGTGAGTGAGAAAGAATTGCTAAGTGAATCATGGAAAGCCCCAGCAAGCTGTGTCTATTGTAGTGTTTAGTTACACTAAATTCAGGATCACCTGATCCAGCCCCAGCTAAGTTTTAACAAGAGGGAAAGTTTTAAGCCTGAACTTAGAAGACACTCTCTCTGCTTTTAAGTTCAAGCTGGGAGCTGGTTCCACAGAAGAGGGGCCTGAATGCTGAAGACTCTGCCTCTCATTCCACTTTTAAATATCCTAGGAACCAGAAGGAAATCTGAGAGCAAAGTGCTCTACTGGGGCCTGATTATTTAAGACCTTGTTTGTGAGGACAAGGATTTTAAATATAATCCCAGCTTTAACAGTGATTGAAGAGGAACCAGTATGGTGAAAAAAACCTGTTTGTAGTCCCTGTCAGTACTCTTGCTGCAGCACTTTGGATCATTTTTCCTAGAACAAATAAATGCATGGAATAGTTTTTCAGCATCACTCTTAGACAGGATATTTCTATTTTTAAGAGATTGCACAAATGGAAGAAAGAAGTCCTAAATATTTGTTTAATATAATAGATTCCTTACGGTGATACTGGAAGCCAAGGTAATGAGGCCAAGCGGCCACCAGATTTCTAAGATCCTTAGGAGTGAGTCGAATAGCCCCAGTTTGATCTGATTTTAGAAGCAGTAAATTAGAGGTTATCCAGTCTTTTTCTTTAAGACAATCCTGCAGCTTAGCTAATTGGTGTGTATCATTTACTTTCATAGATCCCCTGAGTTTCATCTGCATAGAAATGAAAATGTATGTCTAATTATGCTGCCTAAGGGAAGCATGTGTAATAGAATTGGTCCAGCATAGAACCCCGTGGATCTCCATATTTAACCTTCTCTGACCTAAAATGATAATTTCAGTTTCTGAAAAGTCTTTGGCTCTAAATTAAAGATATACACTGGCATGGCCCCGTGGTTTAACCAGCTATAAAACTGACAATAACTCTGACATCTAACTTGATTGATATTAACACTTCAGACAACCTCCTCTTACCACATTATCTGCTCTTAACAACTTCAAATACTGTATTTCAAGTGTTTTTAATTTCTGTATTTCTACATGTTTTTAACAAGTGCACTGTGCTGCCTGTTGTCGTGCGCCTGTGTGCACTCATGCTTTTCATCCTCTCTTCTCACTGCTCAGGGTGACTACAAGGTCATCGGACACCTGGAGGAGAGGAACGACAGACAGGTGCGTTGACTCAGCCTTTCATTCCTGTCACCCCCTTTGTTCCTTTAAGTGATGTGGTACAGCTATGAAAACTGAATTGTCTCAATCAAGTCAGCTGTCCTAAACATGTTAACTCCCAGCAACTCAAAAAGGGACCTCCACTTTTCTGAACAACTGAGCTTTAGTTTGCCATCCTCATCTCATATTTAATTTGATTTTTTTTCCAACATCTGTCTAACATGTTTACGAAACTCCTCTCAAAGTGCAAAAAAACAGGATCCGACTCAAATTTCAAAGCAAAATATTAATAGAAAATTGAAATGTGAAAATTGAGAGGATTAGTCTTTATCCTTGTGTTTACTCCAGTTTTTGTAACATGTTCTAGTTCAACCACATACCTTGTTAGATTTTTATCTTTTAAGCACGAGGAGCACCAGGCTTCATAATGCGGTTTTCCTCCTCTCTTACTGCATTTCACTTGGCTGCAGGATAATGTTACTTATACTGCAGCTTGTTGGCTTCATCCACTGAGGTTTAATTCGGCCAATCAGAATGTTACTGCCTACAGATGAGCTCTACCTCTGAGAATCATTTTCAACTTACAACATGACAAAATACGCCCACACTGACTCTCTCTCTCTCTCTCTCTCTCTCTCTCTCTCTCTCTTTCTCTCCCCCTTTCTCTCTATTGCTTTGTCTTGTCTGTCAGGTTCTGCATGAAGAGTGGGCTAGATACTCAGCCTTTTACAAGTACCAACCCATTGATCTAGTCAGGTAAAGTAACCACAGCATCAACACGAAGACCTCAGTTTTTCTTTTAATTTAATATGACTCTGCCATACATGATTAGTGAAAGATGTACATGGGGACCTGCCAGGAGCCGCCGCCAGTCCCCTCAGAGCCCTTACCCAAACAGCAGCTCAATTCATGTTTATGCCATTCACTTTTATCTACTAAAAAATGCTGTCAAACCTAAAATAAGAATGTCGGCCAGCTAGTGAAATGGCTCTTAAGATATTCACATGCCCATTTGTTCTTTGGCGCTACTAGTCACCATGTGTATACTGGTCATGAATGATTCCTTACTAGCCAAACCACCTTGTAAGACTGACAAATCAAGAATTTATATTTGTTACAACTGTAAATTTTATATCTCAGCCTGACCCAATATTGACAGACTCAAGAACATAGAGGAGATTCTAGGAGCACAGAAGTTACTCTAGGAGAGCTGGACAGGGCTGTACCCATTAGCAGGACTGGTATGTGCTCAAGGAGGAACAGGATGAGCACTACCAGAGCTACAAAATGACCTCCAGCAGACTTCATACAGGTGGCCTGAAGGCCCGATGTCCCTTGTGCTCACTACCTGGGACTGTGGAGCCCATTTGACATTTACCATTGAACACCAGTCATAGCAGGTCCACTACTTGCACCCTGTGCTTTTCATAGATGAGAGCAGGTTCACCCCGAGCACCTGTGACAGTTGTGGGTTTGTAGAAGCTGTGGAGAATGTAATGCTGCATGCAAGCTCATTTAGTATGCCCTGTTTGGTGGTGGGTCGGTGATGGTCTGGGGAGGCATATATCCATGGAGGGATATCCACAGACCTCGACATGCTGGGTGTTGGCACCCCGACTGCCAGTAGATACGGGGATGAAATCCTTTGGCCTGCCGTCAGATCCTACACTGACGGGTTTCACCTAGTGCTCGGCTTCATATGGTGAGAGAATGCAGGCAGTTGCTTGAATATGAAGAAACTGATACCATTCAATGACCCCCGTGCTCGCCTGACCTAAATCCAATAGAACACCCAATAGAGTAGGCTGTATGAGGGCTAAAATACTATGTACTGACACAATTATTGACTTAGCAAAATTACACAGAATGAAGAATGTTGCTTATCTCATTACATGTGGACACATTTGCTTTGTGGTACTAAACCTCTGACAATCATAAAAACTTGATGCTGCTATTTACTATATATTCTGTTGATTTGTACTTCTAAATAGTATAACTAAATAGTGTAACTAATTATACTATTTTGATTACTCTCTGCAGTAAGTAGCACAGATTTATCCATTGTTAAGGTTAATTAAGTCCATGTTGGAGTCTTTAGATCTTGCTCAGGCAGAATTTGTACACCAGTCTTTAAGAAGCAACTATTAAAGGCTTTGCAGAGGTAGGAAACACCCTAAATAATAAGAGCATTAGCCCTCTTAATCTATTTTGGGGTCAAACACAGCATCAGGATCCTTACACCTGGTTTACATACTAATTCCGTCTGCTGTGCCCTAACCATGAACTGCATTATTCCTTACCCACAGGAAGTACTTTGGTGAGAAGATCGGCCTTTACTTTGCATGGCTCGGCGTGTACACCCAGCTGCTTGTACCAGCTTCCATAGTGGGTATCATTGTGTTTGGCTATGGAGTGGCGACAATGGACACTAATATACCAAGGTACATTAGAAATCCACTGCAAAAATCTCTAGTTTTACTGTTGCAGTTTCATTTGTGAGAGAAAATCATTGTACAATCCCACACTGTAAAAAGTGGTTATGGAATGAGATGTTCCCTAAAATACTGATTCTAGCATAATGCAGAAAATAAGGATTTGTTCCTGCCATTGCATGCACATATGCCCATACACACATTTACTAGACAGGGATTGCCCAGATACCTGCTGTATCTGGCTTTAGTCAGGGTTGTGTGGGTGGCGCACAAAAGGCTCAGCTGGCTCTGTGTGTGTGTGTGTGTGATGAAGTGGAAGGCTGATAATTCAGCCTACACCAAGTATGAATAGGGTCAAAGTAGAAAAGCTTGTGTTGTGGTTATGTGTTAAAAGTTCCATTCATTTATTGTGGTTAAATGTAACAGACCCAAAGATCCATGCGCCTTTTTAGCTGAGAGTGAATCCACAGACAGAAATATAGAGCCTCAGTTAATCTTATAGGCATAAACATTAACACTACACCACGTGTTATATAATGGTGGGCACTCTAGACTTGATATTTTTTCCCCCTCTTCTTCAGTCTGGAGATGTGTGACCAGCGTCTCAATTTCACCATGTGTCCTCTGTGTGACCGAGCATGTGACTTCTGGCATCTCAGCACTGCCTGTGGAACCGCCAAAGCTTCACACCTCTTCGATAACCCTGCCACTGTCTTCTTTGCCATCTTCATGTCTCTATGGGGTAAGGTTATGTGTTTTTGCATATGCATACCGAGATGACAGGTGGGCTGGTTATGAAAATGCTCAGAGATACAGTCCCGATCAAAAGTTTAAGACCACTTGAAAAATGGCAAAAAAACATATTTGGCATGGTTGGATCTTAACAAGGTTCTAAGTAGAGCTTCAACATGCAACAAGAAGAAATGGGAGTGAGACAAAACATTTTTTTGAGCATGCAATTTATTGAAAACAATGCTTAAACTGAAACAGACTGTTTTACAGCTGATCAAAAGTTCAGGACCACATGCCTTTAAAAGGCCAAATCTGTGCAAAATGTGGATTCATTGTCATTTTCTGTCCGGTAGTCACACTGTCATGGCGTTCTGATGGCAAAGGCAAAATGTTCCCTTTTTGAACGTGGTCGGGTTGCTGAACTGCATAAACAGGGTCTCTAGCAGCGCACAATCCACATTTTTGCACAGATTTGGCCTTTTAAAGGCATGTGGTCCTAAACTTTTGATTGGGACTGTATCTTATGACCTGAATTTTATGTCCTGAGAGAATCTGTATAAAATTACATGAGGCTGAACACTAAGGAAGGAGCAGTAGGTTAGAGTGGTTAAGGATAGAGATGGAATTCTACTAATGACTGAATAGAGTATGCTGAGAAGATGGAAGGAGTACTTTGGGGAGCTCATGAATGTAAAGAACATGACAGAGGAGGATAAATGGTGTATTAAGAAGTGCAGAAGATTAGTAAGGAGGAAGTGAGGACAGCTATGAAGAGGATGAAGATTAGAAAGGTGGATGGTTCAGGTGGCATACTTGTGGTGGTATAAAGATGTGTAGGAGAGAGGGCAGTGGGCTTTTTAACCAGACACAATCTTGGAGAGTGAGAGCATGACTGAGGAATGGAGAAGAAACGGCTGATGTGCAGAGCTATAGTACAGCGATCCCCAAAGTCTTTTGCGCCATGCACTGGTTTAATGCCCAACAATATTTTCACAGACTGGCCTCTAAGGTGTTGCAGATAAATACAACAAAATAAAACCGGTAACGGTACCAAAAAAAAAGATTTATGCATAACACATGGGAAAAGACCCAGGGAAACGGAGTTAACGATAAAAACAATAAAAAAAAAATAATGATAAAAAAAACGATAAAAACCCTGAGAACCATAAATTTCACACCCGAGCCTCAACTCTCGCAGCCCGATACCAAACGACTCACGGACCGGTACTGGTCCGTGGCCCGGGGGTTGGGGACCGCTGCCATAGTAGATACAGAGGGATAAAGTTAACGAGCCACACCATGAAGCTGTGGGAAAGAGTTGCTGAAGCTAGGTTAATGTTACAGGCCTTCGATGGGGTCTGTTTTTAAACTGTTTTTTTTAACAGAAAAGCAGAGACAGGAGACATCAGTTGCGTTCGGTCTGCAGGCTCTTCCTCGTCTGGTTTATTAACAGAATTTAACAACGTCCTTTTCTTTTCATTTAGACATACACATTTCTCTTTTAACAACACAAACATTCAATTAGGTCCATAGCTCAAACCCTTTTGGTTACCTTGCACTCTCGCAAGAATAAACTTACAAAATAATCATTGTATATGAGTGTCCTTTACAATAAATCTGTAACCAATTCTACTGCATTTCAGCATCAAAAACATTTCTGTGCAGCACCACTAACACTGCAATTAACCTGCTTAGGTCGCCGTTATACTTTCTTTATACTTTAACAGATTCAACAATATATTACATTTTTAACCAATAAACAAAAATATTCTACCATTGCTCACAAACAGTTTACAATCATCCACAAACAGTATACATCAGACTATTTACATTTCACACATAAGAACTGGGTAGGTCCTAATCAACTGTAACTTCCAATAATGTCAGGATAAAAGAAGCGTCTTAAGAGCTGCGTTTGTCACAAAATAAAACAGGTAATAAGACCAGCTGCCTATTTAGACTATGAGTAGAATGGCGGCTGCCATCACAAATGGCGGTATAGTTAGCTTTCTCCCAGTCAGTGAAAACGCACTCTCTCACAACATTCGTGGTCTTTAAACTAGACAGAAAAAGGTTTCTTGCCTTTATATGTACATTGCAGTGAGCAACTTGAACCACTAACCTGTTTTTTTTAACAGAAAAGCAGAGACAGGAGACATCAGTTGCGTTCGGTCTGCAGGCTCTTCCTCGTCTGAGGCAGAGACGCGTTGCAACGGCCTATCGCACTCACCACTATCTCCCCCTTGTGACAATGCCACGCAATTACATTGTCCATAACTCTAAATGAAAAGTGCAATACCACCATAAAATCAGGTCTTTTACATCAAAAACAATTCACAAAAAAATTACAATTGTGACCATACACTTGTGGGCGTCACATTAAGAAGAGAGGTGACAATCAATGAGCAGCAGTGTGGCTTCATGCTGAGAAAGAGAACTACAGATGTGATGTTTGGGTGTTGATGGAAAAGTATAGAGACTGTCAGAAGGAGCTGCACTGTGTCTTTGATGGTCTAGATAAAGCATATGAGAGGGTGCCAAGTGCGGAACTGTTGTACTGTATGAGGAAAGAGTAACAGAGTGAGAGTGCTGGTAGATGACCTGTATGAAGATGGTAAGACAGCTGTGAGGTATGTGGTAGGATTAACATATGTTTGAGCTTTGAGTGGGATTAATCAGGGATCGGCTTCTTGTTTGCACTAGTAATGGACAGGCTGATTAATGAGGTCAGGCAGGAGTCTCTGTGGGGTATCATTTTCACAGATGACATTAAGATCTGTAGTGAGAGTAGGAAGCAGGTGGAAGAGAGCCAGGAGAGGTGGAGGTATACAGTGGAGAGAAAAGGACAAGTCCCTGGAAACAGGACAGAATACGTTTGTGTGAAAGAGAGGGTGACGGGTGTAAGAGTGAAGCTGCACTCAGATGTTTTGAAGATAGATGAGTTAAACATCTGTTGGCAGCTATCCAAAGCAACATACAGCACATGAGAGAGGTGAATAGGTGATTTTGTTGATAGCAGGATTAGCAGCAAGTGTGAAAGCAAAGGTTTGCAGGACAGTAGTGAGAGTTACTATGATGTCTGGTTTGGAGACTGGTACAAAGGCAAGATGGGAGATGGGAGATGTTAAATCCTTCATTGGCAATGACCAGAATGGACACAATTAGAAATGAGTATATATGTTACGAATAAGTCATAGGAACAGCTCAGGTTGGGCAGCTGTAAATTTAAATTACACCAAGTCACTGTCAAAGAGCAATTAGGGGACAAATGCATTATTTCTCTCTTGCTTTCTTGCTTGCCCTCTATGTCGTTGAATCAATTGAAAAAGAAGTAGTTTAGTCAACTCTAAAATAAAAACTTAGGGTCAACTTTTAAGTCATATGATGCAGTTGGAAACTTGCAATTGGAGATTTACGATACTGTAACCTTTATTAAAGTTCCTCGTTTGTGTGATCGTGCAGCGGTGCTATTTCTGGAACAGTGGAAGCGACGTCAGATCAGTCTGAGCTTCAGCTGGGACTTGACAGGCATCGAGGAGGATGAGGTAAATGCTTTCTAAAGTGCAAACATAAACACATCAAACCTACAAAATTAGCAGAAAAATTTCTGAACATTCAGATTGGCAAAGGTTTTTTCTTTTTTCTTAACCAGTTTCACTCCTACAATCTGCGTGTGGCCACACTACCTCCTCCTGCAGTGACACTTAACATTGGCACTAAATGCATTATCATCTAATGCTAATCCCACACTAGCCTGGAATGTACATATGGCATACACATAGATGCCCACATGAGAGTTGGATAGAATGTCCAGAACTTAACTCCTTCTCACTCCTGTTTTCTTTCAGGAACACCCCAGGCCAAGATATGAGACCGTCCTCCTGCAGAAAAGACAGAAGAAGCAGAACAATAAGAAAAAGAAGAAGAAAAAGAATGAGGTAGGAAGGCAAAGAAAACAAAGCTATACTATTAAAGTGCTTACTATAGGAATGTGTTATGGTAACAAGTCATGTTTTTCAAATTCAGTGATCTGTATACATAATCAAATATGAAGGAAATATATTTCCTTTCACCCAGCTGGACTCGGGTGTCAGTAATATAAACGGAAAGGTATTGCACAGTAATGCTCATCCCTCATTAATTTACACGGGAAAATACTGTAGTGCATGTTGATGATGGTTACTAATGAGCCTAATGGTTTGGTTTTCAACATGTCCAAGATCATCTCATGACTGGGAGTGATCTAGATTCTCTGTGTAAACCAGGTCAATCACACTGAGTCCTGTTGGCCCACATACTTTTGCAGTGGTAACAGATGGCTGCCTGCTGCTGCCAGAGGGAAGCAGGGAACTGGTTCACATGACACAGGATCACCATTACACCATCCCAAAATTGATTAGGGAAGAAAAATAGAAAAACTTGAAAGATCTTCCTGGGAGCTGATCATATATAGTTGCAACTCAGGATTTAGTATCTTGCCCACAGATACTTTGGCATGCAGGCTGGAGCAGCCAGGAACCCACCCAACCTTCTGATTAGTAGATGAACCACTCTACCCCCTGACCCACAACCACAATGAAGAAATTGATAGAGCTGTTAGTGTGCCACTTAAAGATTCCTCACCATCAATGGGTTCAACTTCTTATACGTTGGCGAAAGACTTGCGAAAGTTAGCTGCAGGTCCTTCGGTGGCTTTCAGCCAATCAAATATGGGACACTCTTCAGAGCCAATACACTTTGTGTTTGACCAGGTGTTTCCTCAGATTTGATGTTGCCATTTTTTTCCTTCATTTTCCTCTGCAAATGTTACAGAGAGCAATTGTTGCGCTATTTTTATTTTTTGAAAGCGTAACCACACCTGAGAGATCTTTTGGTTAACTTGAGTGATTGTTAGTAATAGTCATGCTCTTTCTTACGCTTACCTAAAATTTGGCACCGAACGATTTAGTGTGAGTTGGTTTTCAGTAGATAATTCAGTCAGTACCCTAAAAAGTGCAGAGTTTGGTACCCAACCCTGACTTTATCAGAGTCTTTAGGTTCTTCATGTTTTTTGTTTTGTTTTGTTTGTTAAAAGTCTAAAAAAAAACCAAAAAACTTGTATTAGGTAATATAATGTGGAATACAGGAATGCTTGTTGCTGAAAGTGTGCCTCTGTACACCTACACAGATGGTCCATTAAAAAGGAGATGTGATTCATAATTAATAGAATTGTTGTAAATCGATGCGACTTAAATAAATATGTTATATTTTATATAAACAAATATGCTTTATGTGCAAAGAGAAAAACATTCTCCAAGTTTGAGTGATAGTGGGTGTGTCTGTCTGTCTGTGTATCTGTCTGTCTGTCTGTCTGTGTGTCTGTAACTTGTCCCCCCTGTCTTTCAGCCAGCAAAGCAGGAGGACGGGACAGTGACAGGGAAGGACAGATGGAGACAAAAACTACTGTCAGCCATGTCTGCAGGAATACCGGTAACCCCTCCTCTCCTTCCCCTGTCCTCTTCTACCACCTGTCCTTTTCTTTTCCCTCCTGCTCCCACCTTGCTTTCCCTATCCTTTCTTTCCCCTCCTGCAGGCTGCTGTCTGTTCTTCTCTTCCTGTCCCATCCTCAGGGTGCTACAGTTTCCACTTTACAGGTATTTCTTTGTATGTTTTCTAGCATACCCCTTATATATATATCAATCCAGGTATGTGATGACCACAGCAGGAGTTAAAATTGCCCATATAGTTGGGCTAGTTGATGAACCCAAAAGCAGAGCACAGATATGAACAGGAATGCAAGATTGTGTATTAAAAAACATGCTCATTGTTGGTGGGAGAGAGTTGGGTTTGAATGGAGGTCACGATGAGGTTGAAGCAATAGGCAGGGCCAGGGCACCGATGCAGCTAAGGACTGCTGTATGAGAAGTTCAGAGAACAGAGAGCTCAGAACTGAGAAAGATAAGAAGGGGCTTAGGCAGATGAATGCTGCAGACAGAGAAGAACAGGTGTTGGTAAATGCGAATACATGAGTGGGCAATAAACTAACAGAGACTGCATGATCTGGCAGTTGTGTATACACTGTTTTCACAGTCAAAGTGTTGGATCTAGGTATTTATTGCAGAGCAGGATGATGACAAGCAGCTGGCAGTCTGACTTCCCCTGCTCATCACACCCTGCAATCAAGCAGGCAGAAAACAGAAACACAGAAAGTAGGGAAGGAAAAGAGTGCGCTTGCCAGCTTGGTGGGAATGATGGCACAAGTGAAGGGCATGACACACAAAATTACCCTGCATTCCACTGCCCACGTCACCCTGTAGAACATGTGCTCTGGGAAAAATTCAGATAGTAGTGTATGATTTTTGCTTTTTTCTCAGAATGGAATGAAATCTGGCTCAACTTGGGTGCTGGTAGGTGACCCATGTGCTGCAAGGCCCGGTTCTATTCCACCCTGGATGAGTTCGTGCATGTCTTTCCTTTCTCAAACTGCCTTGTCATTAAACAGGCTAAACACACGCTTTACACACTTCTTAAGAATCAAAGAAGTATTAATCCAGGTCTGAAAATAGTTCTCAACCAAAGCACTGTAGTACTGTTTTCCCAGGTAGTTAAGCTAATTAATGTTAAGAAATCCTTCCAATGTAGTCTTTAAAAAAAGAAACATTCTTTATAACACAGCAAAGGTAAAATGATTTGTTGGATCTAAAGGATTTCTTTTCTACAAACCTTGTCGCTGGACAGTTAACAGGACCCCCTTACGAATGGGGTGAGCTGTTAATCCTTCTTTGCAACCTTTATCTCTGTGGGCTTTTTCGTCATCACAGGTGTACCACATGACATTAATGGACTCAACGGAGACATACTGTTTGTTACACCTTTGCTTGTATGACAAGTTAATTGTGGTTAGGTCTACTGTCAAAAACCAAACAAACAAACAGCTACAAGTACCTGGGGATCCCACAGGCAAATGGGAACCATGAAGAGGCCACTATGAAAGCTGCAAACACCAAGTACCTGCAGAGGTTCAGGCAAGTCCTGAGGAGTCAGCTGAATGGCAAAAACAAAATCTAGGCTATCAACACCTAGCTCTGATCAGGTACCCTGCTGGGATAATAAGCTGGCTGAAGGAGGAGATGGAAACCACTGACATCAAGACGCGGATGGAATTCTGTGAATGCAGAAATGACAAAGTGTGAGACTTAAAACACAAATTTATATGACAAAAAGATGCACAACACAAATAAGCCGACTTGGAGAAGTAGAGGGATGGAAAGAAACAGAGGGAGGGCGGGCTGAGTGGGAGTGATGCATGCTGGGCAGGAAGCCAGGGGTAAGATTAGTGACCGTCACTATGGCGACACACAACTCCCTCTCACACACTTGAACCATTGTTACCTGACTGTGCTGTAGGATCAAATCAAAAGATTATATGAACATATACGAGAGTAAAATGGGTCTTTGGTTTTTGAGTCTTCTACGTTGGTCCTGTTATTTTAAAGCAATATGCCTTCGGCATACTAAGTACTTATAAATGTTGGGTAAATCAAGTTGAGCATTCATTTTGGCTACTTTAAGTACAGGCTGCATGCTTACATTTGCAAACTGACAGTAAAAGTGCCGTAACTACATCAGTGGCTAATCTTCAGTGACGGACAAATCACTGTCACAATGTTTCAAATCAGTTTTTGAACTACAGGGCATGTTAGTGCTAATAATACAAGACAAACTAAAAAAGAGAAAGGGTCACATGTTTTAAAGCCCAGAATCCTAAAGGGAAGCCAGCACAAGCACTCGGTCTCAGACACTTACATTGCATTAGATGTGCCTGAAAATGGTGAAATGGTACTTTATGTATAACATCATTCTTAACATTTAAGCAAATGTAAGCATTTATTTGCTAAAACAGCCATGTAGTATACCAGAACAGTTCCCCACTGCTTAATATATTAAATACAGTGTTTTTCTGCATCTGCTTACATTTTCCAGAAATCAAGCCAGCATGGTTTTTAGTGATTCTGGTCCACAATACTCTGGAGCAACTCAAATATTCAAGCACAATGAAGTAGTGTTTTGCAGTTTATCCATAGTGAGTGCAGCAATACGTACTTTAAAAGGGCAACTGGAGTACGAACTGAAAGTGAAATTTAAAAAAGAAAAAAGAAGCAATTTAAGAGCCAGAGTTAGTCTGTCACAAATGCAAAGGCTTTGTTGGTCTTTCCTCAGTGGGCATTACAAGCTAAATATAAAGTCTGACCTACCTTTTTCTTTCTCTTGGTCAGGATGGCCATCACACTCTGAAGGTCTTTTTGTATACACTTTGTGTATGTAGAGGCTTCAGGGTGAGAGTGAGAGAGGGAGAGCAAGAGGCAGAAAGAAAAGCATTTATTATGTTTGAAATGAAGGCTCATGTCCAAAAGGCATGATTCTCAAAATTATGATAAATGTACAGATTAAAAACAAGTTGCTGATTTCGTTTCTGGTTCTTTTATACGCTGCTCACTGCATAGACGTTATAAGTGAGAGACTGCATAAATCTGAATAATGGACTTTAGCAGAAAAGCACATTGTGTTCCATGTAACACTTTCATTTCCATTAAAGTTTTTATATTTAATATGTGCATGTTCAGTTAAGACAAAAGGCCCTCCGTTTGAGAGGCTAACGACTTTGTTCCAACAGAATAATGAGAAAGAAAAATGTTAGCAAAATTGTGTATTTTAAATCAAATGTATTTCATCAGTTGTAATCAGGATAAAACCTGTTTGTCATTTCTCAACATCGCACTCTGAGTGCAAACAAACACACTTTCCAGCGTTCACAAGTTTAAAAGACTCAACGAGATCGTTTTCAAGAAGCTTGCCAAAACCATCCGGTAAGTTAACTAAATGTGTTGGTTTGTTGTCTGAACACAGTGTAGACATCTGCTGCTGGTTACCATGTAAAAACAAAGTAGAATGCACAAGTTGATTTACACACTTAGATCTAATCTGATCTAAACTGACAAGTATGCACATAGTGCCAACGTCACATTCAAGTGCTAACACGTTTTATTATTCTAGTAATAGTCTTTTAAAAAAGGTTAATATGAAGAATTTATACTTGGTAGCTGTAATAGTAGTGCATACATAGTACTATTTAATAACAGAAGTGGTCGTGGTAGTGTCTGTGAAAAGTAGAAACTACTGATGATAACTTGTTGCAGTTTAATGCAGCCTTATTTTACATTTCATTTAAATCTTGTTTTGCTCTTCTGTCTCTAGCAGATTGGAAATTTGTCACGAGTCCCAGTGTGATCAAATTTTCCTTCAGCACTTGAACCAGGCTAAGAGAGAGTCTGGAAAAGGGGGAGGAGAAGTGAGAAGATGGTATGGCTTTATTTTTATTGTTTTTGGTTTTTGCTGAAATATTGTTCCTTTTAAATATTTTTGGTGTTAATGGTTTCTTGGATTTGTGACATGAATTGTCCTTTTGTAGGTCATTATTTAACAAATTAGTAGCTGAACTTTTGAAACAGAGCAATGGAGAACCAGTCAGGTGGAGTCTAATCCAGAATGCCAGAGAGATATAAAACGTCACACAGTCTCTGTTTTAACTTTTAATCTTACTTATTACTTAGCAAATTCTCATTTTTAACTAAAACTTTATTAGAATTGGGTTTTTAAAATTACTTGGGTGTCTTTTTTTTGTTATAGGTCTTCAATCAGCAACGAACAACCTACAACCTGACCCCAAGTGAAAGGCTTCTGGGCTCACTGTCTCTCTGGGAATACTTGCCAAAAGCTGCAAAGTGAACAATGTTGTAGAACTGAAGTGACAATAAAAAACTTCACATTTAAGAGATTTGTTTGTAATCCAATAATTTACATGGCTAACACCTCATAATTAATTTGTCTCTTAAAGTTTGTAGTGGGCTTGAAAAACACATTATTAATTTTATAAAAACATAACTTGAATATAGCAAACACACCCCAGATCTGCAGTGCAAATGTTGGAGCAACCAAAGGACTACCTAATGATGTATGCAAGAAACATGCTTTAATGGTTAAGGCTGTCTAAATGTGCATTTACTATTTAGTGAAAAACCAAGAGGTCCTCAGATGACTAAAGGGTAGAACTCTTGAGTGGTTGAAGCAATTAGACCAGTATTAATGTAGTTCTAATAAATGTCAAAATGTGTCCTTGCATGCAGAAATGTGTACTTCATTTTAATTCTACAAGGTTCAAAATCCTTATTTTGAACCTTGCGTCCCCATATTTTAAACTGATGCTACTCCTAGAGGTGGTGTCTTACTCTAAATCTCAGATTAAATGTCTAACACTTCCCTTTCAGCCCACTGTATAAGCTTATTCGTGACGGTTCATATGTATATTTGCCTGTTTCTGTTTTTAAAAAGCTTGTATTGCAGGGTGTACAATGCCATCATATTCACTAGATGGTGCCATTGCACTGCCAGGCTGCATGATCCCTCTTCAGAGTATACAGGGTTTTGATCCACTCAGTTCTGTGTGTACAAACTGACTTCCTATCACTGTGTGAAGATGTTCATGTATGCATTATTTCCATATGCCTATAAGCACCACCTGGGGGTGGAAGATTTGAAACAGTTTGACAGCGGTTTTGTTCCACTGTAAACTGTAACTGTACAGGTTACATTCCATTATTAAAATTTCTGACATTCCGGGCGAGACTTTTGTTTGCACAGGGTTTAGTAGCTGGGCAAAACCAGATCCTTCTGTCATCTCCTAGCATTTTAAATTATGCATTGCAACTGTCTCCTGGCTGTAACCTGGTTTTCGAGGTTGTAGAAATCAATCTTCCTATCTGAATCTTGGCAAGAAAGCAGATACTTGTGTTTTCTTACACCTGAAATCGGTCCAAAGTAAAAGCCAGTTAATGTGGTTAATGCCTGGGAGAATGGATGAATCAGCTGGGAGTCATCTGGATGTTAGAGATTC
Source organism: Perissodus microlepis (assembly GCF_051167445.1). Taxonomy (NCBI): domain Eukaryota; kingdom Metazoa; phylum Chordata; class Actinopteri; order Cichliformes; family Cichlidae; genus Perissodus; species Perissodus microlepis. Next base: position 33,657,235 of record NC_140477.1, read on the forward strand.
TCTGGAATAAAACAATGTCCTCAAGCTAGTGTTTGAATTTAGGCTGCGTACAGTAAAACACATTTTTATGCTCCCTTATGTCTGTGCTGAGATGTGGTAATGTTCCCCATGGTCGTGTGAAATTCACTGGCTGCTTGTTTCGCTCTAAACTCAGTTTTTACAAACCATTTGAAAGGAGGAAACGGCTTTGTTTTTCTCTCTTTTTAAGACGTCTCTGTAGGCTCTCTGTTCTGGATAACAGATTTAAAAACAAACTTAAAGATCCACAGATTCCTGTATGACTGATTTGGAATTTTCCCTCTTTTGTCCTCCTCTGTTCTTTCTGTCAGTCTCCTATAGAGAAGCTGACCTGGAAAGATCGCCTTCCCGGATACTTGATAAATGTATCCTCTATCCTCTTCATGGTGAGTATTTAAAAATGTGTTTCAGGGCCAGTGTAGGATGAGAAAAATGTATATGCAGAGCTGGGAATAAAAGGGATTCCTTTTTCCTTTTTTTTTTTTTTTTTTTCTTAAGATCCATTTGACTTTATAAGGTTGGATTGACCTCATCAAGCAACAGCGGATAACAGAATACAATTAGATCCTTCTTTCCAGTTGGATTTAGCAGTAAAGAAATACTTTTAGCTCAAACTTACCAAAGCGCACATTTTTTCCTTCTAAAATTACCACTTTAAGCACGAGTTTCTCAACATTACTATCCCCCTCTCTGAGATATGTATGATTTTAAAATAAGGTTTGGTTACATCTGATCTAGCCTAGCCGTTTCATTTTCTCAGAATTGAAGTGTGAGAGCATAATAAGTCTAGCCATTGCTCTATAACAATTTGAGTAATAACTACTCTTCCTTTGCTTGTGTTTTTGCTCCCAGTTTGCGCTGACATTTTCTGCAGTTTTCGGCGTCATCATTTACCGCATCACAATCTCTGCGATCATGGCGATGAGCCCTGACCCGGAGATCAGGCACAATGTTCGGGTGACAGTCACTGCCACTGCGGTCATCATCAACCTCGTGGTTATCTTGATTCTGGATGAAATCTACGGCGCTGTGGCAGTGTGGTTAACTGAGCTAGGTACAGACACACACAGTTGTCATTTTACTCTATTCTAGTAAAGTAACTTTGGTTTCAAGTACCAGAGAGAATGGGGGGAAAACTGGATCCACTGGTGAACACTGCTAAAAACCTTGATTGGTTTTCTTTCCTGCCAAGAGTTAAGTAAAAAGATCATTAACATTTGAATATCTTTAATAATAAAGCTGTATTTGCACAAGATGTTAGCTTAGCTTAACAGTCACCATGCTGGTCACCATGCATGATATCAAGTCTCAAAGTCTGATTAACTTTAGAAATTTATTTTTTGAATTGCTATAAGTATAACATATAGTTTAAAAAAAAAAATATTGCAAGTGGGTCATAAAGTTACTCCCCAAACTGGTCGTTTCTGTGATTTATATATATTTATTTATTTATTTTATACAAGCTCTTCATACATCCTGTTAACTACAGTTTATTTACCAATATAAACAAAAAAAAAAGAAAAACAAACCAAAATTTGGAAATCACTATTTGGGAACATGTACTGGCATGACAGTTGCAACAGACTAATATTTCCTATGTTAAGGCTAGGCCAGTAGATTGCCCTGGTTTTGTTTCTAAGCTAAGGTAATCATATCCTGCTAGTTACTCCTTGAATCTAATCTAACCCTGATTTCTGGAAATCAGGGAGTTGTTTCAAATATCCAGAATGACACATTTACAAATGCTAGGAGTAAAATAATGCCTATGTCTCTTGATAAAACATGTAATCATCTTCTGTATCTGAGAAAGAGTCCTTCTGCCTCATGGTGGACAGCTTGATAAAACTTTGATGTTTTCATGCTCCAGCCATCCCATCAGTCATCCCAGGAGGGTTTTCCTACATTTATATTCATATTCAAAACCTCTGAAATAGAAAAAAATTAGATGGAGAAATGTGAGGGAAGAGTGTGAGTGTGTGTGTGTGTGTGTGTGTGTGTGTGTGTGTGTGTGTGTGTGTGTGTGTGTGTGTGCTCGTGAGTGTGTGAGAGAGAGAGATGATGTGCAATGTGAAAAGTTCCAGTATTTCAACCTACTTCCAGCACAGTGATCATGTTAAACTCTCTTCACTTGCAGAGTTGTCACTTTCTGCTGAACAGATGCCATTCTTGTGCAGTCATAACCGTCTAGAGTCACACTGTAGAAAAAATAATGTGGACACCTTAGAAATACAAGCCTAATAAAGCTGTGCATGTGTTTGCTTCATGTTTCTTTTACATGGGCCCCATTTCATTTCTATTAGCATGCCTCTTTTTCTGTAGCCCTCATGAAATACTGTGCTAACTCTTTCTCACTGTTTCACATCAACTATTTTTCAGAGATTCCTAAAACAGAAACCAACTTTGAAGAACGGCTCATCCTGAAAGCCTTCTTACTCAAGTTTATGAACGCATATGCTCCCATCTTTTACGTGGCTTTCTTCAAGGGACGGTAAGCCCTCTGTTTGTGTTCACCATTGTACCATGAACATCACATCTGAAATGTCAGCTATAAAATGACACCCACTTCTTTTCAGTGTCACTACTAGGACCTAATGTTTTTTTGTATGTTTTTGCAGGTTTGCTGGACGCCCGGGAAATTATGTGTATGTGTTTAATGATTTTCGGATGGAGGAGGTGTGTGATTTTATCTTTAAACATAAGTTTGTTTTTCATTTGGATTAGCAAAATTGGATTCAAAAGTTACAGTGTAATGTGTAAAAAAATTATATGTATCCCCCAGTGTGCTCCAGGAGGGTGCCTCATTGAGTTGTGTATTCAGCTCAGCATCATCATGTTGGGGAAGCAACTAATCCAGAACAACATCTTTGAGATTGGCATCCCGTAAGTCCATCGATTTGTATGAAGATAAAAATGAAAAGAAGCAGTCAGGCAATAAGATTGTCCCTTGTATGTGTATTGCTAGTGTTTGATCTCATTTGGACATTGACATAATGCTTTCCCCAGCCGCTTACTCTAACCCTGAAAATCAAAAATGAATACCTAACCCTTACCCTAAACCTATGCCAGTGCACTGAACCTATAATTAATGGCTACAGAAAAACCATTCTCTTTATACCTAACCGTAACCCAATTATAAACCTGACACTAAAACCACATTTTGAGCCTCAACAATGCCTTCAAACACATCGGGATGAGTGTTTTGTGACTGTTGGTCCCCACAAGTATAGTAGCGTGCCAATTTTCTATTCCCACAAAGATGTCTAAACGTGTGTATACACACACAGACACACACACACACACCTATACATTTGCTGACAATTTCTTGCAGCATCTGCTCTGCTCTTTCTTGTTCTAGTAACATTCCTTCCATGTCTGGACAGTGGTTTTGTGTAATAGCTTAGCATTAACGTGCAAACCTGAAAGCTCAAAGGTCATCTACGTTTATAACAGATGTCAACCTGACACCCTTTCTAGCTTCAGGCTACACGTTTATTGTTGCTTTACTCCCTCACTCATTAGGTGAGCTTCATCAAAAGCTCTGTTAGTCATCTTGATGGAGCTGCAAGTCGCAGCACATGCAATCATATCTGCATGCTATCCTTTCCACTGTTACACATTCATCTCCTTAAAAAAGTTTCACACCTGGTAGAATTGCTGTGTGCAGGTGTGTGGCTCATCACATGTGCCCTGTTGCTCCATGTGTGTTTATGCAAACAAAACATAAAAAATATTTAGGTTGTATTGTATATCCCTTCACCAAACTGCAAACACACATGCATATTTATAGTTGTATTACTCATGTAAGAGTGCATTCTTAGAGAAACACCCATGCTCTCACTTTCCTTCACTGTCTCTTCAGTTCTCTGTTGGCTGTTCCCTTTTTCGCTTACATAAAAACCCTAAAACATTCAGCCCCTGGCTGTCAGTTCACTGGGTTTTTAACAAACATCAGCATTTCAGCACCTCTGTAAATACTTATTTTGCTATTATGTTTCACAAGCAGTCTGCAAATCTTTTATTGTTCCAGCTAAGGTCTAGAGAGTTTTAACGACTCTGTGCTGTGCTAGAAACTCCAAATGCGATCGTTTTGTTGGAGTCATTGCACTCATTCAACTGCATCGGTGCCACCTATTTTAGTTTCCAGCTTTGATATCTTTTACTGAAAGTAAACAAGAAAGCAGGAATTGTGAATGGAAGGTATTCATGCCCTGCCTGTGACAACTTTAGAATGGATTTTTGCAGTAGGGATTAATCACAGCTATAACCCAGCAGTCAGTTGGAGCCTTACACATATACTGTATGTGGATTTCAGTACAGTTGCAGTAAAGGTAAAGTCTTTTATTATCTTTGCACTTTCATCTTCCTTCATTTTAACAGGAAATTGAAGAAATTGGTCCGTACATTAAAGGAAAAAGAAACGACACCAAAGGCGAGGGAGGAAGAGAAGCCACCTCAGCAGTGGAACCTGGACTATGCCCTGGCTCCCTTTGAAGGCCTCACTCCAGAATACATGGAGATGAGTGAGTATGCATACACACAGAGAAAAATGGCCTCACAGTCTGTAGCCTGAAAACTTATATAAGACACATAAGACGTTTACATTATGCTGCTTTCCAACAGATGTCACTGCAAAACTGTGCAGTGCTGTGAGTTGATGAACTCTGTATACTACAGTGGAATGCAGGGACATTTACAGGAAGGCAAGCAGAGACGAAAGACAGAAAATATTAAAAACAGGAGGCATTAGTTTTTAAAATAAGAACAATAGTATTTATAATATTTATTTATAATAATGGCAAGGATTCCAATAAACCACTGTAAGCTGGAGCTGCCCAACTTATCATTGCCTGACACCACTCCATTCTTTTTACGCCGTTTTAAATGTATAGGCTTGCCATCAGTGTTGAGTGTTTAAAATCACCTTGGATAAGCAACAACTTCTCAGTTCTTTGTATGGCATCTTAGACAGGTAAGATGCCATACTCCTCAGATACAGTATCGAGGATACTTGAGGGCGCATGAGAGTTTGGCCAACAAGTTTATGTGTTTTCTGGACTTGCACATTGCATTCGACCTTGTCCCTGGGGTGTCCTGTGGGAGGTGCTTCGGGAAGCGTGATACAGCTGTTGCAGGAGTTTAGTCCGCTGGCAATAAGTCGGACTCGTTTCCAGTGGGTGATGGGCTCTGCCAGAGCTGCCCTTTGTCACCGATTCTGTTCATAATTTTTAGGCTGATCCAAGTGGCAGAAGGCTTCCACTTAGATCAGCGGTCCCCAACCCCCGGGCCTCGGACCGGTACCGGTCCGTGAGTCGTTTGGTACCGGGCCGCGAGAGTTGAGGCTCAGGTGTGAAATGTATGGTTTTGAGGGTTTTTATCGGTTTTCAGCGTTATTTTGTTATCGTTTTTATCGTTAACTCGGTTTTCCTGGGTCTTTTCACGTGTGTTATGAATAAATCTTCTTTTTTTCGGTACCGGTACTAGTTTTATTTTGTTGTATTTATCCGCAACACCTTAAAGGCCGGACCGTGAAAATATTGTCGAGCATAAACCGGTCCGTGGCGCAAAAAAGGTTGGGGACCGCTGACTTAGATGGTCTCAGAATCTCATCCCTGTCTTTTTGCAGATGATGTAGTTCTGCTGGCTTCATCAGGTGATGGCCTCCAGCTCGCACTGGGTGACATGTTAGATATCAGTGAGGTTGCTGACTGGCAGCTTTGAACTCAGTGAAACCTTGTAAATGTTGTTTTTCACAATACGGCTGAATGCTATGCTTTACTACAAACCCTGAGAGAACAGACTTCTTGTTTTATTGGATTTTAAATCATTTTGACCATGTTTTTAACTCTGTGATACTGACAGGTTTTTGGTACCTGGTGGCGCTGTGATTAGCACTGTTGCCTCACAGCAAGAACTCTAGGGCCTTTCTGTGTGGGGTTTTCTTGTTCAATCCGTGTCAGCGTGGCTTCTTTTCGGGTACTCCGGCTTCCTCCTGCAGCCCAAAGACATGCAGTTATTAGGGATAGGTTAACTGGTGATTCTAAATTGTTCATAGGCGTGAATGTGAGTGAATGGTTGTGTGTCTCTCTGTGTTAGCCCTGCAACAGGCTAGCATACTGTTACGAAATCAGTTTGACCCCGGTTCTTTTTATTCCTCGGGCATCCAGAGACGGCACCGGAACTCAGTAGTCATTTTCACAAAACCTTTATTCATCTTTATTCATCTTCATTTAAGCATGCATCTTCTAGAAGGGAAGACGTGCAAGGCCGGTGTCCCTCTGCAGATCTTCCACTCCTTTGTTTGTTACAGTCAGCTTTATAGAAGCGACCCCATCATAAAACCCCCATGGTGTACTGCAAACTCTGTGTCTGTGTGTGTATGCACGAGCACGTGAGTGCCTGTGTGTGCGCGTACTCGTATGTCTATGTGAGTGCACGTGAGTGAGTGTGCATGTAGGTGTGGGTACGTCATAACAGTCAAAGCACTGTGCGTGTGTCTCTGTGTTCGTGACTTCCTGCCGGTCATAAAAGTAATCTCCTCACCTATGCTACACCAAATTCCTCTACACAACAGAGAAAACAGAGTTAACATATTACAAACACTGAGACCCCCACCCAGGTCTCCCCTGGGGAATTTCCACTCAACATTAACTTCTCTTTGTCTTACTTTCACAGTTCAAAGTGGGTGGGCCTCCTAGAAATCTACTCCTAAATTCATGACACACTCAGGCCTTTATTGCATCCAGGGCAGTGTCAGTGTCTCTACAATAATTCTACATCCTACCTAACACATTTCTAAACTCTCAAATAAGCTACGCATATCTTCAATACCGAGCCTGCTATAGGGCGAGTTGGATGAGAGGAAGAAGATGGATGGATAGAGGAGCATTTGGACCCAGAAATTGTTACTTACTTCAAACTTAAGAAGCAGATTTCAAATTTTTTTGAAGCTCATTAGAAACAAAACAAAGCATCTTGTACCTCTCATCAAAAGGCACAGCTAAAACACAACAGCCAATACAGTGAGGATAACCTATGACAGGGGAGAGTAAATTCCATGCATCCATGCCTGTTTTGCAAACAATGAAGCTAGTGATATTTTGACTGAATTTAATTTAAGCCCCAACATTTTTCTTTGATTGGTTGATTACATTTTTTTGAGTCAATCTAATTCAGAGTGAGCTTGTGAAACTGCCTCTTTCAAAAGGTTTTACTGAATAGATAAATGAACATACATCTGAACCCTAATTTTGTACAGAGAATAAAAGAAAACAAGAAACTGAGATACAATCAACAAACAAATGAAAGACGTGCACTGTTTGAAGGAGACATGCAGCGCTGGCCTCCATGCTGCACGGCTTGAGGTGTCTGATTATTTCCCCACTGCTGATAGAAGTCTAAGCGCTGCAGCAGTTTCACAAACATGCATCAACAAGCTTGACCTGTAAAAAAAATTTCGTGTTGATCTTCGTGAACCCATAAAATGGGCCGTGTTTTCCTTGGATATCAGTGCCATATAGAACTTGTGTAACAGTGTTTTCAAAGTGAAGTTTTCTTGGCAGAATTTGATGTTTGTGGGAACCTTACACTTGGTTTCTATTAAGAACATCAAAATGATGATAGTTTTATATTGCTGTAAAGTAATCCAGGTCAAACTGGATGAAAATCTGGTGATTTTTATGTTTCTGCTGTGCTTTAGTTATTTCATGTGACATGAATAGAGTGAGGACAGGCGGAACAAGAAGACTGGGCTGTAGCTGTAGGGCACACAGAGGAATGTCAGAAATGTCTGACACACGCACTGTAGCGAGTGTGTGTGAATGGATAGTCTGGATTTGTGTTAACTCATTTTTTTAATTTAATGTATGCGCGTCTTTCTTTGTGTGACTGGGTCGAACTCGTTAACCTCGGCTCAGGTAGATGTTGGGTTATTCTAAGCTTGCCCTTTAGCGCTCGCTGTGCCTCGGCCGTATTTTCTTCCTTTCCACTCATTGTCTCAGTGTAGTGTCTTGAGGTGAAGCCGTCAGTCTTCCGCTCGCTGGAAATCCCCGTTCCCACACTGCTAAAGTTCCAATGCTCTGACAGAAGTCCTGCATTGGCCGCAGTCAGGAATACTGCCTTGTGTTTCTCAGGTTTCCTTTCAGCATTCTTCACAAGCGGGTGAACTGATCATGAGACGACTTGTTAGACAATTTATTGCTCCAAACCCAGCCCCATTTTGCTTTGTCAAACCAATCAGACTGTAAGCCCACCTTGAGGTTATTGATGCTAATATCATATGAAAGCTTTTACAATACTAAGTGGAGAAAAATTTGTATCACAGCACAAGATTTCAGTTGATGTCACAGCAAACAAACAACAATGCCAGTCCAGTTCTACCCAGTGTCCAAATAAACTGCCTAACTGCCTTTATGGTCCTCAGCCAAAAATCCAGACTTTATACTACTTTCTAGATTACTGCTTCCACTCTGTGTGGTTAAAAAGAATGTATTCATCCATCTAAACCTATTGTTTTTAACTAACATCTATGGTTATACAAAACCTACACGGATATATTGATTATGATGTTTGACAAATTCAGTTTAAATCCACCTGATTAAATATCTCAGTCACACAGCACACAGTGTAGATGCACACCCCCATTAAACACTGCTTAATCATAAAAATGTCTCAGCTTGGCTGCTGCAGCAGAGGGTTTAACCATAAAAGGCATCTTCTGAACCACCAAAAAGCCCAGACAGACAGTGTGACTCTTGACCAGACAAATGACTGTTCACAAATGTCAATCCGAGGGTGTATTAGTGGCTACTGAAAAAATGTGCTTCCTGTGTTGTGGGTTTGATTTCCTTCTCATATTGCGTGAGATGTGGAAGAGCAGAAGAAATACAATTGGAACCCAAAGTATTTGAGCAGTGGCGCTTCTTTGGTAGCTTGCCTATAGTGGATTTTAAACAATCAATATGTGATTGAAGTACAGACTTTTTCAGCTTTAATTCCTGGTCACATCCCCACAGGGCTTGTTTCTAATACTTAGATGCAATTTTTTTGAAGGCAGTTACCGCCTGAAGTCTATAAGCCATCAGCATCACCAAATGTAATAGTTTAAATTTGAGATGCTCTTTCAGTTGCTGCTTGTTTGTGGGTCTCTCCGCCTTCAGTTTTACCTTCAGTCACCGAAGATTGCTGTCTTGGGTTGAGATCAGGTGACTGACTTGACCACTGAAGAATATCCCGTGTCTTTGCCTTGACAAACTCCTGGGTTTCTTTTGCAGTATGCTTTGGATCATTATCCATGTGCACTGGGAAGCACTATCTGATCTGTTTTGCAGCATTTTTGTGAATCTAAGCAGAGAGTACAACTCTGTGCTCTTCATAATTTATCCTGTTACTTCTATCACCAGTCACATCGTTATTTAACACTATTGATGTGGTTCCAGTGGTTGCCATACGTGCCCATCCCATAACACTGCCTCCTCCATGTTTGACAGATGACGTTATGCACTTCAGAGCCGATTCTCTGCTTCTTTGTGCTTTTCTCTTAACATCATTTTGGTACAAGTTAACAGACAGATGAAAGCAAGATTTTCATCCCCAGACCTGTGCGGGCTCTTTTAGATGTTTTTTGGTCTAATCTGGGCTTATTCTTTGTAAATGTGACCAGTGGTTTGCGCCACTGGTCACATTCTTCTGTATTTTCATTCATACTGGCAATTGTAGACTTTGCCATTGTCACCTCTTTGAAAATGTTGGTTTGTTGATGTTGTGAAGTGTTTTTTCCTAATCAAGGAAATAATTCTGTCATTTTGCACTGCAGTCATCTTCTGTGGCCTGCTGAGCTGCCCCAGTGCATTCATTCTTTTTATGAAGCTACCAGATTGTGGAAACTGGATCGAAAGATAAAAACTGCTTGTCTGTCATTTGTGCGATTTCTTTTAAGCCTATGAAAATGGGAGACTGTGTATAAAAGCTGACGTAAACAGTTAGTCTAATGCTTTTGTTGAACCCTTTGAATTAAAGCTGAAAGTCTGCACTTGAATTACATCCTGATCATTTGATTTAAAACTCTGTGGTGGTGTACAGAGACAAAACTGCCAAAAACAAGCATCATCGTCCAAAAACCTGTCGACATAACTGCAGCTTCACAAGGGTTAACTTGAAAACAGTTTTGAGGCAGATCCAGAGATTTTCTGAAGTTAAACAACTTCTCTCCAAAGCAAAATGTGCCAAACACTGGGGCTTATGTTAGCATGTGACATAAACTTGAACGTTGTAAACATCTGATTTGTTTTACTTTTCAATGGTTCAATGTTCTTTGTGCCCTTGAGACATCATAAATTAAGTAATGTAAATTCAAGAAATGAAACTTTCATGAGTCCCGTTTTTGTTTTGCATGAGGCTTTGGGAGCAGATGTATTGTTCATCTTTATACTTAGATCATCACCATCATCTACATGTAGAATGGTCATCAATATCATCAGCAAAATTACAGTAGGAAGTATGGGATATAGAACTTATTTATCTGAATACATGTAGACAAATTACCAAAAAACTTTTTAATGTCCTATATTATACATCCGATGTAATAACTGTTTCTCTTTCTGCAGTCATCCAGTTTGGTTTCGTCTCTCTGTTCGTGGCTTCTTTCCCGCTGGCTCCTCTCTTTGCCCTGCTGAACAATATCATTGAGATCAGATTGGATGCCAAGAAGTTTGTTACAGAGCTGCGTAGGCCAGTTGCTGCACGAGCTAAAGACATTGGTAAGCTAATCTGACACTCAGTTTATGAATCGCCATTCTAAGCATCAACAAGATGCTAAAACTCATCTTAAACCAGTCTGATTTGATTCTTTGAGTTAGCAGTGGCTTCAGGCAGTTTGGCTAATCTCACTAATACAGACTGAAACCTCTCAGCTTGATTTCCAAGCATTTTTCACTGTACCCAGATACTTTTAAAGAGGTAAAGAGTCACACTGTAAGGCAACTGATTCAATAACATTTTTCTAGGTAACTGATATCACCAGAATGATGGTTTGCCAGCCAAATAATTCAATTTGGATTTTTAAAATAAGTAAATTCATGATCATCAGATGGATTATTTTGTCTATGTGTAGCTAAGCTCTGGTCTATATGCAGATCACTTAAAAATTAGCAAACATTTGCATCACACTCAGTTATAAATATATCCTTTAAATACTTTATAGGTAAAGTTTAACTGACTGTCTCAGTCCCTATACAGTTTTATTACTGTACTTAATACAGACTTTCCTGTTTTTCCTGTTTATTCCCTTCAACTTGTCCTTCTGTCTCTTTTGCTTCTCACCTTACAGGCATTTGGTACAATGTACTAAGTGGAATGGGCAAGTTCTCAGTCATTATAAATGTAAGTATAAACACAATGTTCCACTCTTCCAGGTTTCTAAATTAGTAAATGAGGCAGATGCATTCAAAATAAAAACCTGAAGATAATTATTCTACAAATATTGTAGTAATATATGTGTTGTAATTACTTCACAAAACACCCGAACATTTAAACATTTATCACTGTTGGTGTAATTGGTAGTCAATTTAAAGTCCTCTACAGCTCAGTTTAACTTGGGGAAAATGGTTGTATAGTATATATGTTGCATATACTGCATGGATCTTTCACTTCTTCATGTCTTTATAAGATTAAATGTTACCTGTTTTTAGAGACCGGAGACAGGAATGCACTAACAAAGTTGGCATAATGGTGCATTTCCAGACTTCTCTAACACAGATCTCTGTGCTGCTATAAGATAGGTGAAATTCAAAGTGCCTTAGAAATTATCAAATGAAAGAACAGAGAACAAGTGTAAAGTGCAAACGGGTCCAAACAGATCTCCTTTGAGCAGCACCTGGTGAGGAAATCCTCCTTTTAAAAGGAAGAAACCTTCAACAGAACTAGTCTCTGGAAGGGCAGCCATATTTCTTGACTGATTAGTTAATAAGTAGTTAAATAATTGTTTATTATAGTTTTTTAATAAAAAAGATATTTGCAATTTTGGGGCAAATTTTACATGCAGGCATGGATAATGTGTGAAATACTCATTTGGATCTGCTGATTAGACCTTTAGACCAATGTCATGAGATCCCAGAGTTGTATCTGAAATACATAAATATGCAATGTTTGTGGAGGGGAGGGGGAAGGGGGGTCAGGAAGGTTCTGCTTTGCATTTGTCTCTGGCCAGTGAGCTAAAGCCCATCTAGTTTACTTTTAATACTAAACAGATTTGTGGCGGATCCAAAAGCAAGCAGCAGGAGTTTTTAATGTAATCTAGATCTGAGGGATTGGACACACACTGTGGACCGTGGCTGCTGGGGCTCTGTGGGTCTTCTCAGCCTGGCTGGGGGGCTTCTTTGCCTCCCTCCTGCTGTGTGCCCAGCCTGGAGGCTGCAGTCCGTGACCGGCTCCCGGTGCAGACGGCTCCCTGTGATAGTGTTTCCTCACCTGGCTCATGTCTGTCCAGCCCAATTTTACTTTTTAAGTGTGTGTGTGTGTGTGTGTGTGGGGGGGGGGTGGTATGTATCCATGATTGTTTATGTTAATGAGAGTGTGGGGAGTGAGTTGGAGGGCGGGATGGGGTAGGCTGCTTTTAACCATGTAAAGCACTTCGTGCTACATTGCTGTATGAAAAGTGCTTTATAAATAAAGATTGATTGATTGATTGATTGACCAGGAGCTTCACAACAATAGCAGATGTGTATCTATCAGTTCTACTGACTTTAATGTTCCTTAAACTCAAATGTATATTAAACACATGCACTGTTTACCAGATTTTTGCTCTTTGTAACCCCTGTCCCTCCTCTCACTGAAAAGAACAAGCATCAGTCTGAGGTTTTCTGTCCTTTACAGCTACAGATAGTTTGGCTTTGAGTAATAGCTGATCATGTTCTGATTTGATTCTGGTCTTACAGTAGCTTAATAAGCTGCATTCTTCACTGTGAGAATGTTTCCTTAAAAATCAAATTGTTTGCATATATAAAAAGTGAAGGAAGAAATGTGAACAGCATAAAACATGATTCAGTTTTTATACTTTTCTATATCACTGGTCCTGACAGACAGACTGTTTCACTCTTTCTGTTTTGGTCTCTTTGTCTTTCTGTCTACAGGCCTTTGTGATCTCCTTTACGTCCGACTTCATCCCCAGGCTCGTTTACGAGTACATGTACAGTCCGACGGGCACCATGCACGGCTTCATTGACCACACGCTGTCCTACTTCAACGTGTCCGATTTAAAACCTGGCACAGCACCACAGAACTCTGAGCTTGGAAACATAACTTTATGCCGGTAAAACACACACCCATGCTCACGAAGTATATTTGTAGCAATTACGTTTTGCTCACATTTCTTTGGGACGAGCACTTCTGTATTCAGCAAATAGCCAGTCAACATGGGAATACCTATTCAACTTGTTTATTCACTTGTCATACATGGACAAACGCTGTGCATTTGGCCTTGTTGCTTTTGTTCCCTCAACTGCCAGTGAAGTATTTGGTGAGCATTCAAGAAAACATTCAGGCCAATTAATCTATTTTTACATCTGAGGAATTTAATTCAATTCAATTCAATTTTATTTATATAGCGCCAAATCACAACAAAAGTCGCCTCAAGGCGCTTCATCGATACAGAGAAAAACCCAACAATCATATGACCCCCTATGAGCAAGCACTTTGGCGACAGTGGGAAGGAAAAACTCCCTTTTAACAGGAAGAAACCTCCGGCAGAACCAGGCTCAGGGAGGGGCGGCCATCTGCTGCGACCGGTTGGGGTGAGAGAAGGAAGACAGGATAAAAGACATGCTGTGGAAGAGAGACAGAGGTCAATAACAGATATGATTCAATGCAGAGAGGTCTATTAATACATAGTGAGTGAGAAAGGTGACTGGAAAGGAAAAACTCAATGCATCATGGGAATCCCCCGGCAGCCTACGTCTATTGCAGCATAACTAAGGGAGGATTCAGGGTCACCTGGTCCAGCCCTAACTATATGCTTTAGCAAAAAGGAAAGTTTGAAGCCTAATCTTAAAAGTAGAGATAGTTTCTGTCTCCCGAATCCAAACTGGAAGCTGGTTCCACAGAAGAGGGGCCTGAAAACTGAAGGCTCTGCCTCCCATTCTACTTTTAAATACTCTAGGAACAACAAGTAGGCCTGCAGAGCGAGAGCGAAGTGCTCTAATAGGGTGATATGGTACTACAAGGTCATTAAGATAAGATGGGGCCTGATTATTTAAGACCTTGTATGTGAGGAGCAGGATTTTGAATTCAATTCTGGACTTAACAGGAAGCCAATGAAGGGAAGCCAAAACAGGAGAAATCTGCTCTCTCTTTCTAGTCCCTGTCAGGACTCTTGCTGCAGCATTTTGGATTAGCTGAAGGCTTTTCAGTGAGTTTTTTGGACATCCTGATAATAACGAATTACAGTAGTCCAGCCTGAAAGTAATAAATGCATGAACTAGTTTTTCAGCGTCACTCTGAGACAGGATATTTCTAATTTTAGAGATGTTGCGCAAATGGAAGAAAGCAGTCTTACATATTTGTTTAATATGTGCGTTGAAGGACATGTCCTGGTCAAAAATGACTCCAAGGTTCCTCACAGCGTTACTGGAGGCCAAGGTAATGCCATCCAGAGTATGAATCTGGTTAGATACCATATTTCTAAGATTTTCAGGGCCGAGTACAATAACCTCAGTTTTATCTGAATTTTAATATATTTTTAATATATTGCCTCTGTATTAATTTGGGGAAGGATAAAACAGCATTACTGTGTTTTGTCATAACTTATCATTTTGGCCTTTGCAGAAACATGCAAACAGTCTCTGCATTAACAATGATTCACTCAGATTATTATGTATAAATTAAGGTTAATGGCCCTTTAATCTTGACTAAAGAATGTTTGTTTCATGGAGTTGAAATCTTCTCTTTATATCTGAACTTGTATTTGAGTTTAGGAACTTTATTTAGTGCTTTGAACGTTTATCACTGGTCTCAAAAATGTTTCTGTGATAAATTTAGTTAAATGTTGCTAATTTTGAAAATCATTACAAGTTTGGATTGCTTAAGAGTGTTTTGTTTGGGGTACAACAAACACTTTTTAATGCTCAACATGAAGGCCTGTTCTGCATCTAATATTAAACTCCAGTCTGAGGGAGGGACAGCTGATTTATTGATTTTTTTTTTTTTCACTTGATTTTTCTTGAGTTGGGTTGTGCTACAGGGCTAAGGGCTGCAGCTGAATGAACCAAAAACCTTTTGTAGTCGTCACTATCATACCAAATATTGATGTATTAATATTTTGTGCTAGCTACAAAT
Source organism: Perissodus microlepis (assembly GCF_051167445.1). Lineage (NCBI taxonomy): Eukaryota > Metazoa > Chordata > Actinopteri > Cichliformes > Cichlidae > Perissodus > Perissodus microlepis. The sequence continues at coordinate 33,672,577 of NC_140477.1, forward strand.
GTGAAACACTCAATTAAACAGCGAGGAACTAAGTTCTTCATTAAGACTCACCATCGCACCCTCATGCAAACTGTAATGCCACTTTGAATGTGGAAACAACAAGAATGGATTGGAAAGGCATTATCGCAAAATGCACAATTGTATCTTTTATGCATTTTCACCCATTCCACTGGTAAGCATCTCTTTCATAATATCAATATAAAGCTTTGCAGAGGAAAAGGTCATGGATGCCGGCGCCCACAGACAACTGAGGCCGACCTGCTGTTACATAAGATGGCAAAGAATTACCATGCGAGAATGCAGTCTTTGTACCACTGTAGGCTGATATGTCACATCGCAAGAATGACCAGATAGTGTTCGCCTTGAACGTTTCATAGGCGTGAAATTGACTGCGGGATATTCCAGGACTATTTTGTGTGTCTGCAGTGAGCAGAGCTGTGTAGTCATGTATAGAGTGTATCTAGACAGTGCTGCTGATGTGGGCAGTGCCTCTGGGCTCAGGGCAAATGATTCAGCTCTGAATTTCAGATTCTCCAGACAATGGTTGCCTTTTTTTTTCTTCTTCTTCTTCTTTCTGGCCCAGTTAATTTGGGGTTCTGGACATATGGATGAATACATGCAATAGTCAAGATGAATGGATGGATAGTTATGTCAGAGGATGCAGAGATGAGGGGAGATATCATTGAACTGATGATCAGATAACAATACAAAGGAATGCTTTTTAAGACAGTAAGGAAACTGTTGAAATGGAAAGATATAGAAATACCAGTGAGGAAATGAATGAAGGGGGGGAGAGGAGGTGCTGCATATGGATGGCTGGATAAATAGATGGATGGTGTGACAGAAGCTACCCACCAAGGTTTTACATTTTTAATAAAATTTTAAAAACAGCAGTGTGAGGAAGTTGAAGATTCTGCATCAGTGAGCAGAGCATGACTGTACATCTCCGCAGTCCTTTTTGTCCTACTGTATCATCAGTGTTGTCGGTGTCATCAAAATTCTGAATGTGAAACAAAGAGTTAAACATTTTAAGACTATGTCAAGAAAAGGATCTTTTCCTTTTCTATTTTCCATTTTTGATGATGTTGTGATGCTGATGTTAGCTGTTTTATTTATATGAAAATAGCAGTAACAGTGTATCTGGTTAAAACTTTTAACAAATAATTTTTATATTATTATATTTTTTTAGTGTATAGCTATTTCAAAACTGTTTATTTAAGGAGATGAAATTTGAAGTGTGGGATGTTGAGTAGCCCCTGAGGTAGAGTAAAAGCTCACTTTAAAAAAAAAAAAAAAAAAAAAAATCAGTTTTAAAACACAGATTTGGAGTGGCTGTACCTCCTCTTATATAACACCTTTGACCTCCATGTGTCTGACATCTACTGATATAAGTTGGTTATAATAAAATTATATTTAGCTTGAAAGTGTAGATTTAGAGTGATTTACAGAAAACAAGGAACCTACCATTATAGTTGGAAATTCCTTTCCTTCGGGATTAATAAAGTATTCTGATTCTGAAATGTATTGAAAATCATAATCTTAGGAAAACTGTTAAAATTGCCATTTAGGTATATACCTGCTTTATATCAAGACAGTACTCACTCCTGAGCTGACAGGAAGTTGGCTTTGCTAACAGGCTTATCAGCAGGAAGTCAATTGAGGGTTAAGCGGTTATGCAATGGATTATCAAATAATTTGTAAGGAGAGGTTTCCTCTCAGCATTAGGAGAAAATATTCTTTATTTTCAGTGCTTGGTTTAGCAATTCAATTCAATTTTATTTATATAGCGCCAAATCACAACAGCAGTTGCCTCAAGATGCTTTATATTGTACAGTAGATCGTACAATAATTGATACAGAGAAATCCCAACAATCATATGACCACCTATGAGCAAGCACTTTGGCGACAGTGGGAAGGAAAAACTCCCTTTTAACAGGAAGAAATCTCCGGCAGAACCAGGCTCAGGGAGGGGCAGGGCCATCTGCTGCGACCGGTTGGGGTGAGAGAAGGAAGACATGATAAAGACATGCTGTGGAAGAGAGACAGAGATTAATAACAGATATGATTCAATGCAGAGAGGTCTATTAACACATAGTGAGTGAGAAAGGTGACTGGAAAGGAAAAACTCAATGCATCTTGGGAATCCCCGGCAGCCTACGTCTATTGCAGCATAACTAAGGGAGGATTCAGGGTCACCTGGTCCAGCCCTAACTATATGCTTTAGCAAAAAGTTTTAAAGTTTTAAGGAGTTTTTAGGACATCGTGACAATAATGAATTGCAGTGGTCCAGCCTGGAAGTAATAAATGCATGAACTAGTTTTTCAGCGTCACTCTGAGACAGCAACACGCTCAGACAAAAACTGGTTCACCCGAAAGACAAAACGCCAAAACACAGACTTAACAATGTGGTGTATGCTGTACAGTGCAGCGAGGAATGCCCAGACCTCTACATTGGAGAGACCAAACAGCCACTTCACAAGCGTATGGCACAACACAGAAGAGCCACCTCCACAGGACAAGACTCAGCAGTCCATCTGCATCTTAAGGATAAAGGACACTCTTTCGAGGATGCCAATGTTCACATTTTGGACAGAGAGGACAGATGGTTTGAAAGAGGAGTGAAAGAAGCCATCTATGTCCACTGTGAGCGACCATCTTTGAACAGAGGCGGGGGTTTACGACACCAACTCTCTGCCATCTATAATCCAGTTTTGAGATCCCTTCCCAGACGCCTTGGCGCCCACTCACATCCTGGGCCGTCTGACCTCAGGAATTCGCATGATAAGGTGGGGCCAGGTTTCACAATGAACACACCCGAAACTCTGGCTGATTGGGACCCACACCCAGTTTCACACCTTGGCTCAGGCGATTGGAGGATCATCAGGGGGTCCTTTTGTCCCTCTGTGGGGGGATACTCCCACTAGGTTTATATCTAGGACTCTCCACCATTTGACCTTAGAACTGAAGAATGAAACGTCTTCAAGTAACTTAAAGAAGTCCAGACGCTTTTCTTTGCAAGCTCCTTTGACTACGATGACCTGGATGACTGAGAACCTTCACAGACATATCTGAGACAGGATATTTCTAATTTTAGATAGATATGATACAAACCACTGCAGCGCATTACCTGTAATACCTACAGCGTGCTTTAATCGCTCTAATAGGATATTATGGTCAACAGTATCGAATGCTGCACTGAGGTCTAGCAGGACAAGCACAGAGATGAGTCCACTGTCAGAGGCCATAAGAAGATCATTTGTAACCTTCACTAAAGCTGTTTCTGTGCTGTGATGAGCTCTGAAACCTGACTGAAACTCTTCAAATAAGCCATTCCTCTGCAGATGATCTGTTAGCTGTTTGACAACTACTCTTTCAAGGATTTTTGATATGAAAGGAAGGTTGGAGATTGGCCTATAATTAGCTAAGACTGCTGGGTCTAGAGATGCTTTTTGAGTAAAGGTTTAACTACTGCCAGCTTGAAGGCCTGTGGTACATAGCCGATTATTAGAGATAGGTTGATCATATTTAAGATTGAAGCATTAATTATTCGCAGGACTTCTTTGAGCAGTTTTGTAGGAATGGGGTCTAAAAGACATGTTGATGGTTTGGAGGAAGTAATTATTGAAGTTAACTCAGAAGGATTTAGTAATAAGTGAATAAGAGTAAATGTTCATTAGGAAACATCTGTTAAACATGATGACAGCACTAAACATGAGACATTGTGTTTCCAGTATCGACTAATAGTACAACAGTAAGTGATATGACAAAGCTGTGTACTAACACTACGAGTCGACTCTAACCAGTGTAACCCTGTTAGTCATATTAGCAACAAAAGACAAATTACTTTCAAATTGTCTTTCCTTTTTATAAAACCACATTTATCCTGTGTTGTACTATACATATTAAACAAATGTTTTAAATACATATAAAAATTAGTAAACATTTCTGTTTTTAAACCTATTTTCTGCACATTCCAGCACATAAAATAATTTTTTTTGTGTTTACACTCAGTCTTTCAAATAGATGCAAGTAAAACACAGCAGAAAATAAATAAAATCAAAGACTAGCGGTCCTTTTGCTCTATTTTTATGGGCTCAAAATGTGGTAAAAAAGATTTGTATGTGTAAAAAAGATTTGTGTGCATAAAAAAGATTTGTGTGTGCGTAAAAAAGATTTGTGTGTGGACTTAGAAAAAAAACCCCTGCAAGTTACAAGTACGAATTTTGACCCTATTTTTCTTCCTTTCATCTGATTGGTCAATGTCATGTCAATCACAAATGTAACAATCCAATCAGAGAACAGATGGGTTTGGCTGTTGGAGGGGCGCTTTTTTTGAACTGCAGGTCTTTGAAGGGAATAAATGCCCTTTTACATGCCAACCCAGCGTTTTCCTTCATCACCACGAAGGAAAACAGTCTGTGGTCGTCCGAGTTTGGTGATTTTTGTGTCACAGGTCTACGTGTTTAATATAGGGACTTCCACAGCCTTTTCAACAGCGCTGCGGACCGCGGGGTGGGGGCGGGCAGTGTTTTGGAAATGACAGTCTTCATTACAAAGCTTTCTTCGTTATGAATTAGCATACATGTTTTTATTGAACATTTGAAGAACCAGCAAAAAAAACAGAAACTCTTGTAGAGGACATAAAGTCAGAGATAGAAAAGACAAGGAGCAGGTGCATCTAGTACAGGTAGAGCTGCTGCAAAAACCCACAGAGCCCAGCAGCCAGCGTAACAAATTCTGGATCCTTTGCTTTTAGTTAGCCGTTAGCATTAGCAGCACATCCTGCGTCTGATGTGAAAGGACTTTTATGCTGCGCACTGTGACTCACAGCAATGGTCCTGGGTCAGCCCTGACTTTGTGTTAAATTAATCCTAAAGTAATAATGGTATTTCTAACCACTGATATACCACAACTTTTTCCTTTCAACAGCTACTGAAAGTTAGGGGACCTAGCTGCTATCGGATATTTATATAGAGATCCTCCAGCTTCAAACTGTATCACCCTTCAAGGACCTGCAGTTCAAAAAAGCGCCCCTCCGACAGCCAAACCCATCTGTTCTCTGATTGGATTGTTACATTTGTGATTGACATGACATTGACCAATCAGATGAAAGGAAGAAAACTAGGGTCAAAATTCGTACTTGTAACTTGCAGGGTTTTTTTTTCTAAGTCCACACACAAATCTTTTTTACGCACACACAAATCTTTTTTACACATACAAATCTTTTTTACGCACACACAAATCTTTTTTACACATACAAATCTTTTTTACGCACACACAAATTCTTTTTACACATACAAATCTTTTGTACGCACACACAAATCTTTTTTACACACACACAAATCTTTTTTACAAGTACAAAATATTTATGACCACATTTTGAGCCCATATATTTTCACCTGTAAAGCAGGAGTTGGGTAGGCAGAGGTTTACCCTGGTGCAGGTGTGCCGCAGCGGTCAGTGGAAGGATACGGCAGTTTCTCTGTGAATTTCCCATTACGTGGTAGCGCACTCGGAGCTTGCTTGGAAGTTTAGGGTTTTTTTTCGCTGTAAAAAGATGTTTTCTTCCCACGCACAATGCTAATGGACGCTAATGTTTTTGTCACTTTTTATGGAATCAAACTTAAAGTAAGGTCAGTACTTCCACACTTTAAACGCTGCACGCTCATACTCTCTCCCATACTCCATATATGATCCACCGTTGATCTGCACACAGCTGTTGTCACGACCATCGCACTTGCTTACGTCACTGTCATGAGACATTCTCACAAAAAAATCACGGTTTCAGTAACGCAGCGTTCCTACGGGAAAGTAAAGGTAATCTAATTACCGTTTTTGCAATAGTAATCCCTTACTTTACTCGTTACTTGAAAAAAGTAATCGGATTACAGTAACGCGTTACAAGTAACGCGTTACAAGTAACGCGTTACTGCCCATCTCTGATCATAAATGGTTTGATTAGCTGAGTCAGGTTTAATATATTGCCTCTGTATTAGTTTGCCATTACAGTATATTAATACTGTATTTGAGCAAATATTTGAAAATAAACTGGTATTACAGCAAAAACAAAAATGCCACAAGTGAAATGTTGAACAAGAATTCTAAAGCTGCTTAAACTAATGTCTGTTAAGTCAAGAATTTATGAAACAATAATTTAAAAACTTACTTTTTCAGGTTGGAGAGTATGGGTAATAGGGTTGTGACAAACATAGCACAGTAAAAAAAACAAACGTGAAACTTATAGGGAACAGGTCAGGAGAAAGGTACAGTAGTGAGTGTCTACAGTAATCTGTAAAACATAGTGGAACACTGTCATGGATTGGCCTCCCCAGAGCCCAGACCTACAACATTACTGAAGCAGTGTGGGATAATTTTGACAGAACAGAACAAAAGTCAGTCGAAATCCAAAAAGCTCTGGAATGTCATTCAAGAAGCCTCTTAAAGACCGCTACCAACAGACTGCTACTTTTAGCTACTCCCTTATGTATAAGGAGTTACTACAGCTCTATGTTTGATTTGGGAGTTTTATTTTGCCAGATGCCCTTCCTGAATACTACTTAAGAAATTACAGGAAAAGAATGACATGAAAAGTTTCTTAAAGAGTTCAGGCTGTGTTGAAGAACAATGGGTAGCTCTGAACATTTGATTTGGTTTTCTGTCAGTTTATTATGTCCTTTGTGACGTAATACCAGACTGATTTGGCTACATCATGGCAACACCGAAGGTGGTCATATAAAATATTGACTTTACATTTTTTATTATTATTTTTTTTTTGAATTGTACAACTGTGGTTTTGCCTTATGTTTTGTATTTCCATGTATGTTTGCACATTTAACTGAATCACATTTTCCTAGTGAAAGATAAAGAGATGGGGAGTGGCTCAAGACTTATATTACTGTATGCTGATTGCATTGATCCATATGTAGTGTAAAGTTTAATACAGTATATACTGCCATTTGCCAGCATTAAATAATCCTCCATGTTTTTAGTTTGAAATGAAACGTGACCTCATTGGAAAAACAACATAAAATTTTGTGCCCCCAAAGTCTGCCCTCCAAAAGATTGCATTCGGCTCCATTTTCCTGCCTAGAGCAATCTAGAGACAATAAATAAACTGCACAAGGGTTAAAGGGGTTTGGGGCAAATGTGGGCCGATGCCAAACCTACCAAATAGATCCAATATGAAGCTCATATGTTCGTACAACAAACAGGATGATAGCTAACAGCAACCATGTTGCGTAACACAGGTTTACTGTGTATTTATTTATTTATTTATTTATTTATTTATAGATGGGAATGACCTGACCCTTGTCTGGTCTGACCCCTTGGTCCCAGACGAACACGCTCGTCTCACATAGTAACCATAATCTTATTGAGAGGTCTTCTGAAAGAATATTGAGTTAAATGCTTCAGTGCTGCAGAGCTCCACTGTTTTAACCAAACATGGAGCTTTGAGAAAACACATGCGTGCACACACACAAGAACAGAGAGAAAAATCATCTTTGATAGCACAACTGTATTTGTGATTCCACCTAAGAAGGGTTAAGTGAATTAAACTGACAGAGACTGGTCTTGTTTTATTTTTATTTCATTTTTTTTTTTTTTAAATATTTCAAGATGACCTAAAACAAAATGTTGCAAAAATATTACTGAGAGAAAGATGACTAGATCAAAGGAAAAAGAAAGGGAAAGAAGACTGACTCTCACGGACAGCATTCCTCACTCATGACTGTATAAGGAGAAGGAGTCAGGCATCATAAGACCATGCTAACACACACACACTGGCCCTCCCCTCCCTCTCTGTTATTTCTATACTGTTAGTCAAGTGCTTAGTGAGGCAGCTCATTCAGTCCCTTTAATTTATTTTGACTTCAGAGGAATTTTTTCATGACAGTGTGTGGAATTGAAAGACTTTTGTTGTGCAGTCATTTTAATGTAAAACTTTGATGTGAGACATCCTGTTTGCATGACGTGTTAAACTGCCCTGCAGTTCGAGCTTCCTGCATTTCTTTTCTGTTATGCTTTTGTTTTGTTTCTTGGGGTTTGCAGTTTTAAATACATCTATGTAAAATATAAGTAATATAGTTTTCAGGTTCAAGCTCTGTCATGATTTGCGGGTTTATTTGTGCCAGTGTTGTTGGGGATCTTCCAGAACTGATCGAGTTATAAATGCAGGAAAGAAATGACTGACTTTCTGACTTTCATGCTCAAAAGAATATTACAATCTCTGTAATTTCTGTGAAGGCTCTCAGTCATCCAGGTCATTGTAGTCTAAGGAGCTTGGGAAAAAAAAGCGTCTGGACTTCTCGGATGAGAAAGAAGTTTCTTCAGTTCTAAGGGTCAAATGGTGGAGAGTCCCAGAATCTCTGTAATCATGTTTCCATAAATTGCTGCAGAAATGAGAGAGGACTTTTGCACCACACTTGATCCAAGCATAGTGCAGTGTATTTTTTATTATTTTTTTTTTAACAAGAGGTTAAAGTTTGAGTAGTTGATTGAAAATCGTTCTTTGGTTGTGCTTTTCATAACATTTTAAGTCTCCACTAAAGTACATTTTTAAGTACGGAGTAAATGTTGCTTTTTAACCTGATTTTGAGTGTCTCCATGTCTTAAATGTGCACTGATTCGACCTAATGTTGAATAGATGTCTACTGTCTATAGCTACAGCTCCACATAAAGCCAGCCTTTGTCTCCACACTCTTCTGTACATTTAGTGGTTTCGGACGACGCGTTTTCTGCCTAAAGATGTGCTTGAGGTTAACAATAAGAGGGACTGTCTCCTAGTTCTTGGCTTCAAAGGAATGCTCTATGTTGTACTTTGCATCCCACAGGAAGATGCAGCCTCTTTTACAATAGCTGTGAAAACAGAGGCCAAAAGCAGTGTAACATAAAGCCAAGTGTCATTCTCTACATATTTGTAGAAGGTTGGTCGATGGTCAGATTAGTAACCTGCTGCTGAACTCTGGTGAGCTTCAACGTTTCAGATGTTTACAGGTTAAGGCTGTTCAATGCTTTTACTGGCATTTTAGTGATATTTCATAACATCTCATAATGCTGCAGGTTGCAAAGGTCTCTCAGCCAGTTCCATAACATGCATAGTAGTATTGTCATTTGGAGTTTCAATACCCACAATTTTACTAAATGTGTTTAGATGGAGGTATTTTAACCCTCAGTTATTGCTCATTGCCTTTCTTTTGAAAATGTTTTTTTAAAAATCCTAAAGTAGGATGTAAAGAGGGTGCAACCTTCATTAAGGAGCGAGTGAATTTAAGGAACTTGGAAATCTGAATAATCTTGGCTGTGCTGAAGTTGGATCATCTAGACTGTTAGTTTATGTATGCAGTAGCTCAAATCAGATGCCTGTCCACAAATGCTTTTATTTTCTTGGGAATTTTTTTTTGTCAGTTTCACTTATTTTATTTTAAGAGAGAGTGGGTGGAAAATTGCCAACAAACCACTGAGGTTTTCTCCAACACTCACTCAGCAGGGTCTCTTTGATTTCATAATACTGCTGAATCTCAAACAGTCCAGTTGCAACTTGACATTTGTTTTCTAATCCTCTCTGGTTGCATTTTAGCCAACAGATACAGAAGCAGCAGCAGCTCTGGTACCTGAATGTACCAGCTGTACCAACTATATTATTCATGACTTTCTTCCAGCAGCAAATAACTCACTTTTTTTTTTTCTCCAGTGTTAACAAACTGCTTTTTTTTTTTTTTTTTTTAAAAGTTAAAGATATAATGAACCAACTGTGCTTTATTTATTTTTTTTAATTTCACGTGTTCACTCCTCACCTCCTTTTACCCTTGAACTGAATTTGGACGACATCTTTCTGTGATGATTAAAACAGACTGACACAATTTCTGTATCACGTCTGGTATTGCTGATCCTGTGGGGACCGCAATCTAATTGCTCAAGATTTGGGGAACGACAAATCCCCGTAATCTCAGTTTGTGCTTTTTAGTATGATTGGTAAGGGTTTGGGTGAGGATAGTAGTAGTTATGGTTAAGTGAAGTTTCCAGGTATAATATTAAAGTGTGAAGTGGTGGTAAAATGGCTCTACCCTGTCTACCTTTTTGTTGTGCACTTGGCTGTTATTCTTAGTCCTTGTTATCTTATTCTGCCTCTGTCCTTATTTGGAGCATGTAGACAGTTTGTACAACATGTGGTTTAAGTTTCCCCATGTTTGTTTTGAAGGTACAATAAAGAGTGTTTACTACAAGGACAATAAATGAAAGGAATCCTGATAAAGTTTATTGCACTTTAAGTTTCTCGACTGAGCCAAGGAGCAATATGTTTTAATTAGGCAAGGTCTCAGCTAGATAAAGATGCTGTAAATCAGTTGAATCTTAGGTTTGCCTCATATTCTCAAACTCTGGACTCGTCGATATTCTTGTCTCCATGGGTGTTTTATTTTATTTATTTTTTTGTTCTAGGTATAAAGACTACAGGGAACCCCCATGGTCTCCAGACGCGTACCAGTTCTCTAAACAGTACTGGTGTGTCCTGGCTGCAAGGCTCGCCTTCGTCATTCTGTTCCAGGTGCAATTTCAGTGTATTACTCAGTTTCTGTTTTTTTTCTTTTTTTAAATCCTGTCTGCATTTGCAGCGATGCATATAAAAGAAACACATGCCTGTGTGTGTGTGTGTGTGTGTGTGTGTGTGTGTGTGTGTGTGTGTGTGTCCAGTCATTCCAAACTGAGTGGATCACACTCTGCTCTCATTATGGTCAGGAAAACAACCAGATGCTTCATGTTTCTCAAATGTCCTTGGACAAGTTGTTAAAGTTTCATTCTTTATTTCTGTTAAGAAATAATCATGACCAGAATTCAGGCACTATACAGTTGCTCTTAAACTTTTGGTTCAATAGTTCTTTTGTGATGTGAATGGAACAGTGAGAAATCATTTTTAGTTTTACCCACTTACGTCCTTTATCCGTGATTGCTGCAATTTCCACTAAAAATCCTACTCCTATAAATAGCTGCATTAGTAAAACTATCTGAAATAGATGTAAAACTGTTGTCCTGAATAAACTCTCATATGGCATCAGAATGTAATCAAACTGTTTGTCAGAGGGAAATTGTAATTTTTACGACCCTTAAGCCTAACAACAGAAAAAACAGCAGTGCTTACAGACTGAAAAGTTCGGGAAATCCTCAACAACTCACTTCAGTATTGCTGTCATCGGTCAGAAGTGAGCTTCTCTCACTCATTGGTCCATGTTGGACTCTTTTCAGAATGTTTCACCCAGCACTGACAGCTCAGGTTAACAATAGACTGACGGCCTGCGCAGATAGGAAAAAGTCCGGAGTCACTTTGGTATCTGAGTACACACACTACCAGTGTTGGTCAAGTTAATCAGTAACTAATTACTTCCCCCCAAAAGTAATCCCATTACTTTACTGATTACTTATTTTCAAAAGTAATTAGCTACTTGGTTACTTTTTAAAAACATGATTTACAACCTGAATAGGTAATAAAGCAATAGATCTTTCAGCCCAGTTCTACTTTCTGCCTAATCCATCATATAAAATGTAATCAAATGGAAAAAGTCTCTTTTTAAAATTTGTTTTTATTAGTTTTAATCTTTATGACTTGACTTTATGCATCAAGCAAACATTAAATTATATGCAACATTCTCTGACTGGAAGAAATTTGTTTAACATTTAAACCTATTTTCTGCACATTTCCTCACATAAAATAAAATAGGTTTTTGTGTTTACACTCAGTTTTTCAAATAGATGCAAGTAAAACACAGCAGAAAATAAATAAAATCAAAGACTAGCGGTCCTGTTGCTCTATTTTCACCTGTATAGCAGGAGTGGGGCAGGCAGAGGTTTGCCCTGGTGCAGGTGTGCCGCAGCGGTCAGTGGAAGAATCCGTGAGTTTGTCTGTGAATTTCCCATTACGTCGTAGCGCACTCGGTGCTTGCTCGGAAGTTTAGGGGTTTTTTGCTGTAAAAAGAAGTTTTCTTCCCACGCAGTGAACAGCGGATGCTAATGTTTTTGTCACTTTTTACGGAAGTAAGCTCAAAGTAAGGTCAGTACTTCCCCGCTTTAAACGCTGCACGGGCATACTCTCTCCCGCACTCGATATATGCCACGAATGTCGCACTCGCTTACGTCATTGTCATGAGACACTCTCAAAAAAAAATCACGGTTTTAGTAACGCAGTGTGCTTACGGGAAAGTAACGGTAATCTAATTACCTTTTTTGCAATAGTAATCCCTTACTTTACTCGTTACTTGAAAAAAGTAATCGGATTACAGTAATGCATTACTGCCCATCTCTGCTCACTACAGATGAATGCAATCTTCAATCTAATGACGTGTTGCGGTGAAAGATTTACAGACTGTACCTTCTCGTTCTCATTACTTGAACTGGTTTGTCTTTGATTTGACCAAAGACCTCAAAGTTGCACAAAGGCAAACATCAGCTTCTGCATTAAACTGGTCCAAATTGCTATCAGGGATCATCACTGATCAGCTGGTTCCCAGGTATAACCCAGTGGACAATTGTAATAGTGGCAGGATCCATTATTTTAACTTTGCCGTGTTACTCTAGCCGCGTATATATTTTTGACATAATGGCTCAGTGACATCGATATGGTTGATATACAGTATGTCACTGTCACAGTTATCATCAATCGCACTTGTTTCCACATGCATCAGTCTTTCTATCACTTATGTTCCCACTTTTCTCCTATTCTTCAAGAACCTGGTGATGTTCCTCAGCCTCGTGGTTGCCTGGGTGATTCCTGATGTTCCCAAAACCATCGTGGAGCAGCTCAAAAGGGAAAAGAAGCTCCTGGTCGATGTCTTTTTACAGGAGGAGAAGGAGAAATTACAACTCATCCAGAGCCTGTTTGCCAAGGATGCCACCCTCCACCCCAGCGGCAACACGCTCCCCCCAGGGCAGGATCTGCCAATCCCGGGTCGCTACAGTACTTTACCATCGGGGCCCACAGCTGGAGAGGACCGAGGAGGAGGAGGGCCAAGGGCAAGATGCAGGGCAGCCAGTTTCAGCCAGTTCAACAGGAATATTGCCTCTTCGCCCATGAAGGAAAACGAGAATTCAAAACACACAGCGGTGTGAGATGAAACACACGTTACGGGGGTGCTTCAGCTGGTTCTATGGATTGTCACTTGGGTGACTCAGTCCATGTATGTCTTTTCTGTGTCTTTTGTGTCCCGGTATGTGTGGCTTACCTTTTGAACATAAAGTTTAAATTCACTGATATGTGAGTGGTTGACTCTGCAATGTTCACATTGATTGACTAAATGGGTGTGAGCGTGTGTGTGTATGTATGTGTTGTTCCTACTCTCACTGACTGTTTACCTGAAAGAGTTGTCGTTTTTACTTTTTGGTCAAAATAGTGAGGCATACTAGCTTCATAGCGTAGAGAAGCAATAATCATCATGTTAGGTTAAACAACTAAATGTTGCAGGAACCTGGAAGAGACTGGAGATGAAGAGAGGACTATGAACTAATGGGTAGTCTTAATAAGCATTTAACCAACATGATTAAACTGACAGACATTGTGGCTCCTCATTAAGACTGTCAATAGTTTCCTGCTTTATGTGCTTATGCTATTCATGTATTTTTGTTTACAGAATTTGTAGCAGTTGAAAAATACCACATTTTCTGTACTCTTCTCTTTAGAATTCAGGAATACACTTTGAACCCCTTTTTTCAGAATTCACTAAAATTGCCACTAAAGATTCAGCTGCTGGTCATTGTTTCTCTTTACCTTGCCCTGAGTTTAAAATGATGGAAAAATGCTAATGTGACAAACCATGTTTATGGCACTCATTTCAGTTGAAGCTGTCGTGACAACTTTCAGCTGACTGTTGAATGACTTTAATAACTTGTGAATGCAAAGGAAAAGCCATCTCTTTTATAGACTGAGTCAGGTGAAAATGATCACACTGTGTCTTATTGACAGCGAAACAAAAGGCATTAGCTGTCCTTTATTATGAAACACCTGACAGTGTACCTTGACATTCCTTCAGGTAAGTAATCAATCTGAGCCCGTTCTGCTTAAACAGAAGACCTTAACGTGGACTCAACATGCCCATTTAGTGGAAATCTGCATCTTCACACACACACAGATTTCTTTGATTGCGGTTAAATCACGTTTTGTTTTTTTTATTCGCTTGTTAGCTAGCTAATATGTAAAATGTTAACCCTAAGGTTCCTGTATTATGAAGGCAGTTCCATTCTCAACGAGTTACATGCAATGGGAACTTATTTTGTAATTTATGCAGCAGACCTAATCTGCTGCGGCGCAGATTATACTCTAGATTAAATATCAACACGTAAGAAATCACTGCCTGCTGACCAATCAGTTCTCTGGAAAATAATACCCCTCTGACTTTGGCAGGAAACTGTTTTACAAAAGTTACTCCTTTGAAAACGGGGCACCCATTTGTCTTTGTAGACCTAATATCAAATTGGCATGTACCCTTGAATTCTGTTTTTATATTTACTCATTCAAATAGCAACATGACTGCAACTGAAATGATGAAAACTGAAATTTTACTTTCAGACCAATAGAGCAGTGATATTGGTAAGCCTGTTAACTTAGCCCATACAATCAGCATTTCTGCTAGCTTTCCTTATTGACTTTAAATATGCCCAATTTTATTAATATGAAAGGTATTCACAGATTTTACTGACCAAAGCAATTCAAGAAGAGACACATTTATACAGCGCATTCCCCCTCTCACAGTCATCTTCTCACTATTGTATTATTCTAATATGATAGTCATGTCTTCCAGATGCTCTGCTGCAGTAGAATTTTCCATGTTTGTGATTGGTCAGATGATGCCAGCACCAACCCTTTCATGTGAATGTGCTCTTAGCCAGATTGATGAACCCTGGGTTAAAATATCCTGACATCCTAGGTACATCAAACTTGCTTTATAGTAAAGACCCCAGGTCTGTTGGTGTATAGTTAAATGACATACATATTAAAAGAGCTTTTGCATGTTATTCAAAAATCAAATTCTAAGAAATATAAGCTGTGATCATATTGTAGCTAATGTACATGAAATGGCATAAAACAGCTTCTCAGTAGGCAGTTCCTTTGCAGTCATTGATCGTCTCTTGGAAGTCAATGTTCATCGATGTACCTACTGAAACAGTCCATAGCTATGTAGCCTACAAATGTTAATTTAACAGATGGTCTCCAAACAAGCCCGCTTGTTGATGGTGTAGAATTTGTGATTTTAGAAAATTTGTCCCTTTATAACATCCAGTGTCTTGCAAGACCTTAAGCTATTAAGCTACTTTCTTTTATTCAGACAATGTTAATGTGATGTGCATATCATACTGGAGTAAATAAGTTCCCATCATGAAGTAGCGCTCACTCATAACCAAATCTGAGAAGGTTGAATTTGCAAAGAGGTGTTAAAATTAAATGGACAAAGCTACACTGAACACAACATTTTTAAACATCACACATCCATATCAGCATTATTGCTATCTGATATTCCAACAGTTAATACTGTTGTCAGCAAACAATTTGAATGTGCAAAGAATGCAGCTAAGATTAGTTTTTATTTGGATTTCTTCATTTTTAGCGTTTAGGACCCTAATGGATGAGAAGCCAGCTGTTATCCAATAAAAGCAGGTGTCAGTGAGAGAGGCTGGTTACGTGACAGACCTACAAAAGTCATGTGCTTTATAGATGAAAAATGTAAAGGCTATGGTTAGTGGGGTTTTTTGTTTGTTTGTTTTTTTAATTTTCTTTTTTTAATTTTCTTTTTTTAAAGGGTGAATGCATCATGTACTGTAGTCTGAATACTTTCAGTATTGATGAATCCCCGCAAGACTGCATCTTCTTTTTAAATTCTTGAATTGATGAAGCTTATTAGCTTAGCTTGGTAACTTATTTCAACACCTATGAAATTCAGCTCCTGTACACTTGGTGCTGTGTTCATCCTACATTACAGAAGAAGGTCTGTCATGAGGTATGTTAAATATCTATTTTGTCACAGTAATTGTGATCAGTCTGTGTTTCATAACATGAAATAGACATGGTATTTCCAGTAGGAGTAGACCCGCAAGCTACTATAAACTATTTGTAGGTGTCACGAGATATTAGACTGCTCAATTAACCAAAACTGCTTCAATTCATGCCCTCTTAGAAAAAAATACGGAGGGAAAGTGTTGTTAATTTTAATCTTCACAGATTTAACAGTGTGGAAGAATCACTCCTGCTGCTAATGTGTATTGCTGGCCAACTGCATATTGTATACTTTTCAAGGATGTGTGATGGGACAGTGAATCTTCACTGGAATGAAAGGGTACTTTCTTGACACTCGATATCTAGTTCTTGTAATAATGTTAATATGCCGACATGCTGTAAACCTTCAGTGCTGTTTCAGAGGCCTTGTAACTGCTCTTTACTTTGCATTTGTCACATCATCTGTCCATCTAATACTCAGTGACAGACTGTTAACTTTATTTGTATTGACTTTAGGAAGTTGTAATTAAGATCTATTTGTTAAACGACTTTCTGTTGTTCAAAAAAATGTTGGTCCTAGTTTAAGATGGTGTACAAAATCCTAAATACAGAATTGATAGATGGATTGGTTCTTCACATTGTGTGATGTGTACTTTTATCCCATAGTTCTGTTTATTTATTGGTCTTTTTTTGGACCAGGTAGTCTTAGTGTGATTACTTGGTCAAAAGAAAAATACAACATGACGAATATATGAGGCTGTTAGAGCATGGCATTATCAGTAATGTTTTCTGGTAAATCCACATGAACAGACGCTGGATTTTATTGACCAGTAAAAATCTGATGCATCAAAACTGCAACCGATGAAGAGAATAATCCTCATAAGGGAGTCTCTTCGTGCCTATGTCCAATGAAATACCAAATTAACTTAAAGATGGTTTGATTCAAAGAACATCTCATTCTGCCAAACACTGTCATAAAATCTGACGTCTCTTTGGACTCCAGCAAAGGTTGTATTTCTACATTAAATTTATGAAACACACCTCTTTTGGATTGCTTATACTGCCCTGTATATGTCCATAAACACCTTGATACAAAAGTTGTAGCAACTGTTGTTTTAGGGTTGTTTCTGATTATTTCTGCCACCTGGTGGATGAAAGATGCCCGATACAGCTTTAAAAGTCTATCTTGTATTTTGACCATTGGTTTATGGTGATTTTCTGCAAATGCAAATTGCTGCAGAGAATTTTCCAGTGATGTAATACGTTAAATCTTACTGAGTGAAGTCACTCCTTTGCTGAACCGAAATATGAATTAATGATTGAGTAGATGCAAAAATAAATACTGCACATTAGTAGCATCTGAGCTTTAACCAGATAAACAGTACTGTTTTGTAATTCAGTTTAATACAGCAGCCAACCAAAACCTGTAAAACGCAGTCTTTGCAATCAAAATTCATACATTATATCCAAAAAGAGGTGAAATAAACCTCATAGGTATATCTAAAAAATTTATATCAATGCATGAAATTAGTACTGATTTCTACCCACATGTTTTTCTACATTCAAATATTTTTTTCAAGGGAACTTTGACAAATTTTTTGCCAGCTTTAGTTGATAGCAGTTGATATCAACTTAAGTTGATATAAGATGTCCTCATGAAGATATGGATTCGTATTAGTTTGTGTGACTTAAAGTTTATGTTGCTAACTGATAATTGAATATCTGAATGGACAGCCAAGATACTTTCTGCAGCATAACTGTAAGAGAAAAGATGATGTGACACTTTGTAATATTTTTACTCTCTGACAGTATCCAGCTGCTCTTCCTTCTATCACTGGACATGTGGTTACCGTTCATACAGCTGTTCATTCTATAGCGCTGTTGCATAGTGAGTCATTTCAACCTGTGATACATCTGTGAAAGATGCGTTGTCTTCAAAAGCCATCACAACAGTCATTCCATGTCCACACAGTTTCATCCATTTAAATCAAACAGTCCTAATCATAACAAACATAAAAACAATCATTGCTAGTTGTGTCATCCAAAGTCTGAAATTTTAGTCATAGATTTGTCTTGGCAGTGCTCTTTGGGAGAGGCAGTCAATCTCTGTTTTTCTTTCTAAATGCTGTGACACGAACGGGTGCCTAACCGCGCAGCTGCAGCTGACGGTGCACAGACTCTTACCATAGTCACAACAAGCAGTGCATGATACTGTATCATACAACAGCACTACTCCATTGGTTAGGTGAAATGCAAATGGTATTGCAATGCAAGGTAAATATATTGTTCTTACATTTTTAAGAATTTATGTACAAAGATGGTTCGCAATGTTAGAGTGACACTATCCGAGGCTAATGGGTTTTGCCTCTCCCTGTGTGATGGGCTGTTGTCACAACAAACAAAGTGGAAAGTAATCGGATGACAGCTGTGTGAACCAATGTTGACAGACAGTACTGGGATGCCGAAAATGAAAGGTTGGATGCAGAAAATGAAAGGTTGTATGCAGGCTGTTCTCAGGTGTGTAGATGCCAGCCTGCAGAGATGGAAGGCTACTGGTGCTAGCACTACTAATGTTAGCCACACATGTATACGGTGCAAGGTTCCATGAATTTCAGTGTCATTTAAAGCTTATTAACCAAGACTTTGACACTCCCATATATCTTGTATATACACCCCTAGTATTTGTATTGCCAATGTGTATTACAAATATCATTAACTGGATTTGCTTTTTCTCATGATTAATTAACTACAAATTAGTCGCCAACAACATTTGTAGTAGTCACTCTAAAAATAAGAAACTACACCCGTAGATGATATTTAACAAAATGTGTAAATATGTTAGATTATGGCCTCATCAATAAGGATTATGCTTTGAATACTTCTTTAAAATAAAAATTTTCAGTCTGATGCTAGTACAAGGTAAGAGCACACAGAATGTACTACAGTACTGTTTTTGCAAGCAATGTTAAATTTGACCATCAGCTAATGCTTAATTTGGAAAATCAATTTGTTTACTGAAGAAGCTTTGGAAAAAAAAAAGTTGTCTCTTTTGTGTAAGATATTTTAAGTGTTGTCAGAATACTGATCAGATACAATAATACACATGTTTAACTGACTTGTTAATTACAATATGTTGTTATTTGCATTGAGTAACTGACTATATAATAATCTGGCCCAACCCTGCAAACATGATTGCAACACAAGGCACAGAAATCAGACATCAACACCAAGTAATATGTACTACTGTTTGTGGCATTGCGCTTTCAAGTGTGTTGCAATGAAACACTATGAAAACATAGTTTTCCTTTTTGTAGTGTGAGGCCAAATAGCTATGTTGTTGTTGGATGCCTAAGGAAAGCTAAACTTCACCACAAAAAAATGAGCTTGTGGTTACATCAGATGACTGATGCTGGAAATGAACATGCATGGGCACAAGTCTAGCAACCTCTTTTCTCTGCCAACTTGTCCCCAAAGCCAAAATGTGTGCCCTACCATGTGCTGTGCGACCAGTCCACAGGAAACACAAGAGCTAAACTAAGTCAACCTTCGTTCACCATTTGTCAGCTGATTGAAACAGAAGAGAGCAACAACTCACAGAAATATGTGAATTATTCATGACCTCTTAATAATGAATCATGTGGTGGTAAGTGATGTGTTAAAATTACATAGCTACAACAAAGAAACAATGCCACTGGATGGTTAATTGGTAGCTGTGTTCTTGTGGGAACATAGTTTCCCTTGTGCTTAGAAACTGACAAAAACAGTCTGTTTCTTTATTGGATTCATTGTGTACGTTTTTTTTCCTGTTCACATTTAGTTTCCAGATTCAGTATTCTCCATGTATGGACTTACCCCAGAAATACACTGGACATGACTGTGATTGCTCCCAATTAAGACAGTGCTTGGATGTCTTCCAGTGTATTCAGTCCCAGCATTGGCTTTCCACTCCATGTTGTTCAAAATAGGTCTATTTTTATGGGAACTACATTATGCTGTACAGGAACGAGGAAAAAGGCAGTTAGGGTGTCTGCTGAAATACTGGGTTGTTGTGAGAGACTCCACTCCTTTCTGGGATACTTTGAACATCACCTGATGCAGGTATTAATACAAATGTCTGATTTAAAAAATCTTCAGTCTGTGACCTCCCTAGTACAAAGCCAGAGGGAAGTAACGGCATGTGGTCAATTTTACAGAAAGGTAAGGACGTACACCGGGTGATGCACACACAAACAAAAACATCTGCTTCCACTATTTAGGAATTCAAGAACAACTGGATCAGTTAAAAACAGACTTGCTGTCTGCAATCTTCATGGACGTGTTTCTGCACTCCCTCCTGGTTGAACAATTGGAAAATTTTATTACTGCTATATTTAAATAAATAGCTACTATACTCCAAATATTATTTACTATTAGTTGACAACAACAAGTGAAGGATTTATATTACTGCTGCCAATATTTAAGGTTGAATTTGAATTATAGATGATGTATTTGAATTTCAGGAGTAGGACCACATCTCCATAGACACCTCTTCCAGTCTGGTGTTCTTGTTTACGTTCTTGTTTACATGCCCAACCCTCCCTGCAATTTCCAATTCATTTACTTTG
Organism: Perissodus microlepis; assembly: GCF_051167445.1. NCBI lineage: Eukaryota > Metazoa > Chordata > Actinopteri > Cichliformes > Cichlidae > Perissodus > Perissodus microlepis. The sequence goes on from NC_140477.1 coordinate 33,693,151, forward strand.
CATTGCTACATGGGGATCTGCCTGGCTCGAGAACTGCAGCCAGTCCCCTGAGGCATTCCCCGAACCGCAGCCTCAATTCATGCTCAAGCCATCTGCCATTATCTACTAGAAATGCTGTCAAATCTAAATGAGGATGTGGTCCCACATAGTGTAATACTTTATATTCTGTTTAATTACCATCATCATATTCTATAAATCAGATGTTTGTAGTGGCTGTCCTGTGTGGACCACCTATCCATTAAATTAAAACAAAAAAACTAAAAGCTCAAAAACACAGGTCTGCTTCTTTATTTGAAAATAAAGTAATATTAAAATTTGTTATCAAAGCGAAAATCAGCTGAATTAAAAAGCTCGAGCAGGGTGTAATATGGTTATTGGTCCATACCAATGAAAAATGAATGTAGAGTGCTGGCAAAGTAGCTCGTTAAACATATTAGATTGAGACAATCGCGTAGATGCTAACCTGAAAGTGCCGTGAGCCTTCATCTTGCCTGTTTCATTAGACCAGATATGGTCAGCTTGCCCAGTTCCACTCATTTCAACAAGGGATGGCCACACCCATACAAAGAAAGAGAGAGACAGCTACAGTTTCCTATGAGCACCTAACAAGCCCAACTTTCAGTGGCAGTAGCTGTCTCACAAGGTGGCAGTAACATATGGATTGATGGAAAAGGGTGAGAAGCTTTATGACAGCAATGTCCAAGATGAAAGTTGAGAGACATTGTTTTACTTTGGTATGTTCATTTATATCTATTTTTAGATTTGACAAGGCCTTGTCCTGACAAAACACCACTGGGTGATTGTCCATGAATTCACTGAGGCAATGGCTGTCCTGCTGGCTTCCCGCTCTACCCAGACAGCTCTCTTTGCCTAAGCCAAAGACGGTATTTCCAATGGTGAGAACAGAATCTAGTGTGGACTATCTCCTGCTGAGTGCAATGGGTTGCTTATTCATCTGTGAAAGTAGCTTAAGTTAATTTAGAAAGAGAGAAAAATGAGATGGCAAATAACCTTGTGGCTTTCTGTGGGCCAGACGCAGAATGTAGTAAAAACAGGTGGTTGTTCAAATATTTGTGTAAAACTAGGCTGAAGGACGTGCGCACACTTCTTTAGACATGGCCAAAATCTATAGAATCGGTCACAACTGTGTCTAATCACAATCCGCTTACGTGATCGTGACACTGAGATTACAATCAACACCAGCTGCCGAGTTGTGGGTGGTGGCAAACACATTCCTACAAACCGACATCCTGAGTGTGGCATTATGGGATTCACATTCCTCACATGGGCTAGGGTAAGGTTTAGTTGTTGCTAAAATGTGTTTTCTGGTCTGTCAAGCAAACTTTTGCCTGACTTTTGTAAGTGGGCTGAGCGATCCAAAATTTGGTTATCTGCTCTCTAAAAGAGAGAAAATCACAGTTGCAGGCAAATGATGATGTAATGACACCGGAAATGTTCAAATTTCCTGTTAACTTAGCTAAAGCCGGATATGCAATGGATTTTTAACCTTATGTATTTGTCAGTCTGGTTTGACGGTCTGATCTCCTGAGTATATGTGTGCTTTCAGGGAGGATTACATTGGCCATAGGCTTAACAGGCAATGTATATTAAAGCCTGTAGCTGGGTCATTTGAAAAAAAGAAAAAACAAACAAACCCCAAAACAAACGAAAAAACCCTGCTCTTGGGGACCAGAGGCACATAAATATTTGGATTTATTGACTTAGTTTTAGCATGACATACAGTCTGAGCATAAGCTGATAGCTGACCACGAAATCATACGAACCTGTTGCACTCTCTCTGTCTTCATGACCGAAGGGTGTAAATGAGGTAAGGATATGCAAAGACACAGAGCTGAATAAATGCAAGTCTGGTTTGAGGCTATTGCAGAATATCGTATGAATAATGTCATGTAACATAATGAAAACCTTAAAGTGAAAATGTAAATATAAGGGAAGGTTACCAAATGTTTTGGGCTGTTAAGCTCTACAAAGAAAAGAAAGATCAGCAGACAAAGAGTCAGAGAGAAATAAAAACGTAAATCCTCCTTTGTTTAATAAAGGATGTCTGGCTTGTCTGCTAATCATTTGCTGTGATAATATTTAATTCATACTACAAACTGATTTATATTCTAAGCATGTGACATTTAGTTGCTCTTGTGGTGATTACATCGTTAGTCTGCAAACACCATAAATTAATGATGCATATCAGACCTTCGCAATGCAAAACATATGAAATTAGACAGTTCTCACCTAAAATTTGTGCAGCTAGTTTCCTGGTATGAAAGTGAATGCTGGCACACAGACAACTTTGGTAATAGTACATGTTTTTTTTTTTTGTGCGCATGCGCCAACCAGCGTGCAGCCTGTTACAGTCGCTCCTGCTTTTTCTCTCAGTTTAGCTCTGTTTTCTTCTGTCTTTGTTAATGGTTGTTTATAATGGAGCACTGTAACGAAAAAGAATTTCCCCTAGGGATCAATAAAGTATTCTGATTAAAAGTGATCCACCAGGCACTAAAAGTAGATGACTCTAGGTGACATGCACGTAGTGTGCGTTTCATCAATTGTGTTTCATAAAAGTGTGTGTGTGTGTGTGTCAGTCACCTGCCTCAGGCTAATTCCTGACCTGCCCAGATTTGTCTCAAGTCTCCAATAGTGTTCACGCTTCTGCTTATGGTTCTCTGCACACACAGTTTGAGAACTAAATGTTTAACTAGCTCTTCCTCCTTTATTACATTTCTATCATGAATTCTATTTGTAGGAGAAAAAAAACCCCCTTCATAGTCATAATACTGTTTATTTTTCTGAAAAGTGCTCCTTTTGTCTCTAGGTGTGTCTCTTTAGATGACAAAATTGTATTTCCTCACATGATGCATCAGCTAGGTGCAGTTAACTTGTCTTGTTTTGGGTGTAATAACATGTTCTGCAAACTGTGGCATGTAACAGAGTTTCGCTGTCAGACTTATGTTGGTCACACAAATCTTACACTGAATAATTGCAAGACTTATAGCCAGTCCTTTAAAAAAAATGTTCATTTAAACAGGCCTCTGGAGCCTGTTCCAGCTGTCGTGGGTGAGAGGCAGGATAAAGCCATCACAGCATTTTGAGTGTTTTAGTTTTACTATCAACATGATCTGATCCTTTTTCTTAAAGTGTATTTATTTATTAATCAGACTTTTGCGGTTGGGTTTTTAATATTTTCTGCATGTCAGACCTGACACAATGCTGTGTCGCACACACTTTTAGTGATAGAAATCAATATTTCCAAGGAGTCTTACAAACTTTTTTGTGGACTATGCAAAAGAAGTGCAAGACAACACAACACCACAGGTTAGTTTTCAACCACTGCTGTTCTCTGCATTAATATTAGCGTAACGGGAAAGGCTGTCTTAAGAGCTTGTAAAGAAGGCAGCTAGATTTTTTTTTAGGCATGTGAAGATGTTTCACCTGTCATCTGAGAGGCTTCTTCAGCTTTAAATACAAAAGGTGGAGACTCACAGTTTTATCCCTGAGTGTGTTTTCCCCCTGAGGGTCATTGACCTACTATTGAGCCAAAGTGTGAAAACATTGGGTGGGCTGGGGGGATTGTTAGAATCACCATTGGGGTTAAGGGTGAAACCACTGTGAGACCTTGTCCCAACCCATCATGTGACCGGTGGAAGGCACCTGAGGCAGTGAGTGGGGGTTGAAGCACCTGGTAATGCATCTCAAGACTCCACTGTAGGTGGTGGACAGCTATGGTCGTTCACAGTAAACGTAGATGTCCTCTTTTACCTCCCCTTTAAACCTTCTCAGTCTAGAATGTGAACATTGGAATCATTGAAAGAGTGTGCTTTTCTTCTTCAAGTGAAGGTTTATGTTCTACAAGGTTCGAGGTCTGAACATATGATACACTGTGCTGTGTAACTTGTGTTTGGGAGCTTGTCCTTGAGTTGAACCAGTTTTTGTTTAAGAGTGTTGCTGAGTCTAAAGTGCACCTTGGCCTATGTGACGACATGATCAATGCTAGTCCAACTACCCCGAGGACCACGTCTAAAGGGGACAACACCCACTAAGAGAACAGAATCAACTTTCTGGGAATTTCCTACCTGGATGATTGAGTATGCATCAAGACAACCCCCACTAGGGGTTAAATACCTGGGACTCTCCACCATTTGCTTTTAGAACCAAAGAGGCCTCTTGGATGAGAGGTAAAAATGTCTTCAGAAAACTTAAAGAAGTCCAATTGCTTTCTTTTCTTAAGCACTCAAGACTACCGTGACCTGGATAACTGACCCTACACAGACAATAAAAAAGGTCCTACATGCTAATGTGAGTTTGCAATTCTCCAGGAGGATATTTGAGAACTGAGAAGTCCATTTTGCTGGATATTTGGGAGAGGAATGTTGTATTCTTGTGGACTCATGCACCTCTATACAATCAGAGATGCAGGCTTTTGAAGTGAGAGCTGATAACCTCTTAACCTGTCTTTAGTTCAAAGGATGTGGGGTCCATGTTTTCCAAAAAGAATTTCAATTCCTAAGACAAGGAATTTCCTCATTTTTCAACTTAGCCTCAGGGTAAGAGTTGTTGTTGAGCTGTTTTAGAACACTGGTCAATTAAAGTGGCATCATCCTAAATTTATGCCTTAATAGGATCCAAATGGATGTTTGTTTGTTTTTTTTTTATTCATCCAGTGAAATTAAATGAAAAGGGAAACCTGAGTGGTAACAAAAACTCTTTTTTTTTTTTTTTTTTCACGCCAGTATGGTGGTGTGGTGGTTAGCACCATTGCCTTACAGTAAGAAGGTCCTGCACGTGTTACTCTCCAGGTACCCCAGCTTCCATACACGGCCCAGAGCTATGCAGTTAGTGGGGTTAAGTTACTTGGCGTTTCTGAATTGCCCACAAAACATATTAAGGATTGTACATTAACATAAAACTGTTGTCGGAACCACACTGAACTTCACCACAGAAACATACACGCACGCACACACACACATGAAGAGAGAGAGCATGCATAGTATGAGAACAGGACAAATCAACAATTAACAATGACTAATTAATATTAAAATCTGTAAAATAATGTATTGTTTGGAGTTTAGTCTGTTACTGTTACTATTTTTACCATTTCTTCTTGGAGCAACTGTAACCCACATAATTTCCTTAGGGATTAATAATGTATTCTGATTCTGATTGTTTCAGGATGACCTGCCATTATCCAATGACACATTTGCTTATCTGTATCTTTTGCTCGTTTCTCGTCCTCTTCTTTTCTCTTTTTTCTAAACTGAGCACCTGATGGATTTGAACTTTTCTTGTCCATCTTCCAGTGGTTATAATTTTGCACTCCAGTATGAACACCCATCCCCCAACCCGAGAATCACCACAACATAACCTAACAGACCTACACCTTAGTTCACAGATTCACTTTGTCTAGGGTTTATTTCTGGGATTTCACATAACCCAGGATTCAGATCATGAATACATAATGGGCTTGGATTTACATCATTATGAATGAAATGTGCTCTATTTGGCAGCAGCCGGCCCCCCTCACCTTTCGACGGGTTGTGTGTGAGACTTTAAATCATCAAACTGTAAATGATAAATTTTAAACTGTTATTGATCCCTTTACCCCTGGTCCTGAAGTGTATATTTATTTTCTTACTCTTCTTATATATATTGTTTTTTTACTTGCACTGCTGTAACTGGAGCCTCGTCGTCTCGTCTCTCTATATACTGGACTGTATGTAGCGGAGATGACAATAAAGTTCTACTTTGACTTCAGCAGCAAGCAGGGGCACCGTGGGCTCTCGCGCTCACTTTTCGCGTATTGAATTTCGAAAAAACATCGGTGCAAATTATAAGTCTGTATGATAATGTCTGGTGTTTTCGTGTTTGTTGTTTTGTTTTTATTTTGTGAGTTGGTTATCCGGTCGTTAAGTGATGACGTGACGAATCCTACTTCCGGACCTAAAGTAGTCTGCGTTTAATATGGCTTTTGTGTTGTTAACATGTTTAATGTTTTGTATTTTCTTCTATTTAATCTCAAAAAGCTCCTAAAACAGTCAGTGATCACTGTTGACCTCCCTCGGCTTTTATTACCGCTAATCATTTATTTAAGCTCAGTTTTTAAAACCTTAGGATGTAACTACAGCCCAGCCCATGCAGCAGTATATGAATGACTAACCTCGTATTGTGGATGGATTATCTCAGTTGTTCTCCTGGCTGAAGTTTGGTCCTTTTACAGCATCCTGCCATGCGATTACATTTGTTCCTGACCACCGAGAACACTCACGTTAACTTTTATCGAGTGGAAAAAAAGTTAGCTTGTTTATATTATGCTAACATAACTGTGTCACTAGCGGTCACGTAGCACATGTACCAGCTAGCCAAACTTCAGTAACCCTACAAACGTCACTGCTGTTTAGTTTTCTGTCTTCATTTATGTTGGAAATGATAACAGAGCTGTACGTTTTAATTTGTTTCCAAAACCCCGCAGTCAGGACATGCTATATACTGGATGTTAAACTCAATTGTTACACCTGGTAGAGCAGAATGCTGATCATTTTATTAAAGATGAAAGACTTTAGACAGTTTTTCAACTCTCAGTAATGCCATAGTGATCGTTTGATATATGGACCTGCAGCGGAGTTTAGGCCCAGACACGGCTAGTGACGTCAGACCTAACGACCGGATTAGATGCCGCTCCAGCCAGCCAGAGACTCCCCCGCCGCCCCGCCCTCTCCTTCCTGTGCCGCAAGCAGCAGGCGAACCTCGCAAACGGAGGTCACCCTTACTCCCAGCAAATGGGCGATAGAAAACCGATCGGTGCCTATGCCATTCCCAGTATGCGCTGGCATGACGTCGGGGCAGCATGAATACGAGCAATTTTTTATTTTTTATTTTTTTTTGCCGATGCCCATGATGCCGCCCCCCACCACGATGCCGCCCCCGGGCAACCGCCCGTGTCGCCCTTATCAAAAACCGCTACTGGGTGTGAATGGCCGTCCCTCAGTTTTAGCCCTGTGGCAGGCTGGTGATCTGATAAGGATAAGTGGAAGAGGATGGATGTTTGGTTTTTTTTGAGCTGGCTGTGAACATCCTTTTAGGTTGAATTTTAACATGTGGGGTTTTATAACGAAATTTTGCAACTCACTTTTGAAATCAGCCTCAAGTGGCCACGCTGGGAACTGCAGTTTTTGGCCTTTGCATGTTGGCTTCATTTTTCAGCCCTGCAGGTTGCTTCTTGGGTTACAGAAAACTGTTTCACTGGTTTGCAGAAACATTTGAGACACTGTCTCTTAACCTGTTCTCTCTCCTTGGCTTTCCAGTCTTCTCTTCACTATCAATAAACAATAAAAGCCCTCCCAAAATACACTTAAAAATTAACTGTTTTTCTGTTCTGATTTTATATGTAGCAACTAGTAGATTTCAAATTATCTGGAAAACTGACACATGCTGATAAATCAGCTAATACTAAAACTCCCATAATTTTTAAGGGAGCAGATTCTGATTGTGCTGTATCACAGACTTCTTCTGCTCCCTTTATTGTTCATCACAGCAAATCAAATGCCTTTATCTCATCCTGTCCTTACCATCCTCCTCTGTCACACCAACCCTCTGCATGTCCTCCTTTGTTATATCCCTGAACATCCTCTGAGGTCTTCCTCTTTCCTCCTGCCTGCCTGTTCTTTATTCAACATCCTCTGTACAGTATATCCACTATCCCTCCTCTGCACATGTCCACACCATCCCTTGTCTCTCCCACTTTGTCTCCAAACTGCTAAACCAGAGCTCTTCCATTAAAATAACAAAAATCTTATCATCTCCAACTGTTCAACATCAAGCTCTACCACATCATCCATCATCTCACAGCACTACAGTCTCGTAAACCTTCCCTTTCAGTTTTGCTGCTATCCTTCTGTCATCTCCACCCACTCCACCCTGTCTGCACTCTTTTCTACACCTCTCTTGTGCACTCTATGTTGCTTTGGGTGTAACAGTTGAAAATGCAAAAATGAATCGTTAACTCCACAGAGCATTTGCTCTGCATATAGTGGGGGCTTTTTGTTCGTTAGAACATTGTGTGTTTTAATTGCACAATAAAACAAGAAATTAGAATAATAAAGCCTCTTTAATGTGGGAAACCTGTCCACAGTTTTAATAAATAAATATATCATATAAAATATAATAAATAATTCTAAACACAGAAAAGGCTCACACTGTGGTATACTATTGAAGAGACACTGTGGGAGGGAGGGAAACGGTTCATGTTCCTGTATGTCTGTGTCCTCAGGCAATACTATACTTTGCATTGTAGGACATATTCTCCTCTTTTCTTTTCCTGATCTGCTCTTACACACTGGAAACTCCTGTTCCTCCTCATCTCACCTTTGCTCACTTCATCTCTTTCGACATGTTTTGTCCTTTTTTCCCCTTCGGTGCACTGATGAAAGGCCGCACCTTAAATTCACACACACACACACACACACACACACACACACACACACACACACACACACACACACCTGGTGGGTTAATGCACTATATAAAATGTCCACACACATGTGCAGACAAATAAGTAAAAGTACTTTATCGCGCATGTGCAAAATGCACATGTTTGCATGTGAGGATGTGAACGCACAAAGCAGGAACTTTTAACTCCCACACACACATTTACGTATAGAGGGATCACAGCTGAGACTCACCAAATTGTCTGTCCATCTGTGTCAATACATAAACTTTGAAGTGTGACAGGAAGGTGTGTGTGTGTATGTTGTTGCAAGTCTTTCCTGAGTTTTTTCTTCATCGTTTCTTTTTACTTCCAAAAAACCCCAAAAAACTCCAGAAAAGACATTTGGAAATGACGAGTGCTTACAGCAATCCAACTCATATTACCTTAATCTTGTTTGGCCTTTGCTGGGACATTAAAGCAAAGACATGCAAAATGGATGTTTACAGTGAACATTTCATGACAGTGTACTCAATCGATGGCTATGCCCTTTTTACACTTAACACTGGTGGGTTAAGTGCTCTCTTAGCGTAGCTCCTCTCCCTAGAATTATCTTTTAGTCAAAAGCCTATTATTAAAACTAAAGTAAAATTTCAGTCAAAATTAACACTGCAGAAGAAGCAAGAATGCAATTAAAATATTTCCCGCAGTAACAAATTGCTTACACAAATTTTAGCCTAACGCTAACCACCACTGGGACATGGCGTGCGAGCACCTGCCTCCACTGTCAAAGTTCTAAGTAATGTGCTTAGCAGTGCAGACTGATATACATACTTGGGGATAACAACTCTGACTATGTTAGGCCTGTTATTTGTTTCCTCTATGACCCTAAAACTGCAGTAGACTTTGAATATAGAAAGGACTATTTTCTATCTTTTCCATTTAATCCCTCTATTTAGCCAGGCTTTCTTGACTGTCCTGAATGCACACACCATATTAGTTACATTGTGTTGCTGGAAGCCTAAATCCAGAGACCACTATCAGAGCCAACATACACTGAAACATTTTGAAAAATGCACCAAAGTGTGCATTTTAACATGCTGAAGATTTACGTATGGGTATAATACCTCATTTAAGAAGCTGACCTGTGGACCAGAAGACATTGTTAAGTCTCTCTGGATACAAAAAAATGAATTTACTTTCAGGTTCATAGTAGTTTTCAGGGGCCTGTCTTTTTGAATGTTCTTTTGGGCTTTTTTCCTCCCTTTAATTCAAACTAGGCTATGTTCTCCTGATAACACATGAGGCAGCCTCAGTAGCCCTTTGGACAACTGCGGTTTAATATAAGAATTTAACAAAAGAAAAGAAAAGAAACAGAAGCGATACAGTGGGATGAAAATGTATTGGGAACAGTCAAATATTATGTGAGCACAAGTTGCTGCACAGGCTCCCAAACTCGCCCTTCCTTAATCAGCCTTCGGTCGTGTCTACTGTATTAAAATAAGACGTTTAACATTTGCATCATGTCTGGTTGCCTGATGGCTGGTTTGAACTTTCTGAAGAGAATCAAAACTCGATGCTGACAATCTATTTCTTGGATATCCTGGTGGGAGCTGCACTGTGAAGAATTCTAGAGACATTTTGACTGTTAGTGCCCCCCCCCAAAAAAAAAAATAAATAAAAATCAGAGTTACACCACACGAACAGCCAGCTGATTTGCAACAGCAAGGAGAATGCATGCTTCATTTAGGCAAGATCACAATGTAACCAGTTCTTTGTTACAGTGTATTAAGATTTTTGAAACACTTGAGGAAAAGAACAGCAATCTCTGGTATAATCCCCAAGAAGCACTGTCAGATACAACAACTAACTTTAAAAGATTAAAGCAGTTCATTCAGTATGTGACTGTTAAATTTATATTTGCATTAGAATGCTATGTTCTGGCCACTAAAGCAGCGGTCCAGCCTTCTTCTTGATTATCCTTTAATGCATCTACATCCTGGTGAGGAGTTGATTGGCTGCCTGGCTGCTTGGTGCACCCTCCTCTCCAGACTCCTCTTCCATCACCTTCTTCTGGAACTCCTGCATGAAAAAAAAGAGTCAGAGTGTTTGAACATTAAACACTTACACATTTGATGATTGCTAGGTGCACAATATGTGTGTAGACAGCAATGGCATAAACCTGACCAGCATAGGAAAAAAAAACCCTGATAGTGATATTTGACTGAAAAACAGATCAATGATCTTTTGGCACCAGAATGAATGACATAATGACGAAGTCATGAATATCGCTTCAAAGCTACTCACTAGTCTCTTTATCCAGCACCTGATCAATGACCCTAAATTGTAACTGCTCTGTAACTTGATGACTTCGTCCATGACTGCTCATAAACTCCATGTCCTTTATAAAAAAAAAAAAAAAAAAGCTTTTCTGTGTTGCTGGAGCAGTGAAACTCTAGAAGCTTTGCGGCTGCTTAGGCTGTCGCTTTGTGGTGTTGAATCTCGTATTGTTAATGTGAATTTCAGCACAGCAACCACATCAAACAACAGCAGGTGCATGATTTTCACATCAACAGTTGGTAATAAGATCTGGATGTGTTTGCCTGTCATCCTCACCCTGAATCTGCGCAGCCTTGCCAGTCTGTCTTGCAGAGTCTTCTCCTGGCTGGAGGTCAGCTCTGCTACATGAGTGCGCCACTGCTGCTCTTTCTCCTGAAAGACCAAAATGCAGTTTTAAGATAGACTATATATAAAAGATGGACACATTTGTCTTAGCTGCTGGTTTTGTGAAATCCCTTCATTCCTTTTGAAATCGGATGTTAAGAACAGGAGGTGGTTCTTACTGGGGAAACCAAGTACATGGAATAATACTGCATGGTAACAAATTGTCAAACTCATTTTACACGGTGGGCCACATACAGGCTGCTTTGATCTTAAGTTTCCTATTATTAGGATGTCCAAAAAACTCACTGAAAAGCCTTCAGCTAATCCAAAATGCTGCAGCAAGAGTCCTGACAGGGACTAGAAAGAGAGAGCATATTTCTCCTGTTTTGGCTTCCCTTCATTGGCTTCCTGTTAAATCCAGAATTGAATTCAAAATCCTGCTCCTCACATACAAGGTCTTAAATAATCAGGCCCCATCTTATCTTAATGACCTTGTAGTACCATATCATCCTATTAGAGCACTTCGCTCTCGCTCTGCAGGCCTACTTGTTGTTCCTAGAGTATTTAAAAGTAGAATGGGAGGCAGAGCCTTCAGTTTTCAGGCCCCTCTTCTGTGGAACCAGCTTCCAGTTTGGATTCGGGAGACAGAAACTATCTCTACTTTTAAGATTAGGCTTAAAACTTTCCTTTTTGCTAAAGCATATAGTTAGGGCTGGACCAGGTGACCCTGAATCCTCCCTTAGTTATGCTGCAATAGACGTAGGCTGCCGGGGGATTCCCAAGATGCATTGAGTTTTTCCTTTCCAGTCACCTTTCTCACTCACTATGTATTAATAGACCTCTCTGCATTGAATCATATCTGTTATTAACCTCTGTCTCTCTTCCACAGCATGTCTTTATCCTGTCTTCCTTCTCTCACCCCAACCGGTCGCAGCAGATGGCCGCCCCTCCCTGAGCCTGGTTCTGCCGGAGGTTTCTTCCTGTTAAAAGGGAGTTTTTCCTTCCCACTGTCGCCAAAGTGCTTGCTCATAGGGGGTCATATGATTGTTGGGTTTTTCTCTGTATCTATGAAGCGCCTTGAGGCGACTTTTGTTGTGATTTGGCGCTATATAAATAAAATTGAATTGAATTGAATTGAATTAAGTGTAACTCTCCATTCTGTCAGTGTAAAGAATCTGAACTGTACCCTGCTTACAAGCAATATTCCATGTAGAGTAGTCCAGCAGCAGGCACTGCCTTTTTATACTCCATTTGTCTTAATCAGCCTGCCATTAGTTTCTATGTGGCTGAAAAATGAGTTTAACTACATCCGTAGTGTTCATAATTACAACAGTAACACGTCTGCTGACGGTTAATGTTTCAACCCAAAGCCCCTCTGACTGATCCTCACAATGACACTCCACAATCATCAAAACTTGGCAAATTGCTCCCACGAACTTGTCAGTGGAGTTGAGACGGAAAATAATCAACTCAATTTGTCAACTTGTCAGTGATCGCCTGTCTGAGCAAATTTGCACCAAGAGTGTTACCCCATATCCCTCTCCATAATCATTCAAAGGCCTTTAAAGAAAGAATGTCTTGGTTGTTTGTCTGGAAGTGTGTGTGTGTGTGTGTATGTGTGTGTGTGTGTGTGTGTGTGTGTGTGTGTGTGTGTGTGTTCGCATTGACTGTGTAACTGCTTTCACCTTCACTCCATATGTGTCAGCGAGTCTTCCTCTTGAAACTGACTGACATTAGAGCAAATGGCTCCCTCGCTCACATCAACTTCCTCTAAACATTACGGCTCCCCAGACCCACACACAGCATGACGGGAACGTTAATTAATGACAGACGCTGTTCATTGAGCGCAACTCGCATCAGCCTTCTCTCTCACACACATGTGTGTAAATTTTACTTAAAAATACACACAAACACACTGCAGGAAATTGGATCCAAAAGATTCAACAAGAGATTCAAATTCGAGGTCAGGAACACACCCGCCAGCAGACCCAGAACTTTTCATCACACACACACACACAAACACGCCTACTTAAGGCTCTGTGGTGCAAGCCCAGCAGAATGTATGTACTGTTATATCACTGTATCAGGGGAACTTTAGCCATCAAAATAATCCTACAGAGCCTCAAAATATTATGGAGGATTAAGTGAGAATGATTGTGTGTGTTTTCTGTTTTTCTGTCTTCTGAGCTGTTTTTTCTTAGATTTATTTCCTCTCTGGATGTACTTGCTTATATGAAGAATTACAGGCGGACACGTGGATGTAACCTCCAGGTCTGTGACGTAAAACTTCCATGGCCCTGCTGCTCACAGGCTTTACGACCTCTTACATACTTTGAGTTTATGGTCTCAATAACTTTTAAAGTGTCATTCCAATTAAAGTGAAACTTTATAACAGAGCAGGGGTTGTTAAACATAAGGGCCAGAATCAGCCTGGCAAACACTCCAATTTGTTCCACTGGATGGATGGTTTTGGAAAATGTAAAGGCAGGTCTAGATTTTGGATGTTTAACCCTGTAACGACAACTATATCGCATTTGATACATACATAACAAAACAGGAAAAACAGTTTTTCAGACCTCTACTAAATACATTCACCCTGAAAAAATGAAATAAATTGCAATATACATGTTTAAGCAATAAATTGCTGGCTGTGACTTCTAGTACTAGTACTAGTAGTAGTAGTAGTACTAGTTTTTAGTTGAATTAACCTTTTAAAGTCTGAACTATGAAATAATTGCCAGAAAATTTAGATTTTGGGAAAAAGGAGTGTTTGGTAAACTTTCTGATAATTTCTTTAATTAAAACGAATTTGCATATATAAGTTTAAATGTGAGAGTGAGAAAATGTACCATTTTAAGAAAAATATTAGCTCATTTTGAATTAGATGGCAACAACACAGTTTGGAACAGCTTAGACAAGGCCATGTTTATCATTATGCAGCATCCCTCTTCTTTTTACAACAGTCTGTAAAACATTTGGAAACTACAGAGACCAGTTGCTGTATTTTTGAGAGCACAGTGTTGTCCCACTATTGTCTGATGTAGGATTCTAGTTGCTCAATGTTCCCGGTGCTTCATTGCTGTGTTTTCTGCTCCATGATGTGTCAGATGTTTTAAGCTGGTGAAAGGTCTGGACTGCAGACAGGCCAGTTCAGCGCCTGGACTCTACCTCAAAGCTGTGCTGTGCTGTGTTAATAGCTGCAGTGTGTGGTTTAGTGTTCTCTTGCTGAAATATGAAAGGCCTTCCCTGAAAAGAAAAAAACATCAACAGGATGGGAGCATGTGTTCTAAAAATTGTATATTGCTGTTCCAAATGTGCAAGTTGACAGATCTGTATGTACTAATATACCCACATACAATCAGAGATGAAGGCTTTTTAAAATGAAACTCCTCTTTCAAATCATCTAACTACAGAACAGTTTTCCCACTTTGCCTCTGTCCATTTTAAATGAGCTTTAACCTGCGTTTGTGGATGGTGCAGTGAACTGTGTTCACAAACAATGATTTCTGGAAGTGATCCTGGGCCTATGCTGCGATTTCCAAGACAGAAAAAATGCAGTGCTGCCTGAGAGCTTGAAGACGACAAGCATCCAAAATCAACTGTCACTGCCACTGTCTCCAAACCACATCACAGCAGGTCCACCATCTTCTAAATTTGCCCATTTACTCTTGCTCCTTCTGTCATAGCTATCCAGATTCTCCAAATCTTTTAATGACATCAAGTACTGGAGATGATGAAAATTTTATTTTGGGGAACATTATTCTCAAAATCGCCCATCTTTACCTCTGAGAAACCCTGCCTCTCAAAAAGACTCTTTTTATACTGAGTCATGTTACTGACCTGTTGCCAATTAACTTTTATTTTCCCCAGCTTTTTTGATATGTATTATTGCGATCAGATTCAAAATTTGCTAATATTTTTATTCAAAAATTTAATATTTTCTTAGTTTAAACATTTAATATTTTTTCTTTTGTACTGAGAATAAAGAAATGGATCTAGATTTTCAAATCATTTCATTCTTTTTTTTAAAAAAATGTTTTTAAATTTAGTTACATTTTGTTTTACAAAATGTCTGTTTTCTGTGTAATGTTCACTCAAGACTGAGTCACAGCAGCTTTTGTTAGTAATCACTAATAATTTGGAAAAAGTTACAGAAATATGTAAACAAATGTGCGTTCTCTCTCTTTCTGTTTTTAGCAGTTTACATGACCCCCCCCCACCCCCCTTGTGCAGATGACACTAGATGACAGAAGGTCATAATTATTGTATTTCACAGGAAAGTTATATAAGCATTTTAATCTGCACTACATGTGTGAAACACGCCAAAGTTTGGACGTCAACTATAAAAGAACAAATATTTGGAGGAAAGTCACACTTGGTTAACGTTGGTCTGTCATCTCGCAGAAGACTGGAGATGCTATAAGCCATTAAAGAAACTAAATAAAAACGTACTCCCACAGGATGCTGCGGGAACTGAAAGGTGAAGAAAGGTGAACTCCATCACTAACAGAACTAACGTGCAGACATTATTTGTATAAAAAACCCAAAGGAATAGCTTTCAACACATATAGGGGGAGTTAACAGTAAATATGAGCTAATAGACTGCATACAGCTATCATTAGTTAATTACTAAGTACTGAGAGTGAGACCCTCACCACATGAAAATCTCCTCTTTTCAATTGAATTCAGTTTTATTTATACAGCGCAAAATCACAACAGTCGCCTCAAGGCACTTTATATTGTAAGGGGTAAGCTTTGTGTTCAGATAAACTTCAGGTTGACAACTTCGGCGATGAACAAAACATCACTTTTGACAAAGGCTCTCAGCAAATTCCATTGGTTCCAGGAGTTTTCAATGCGTCCTATTGCTAATTAATATTTTAGCTTTTCAATCTAAAAACTAGGAAACTCTGAAGAAGTCAGAAGTCTGTCTATCCAGTTTGACTCAAGAAGGAAAGATACCAGACACATGTTGACATGTCTTTGAACATCAGCTCTGCGTTGTCCGTTAGAATTAGAGATATAAAAGGATGCTGTAGCTGACCTGTTTTTATGCTGCACCCTATGACTTTTTCCAGGTTGTCAAAGGAATGGGGGGAAGAGGAAAAATGCACATTCCTCAATAGATGGTTCTGAAGGTCAATGTGATAATAATGTTATATAGAACTATAAAATAAGTAAGTTAAAGTGCTGAAGCCTGTTGTAGTTTATAAAACTAAATGTTTTTTTCTGTGAGATTTCAGTTGCTTGTTCGGTTTGTCGGACAGCAGAATGCCTCCTAACCATTAAGGATTCTGGCTTATGAAGTGTCACCTGGTAGCAATCAGGATCGTACCTGTCCTATTTAATGTGAAGGACAAGATGTAGATGATCTCCATTTTGCCTCATCTCATCAGAGAAAACAGCAGCTTTCCTAGGTCTGGTTAATGTACGGCATGATCTGTAACATGAACAATATGCATGCAGCAATGAACTATGCTAAGGTTTTCAGAATTTTCACTACAGATTCATAATTTGTATGTGTGTGGTGTTTTTTAAGGACTTTTAATGCAGTGCCAAAGTTGAGCAGCACAAAAGAATCTAATGTAGCCAGTAGTACAGTACTACCACTGTAACTGCCTCCATGTCTCTGAACCAAATGCCTTTGATTTAGGTGATGTCAGATGCTTATGTAAGACTTAAAAAATGTTGCTTGTTCTTGCAATCACTATTCAGTGAGTTTGCCTATAATAGTACATAATTTAGCAAAAACAGGCTCTAAACCAAGAACTTTTTGCCCCAACTTAAGAGAACTAATTTGGAAATGCACAATATTGAAGGCAGACAAGTATGCACTTGTCTGCCTTCACACGCATTCACCAATTTCCTTCGGGGCCAACCTTCAGGATCAATAAAGTTTATTGAATTGAATTTGAACTTGAGTGTCATCCCATTTTTAATGCATAGGGTTTAATACCACGTTGGCCCACACTTTGCAGCTATAACAGCTTAAACTCTTCTGGGAAGGCTTTCCACAAGGTTTAGGACTGTGTTCCCATTTCAGAGGTCAGACCTGGTCTGCAGTCTCTGCTCTATTTCATCCCAAAGGTGTTCTGTCTGGTTGAGGTCAGGACTTTGTGCAGGCCAGTCAAGTTCTTCTTCACCAAAGGTAATCATCCATGGAGTTTGCTTTGTGCACCAGTGCACAGTCATGTTGGAACAGGACGGGGCCATCAACAAAACTGCTTCCACAAAGTTGTGAGTCTGGAACTGTCTAAAATGTCTTGGTATGCTAAAGAACTAAGGGGCAGAGCCCAGCTCCTGAAGATAACCATAATCTTCAAAACCATACCACCATAATCCCTCCTTCACTAAACATTACACTTGGCACAATGCAGTCAGTAAAAGTACCGATTTCCTTGCAACCACCAAACCCAGACTCGTTCTTTGGATTCCCAGGAAAGCATGATTCATCACTCCAGAGAAATGCTTTACACCACTACATCTGACACTTTGCATTTTGCTTGGTGATTCAAGTCCTTTTTCAAGGACTTTCAGTTGTCCGAGACCAGGCTATAAAAATCAGTAAGTCCTGGATGCAGCTGAATTAATTCCTCACGACAAGTTCAATTGTGAGGAAATTACAACTGGACTTTTTGCACAGGTGGCATCCTATCACAGTACCAATTCATTTGGAATTCACTGAGCTCCTGAGCGCACCCCATTTTTTCCACAGATGTTTGTAGAAGCAGTCTGCATGCCCAGATGCTTGATTTTATCAACCTGTGGCCATGGAAGCGATTACCTGAATTCGATGACGTGGATGGGTGAGTGAACACTTTTGGCAATATAGCTTAGGTTTAAAAGACACCCATCTATTAAGTTTTTTGTTTGGTTATTTTGGTTGAATTCATTGTAATGCACTCACTTAAATCTCCATGTTGACTTGTCAACATTACAACGGTTTTCTGGTATTCATATGGCTCGATTGACACATTCCAGTGGTGAGCACGTGTGACATTTTATACAGATTAACCCTTGTTTAATGAAGACTGGAGGTCTGTTTGGGTTCAGGTTGCTTTTCTGCATTGGCTGTATGTTTCTCTGTGTTCTCTGTGCATATGTCAGAGGTCATAAGTTACTGAGTCCATGCACTTTTGATGTGTGGCTCTGGGGTTAAGTTAGGGTTCAGCAGAAAGTACATTCCATACTGCTGTGAGAGTGACTGTCTACTCTATCAGGGTAAATGTTGTCATCAGCTTCCTGTCTTTTTATTTTTTCTGCAGAGAAGCAGAAACACTGACAGCAACAGCAAGCCCTCGTCCCCTGTTGACCTTAACACGCTCTTGTCAAAAATTGGGCAACTGCTCAACGCGTCCACAGCTGTTTAGTGTATGCTGCATTCCAAGTCCATGAGAGTGTCCATCTGTTTTGGCAACTGTTTATGTGTTGTGTTGTGTTTTGAATAAATCCGTACTATCAATGCAAAACCACTTTCTTTTGTTTCATACTGCCAAATGTCTATTTCTTTCTTCTACTGCGTGTGTGTCTACATGCTCTCCCAAAGCGACCGATAAACCCTGGCAGTCTTGACAGAGGGCCAGAATTGTGTTGCCTAGACTGTTAATTCCAGGGAAGTCGATCTGATTTTGCCCTGAGCAACAAAGTGAACCTCAACGGTAGATTAATGCTCATTGATTTGGCGACACACCACGGCCCGTCTACTTGATAGTTCAGCTCTCTGTTTCCATCAGACTGATTACTACAACCTGGTCTCACGAAAACCTAAGCTTGCCGTCTTAAAATGTGAATAAATGAGTCACCTTCACAGTGTGTGTGCCTCATAAGTGAAGGAAATAAAAAACAAACAAAAAACACTGAGTTCACATTTGGTATTTGCTAATAACTTAATAAGGAAGATCATTTTCACACAAAACCCTTGAAAAAGCTGTTTAAAAAGTGTTATGGAAAGCATCCTCCCAATCAAGAACATTCAATTATTAAACTCTGAAAGGCTAAAACCATTCAGTGCCTGGTTTCCAATAAATAGTGCTGATGGCCGGCTTGATCTGTCACTGCACCGGTCACATTCAGTTACTATTGCTTGGCTCCTGAGTCCAACCTGTGTGTGTGTATGTGTGTGTAACAGGCATGTGGTTTCTAAGAAGAAACAAGTACAAGCTGTTGAGCCTAAGCTGTTGTCAGTTAGCGCAACCCTTCATGCTGTGCCAAAGGTTGGAAGTGAAGACTATGTTTGTTTTGCAGATGTATGGACTTGTAGAGTGTGAACCATCCAGTCATGTGTGTATGTGTGTGCACGCGTTTGCTCACCTTCTTGCTCTCCTCTATTTCTCTGAGTCGTTTTTTTTCCTGCTGCTCCTGCTCTAATCGCCTGCGGACCTAAATCACACAGACACACATACATGCACACACACACAACACACACACATACACACACATGGATATACATGAAATTTGTGCACATTTGGGGTGTGATATTTGATTCGGTCACACTTGCTATACCCTCTCTTCTTTCCTGTCCCTCCAGTCGTTCCCTAAAGCCGCCGCTCCTTCTGTCCTTTCCGATGTTCTCAGAAATGCATAGTCCTCCTCTTTACACAAACCTCTCATTGACTAGAACCAGAAAAGTGGCTTTTGTGAGTGTCATGAAACAGCGTCAATGCTGGAACACAGGCAATATGGTGAAGTGGTGAAAAAGTAGTCCCTTGGTGGTGTCTGGATATTTTCAGTATTTCAGTATTCAGTATTTATTTCTTACTAGAGACTCATTGAAGTTACATTTCTATGTGGCATTCATTCTTACACACACCACACTTTATGATTCACATAAAGCTTCTGTTCATAGTTTTATGCCACATATGTTACTGTAAGTGCAACACCCGTGACTAGATGCTAATGTCCACGCTAACAATGCTAAATGTTTTTTGTCTAGAGAACTGGCAAGTAGGTATTTGATTTGGGTAAAATTACCAAATACAAAAATAAATGTATAAAATTTTTAGAAAATTTGGAAAAATTCATTTATTTTTGTGTATTTTAATTCACTTTAAGAAGTCATCAGATTTCAGTACATAAGGGTTAACTTACTTGCCTTTGGGAAGAAGCCATAGCATTCAGAGGAAATTTAGGCACAGGGAGAACATGCAAACTACACACACAGAATTGCCGTCAATGTTTCAAACCAGGAACCTTCTTGCTGTAATGCCACAGCGTTAACCACTGCCTCACTTTGCTAGCATGCTGCCTGAGTCGGGATGCAGCCATGCATTGGTTTTTCTAATATGTTTTAGCTAATTATGACATGTTGTTTTTCTTGTGTGAGATTATTTTTTTTACTTTAACTTTTTTACACCACTACATTTTCTGGAAGGTCTGAATAGCTTGTAACTTTGTGGTGACTGGTGACTGTTTCCCCCTTGGGCATATTGACAGCAAAAGACATATAAACCTGCACTTTACCATGATGCCTGCCTTCCCTGCTTCCTTCATATTCACTGGGTTGAATCCAGGTTTTACAAATGTTCACTTAGATAAACTTGAAGCAGTCAAATGTAGGACATTGTCAATATGTAGGATAGCAGGACAAGAGATAAGTGCTGCTGCATAACTAGGTCACCCTTTTACTGAGATCACCAAAAGGTCTCATGAATATAAAAATGACACTAAATGACATCTGCTATGACCTCAGCTGCCTCACAAGATCTCAACCCAAATGACAAATACACATGTGGAACAAATGCACCGAGGAAATGGAAACTGTTTATTTGATTTACTATGTTTCTTTTCTTGGCTTTTCTCAGAATTGTTCTACTTTATGTTATCTGAGGATAATTATCTATCTGGTTGGTGAAGAATAAATATATGAAGAAACTTTCAACCCTACACCATGAGTCTTCAATCCCAGCAGCATGTAACTTACCTTTGACATGGGAATGCCTTGAAACCTCTTCTCGTGCGTCATCTTAAACAACAGATCTGCGGCTCATGACACACAGATGTTCACATTTTATTAAGTCTCAGTGATGCTTTTATGTCACACATTTAATTTTCTTTCAAAATCTGTGAAAACTTTGTAGCATTTAGAGTTAAATAGCTAATCAGAAATTAGCTCAACTCACCTGTAGGTCAAGAAGAACTGTGTCCTCTCTTTTTACACACTCTTTCGGGTTCAATGTGTTTTGAGATCTTTCTCACCCCGCTCTAATTGCCTCCTCTTCTGCTCAATCTTTTAGAATACCCACAGATGTGTCCTTACTCAGCTCAGAGTCCCAACAGAAAGCTGACGATCGGCGTCATGGACGTTTTTGTACAGTAACAGTGCAACACTTAAATGCTGGTCATTTCCACAGTGCAGTGATAGAATTGCCACTCTCCTGCTAATAAAAAGTCAGGAAGCCAAGAAGAGCATAATAAATAGGTGACGCTTTTTAAAAATTAAAGTTCGTGGGTCACTGTATCTTAACCACGATGACACACAGTAAGAATTAAGTAAAAAAAAAAAAAAATTACCCTTGTTTTGTTTTCTTTTCTTTTTTTTTAAAGGTACAGGCACATTTTAGTCTGTATGCTAATCGAAACAAACCAACAGCTTACATCATTTAATTTAACTATTTAATAAAAAATATGAATCTTTGTATCCTCAGGTATGGAAAAGTACCATTTTAATATGCCCACATGGGTCAAAAATAATTGTCAGCATTGTAAATATACAGCTTCATTTGTCTTTGCAGCTGGCATTCTGCTGCTGTGTTACCCTCCCCCATCTGGGATGAGTAAAGTTCATGATACTCTGTTATTTTAATTAATAGTATTTTCAGCAGGCTGCTAAAAAGGAGCCTGACAGCCACATTAGCTGCTCCTGTGATGGATATGCAGCACTGAGGCTCTGAGTGTTTCCACTGAACACGTTCTACCACAGTGTTGTTACATTGTTGCTGTATCAATTCAGATCAGGAGATGTGACCAAGAGAAGTCAAAGCTGAGTGAAACTTTTCACAGCAGGGATCACTTCCTTTCCAATTTCTCATTCAGATTCAATGAGACATTGGATTCTGTCTATAAAACACGATAAAGGCATGAATTTCAGTGCAGATATTTTGCATGAAACAGATCGCAGTAGTTTCCTGGACTGAAGAATGAAGCCGACACTGATGCGCCAAAAACTGCATCTCCTAAAACGACCACTTGAGGCTACCTCCAAAGTCATTCTGGGATTAAAATGTTCTCATGAAAAATCTGACACAAATCATTCAACAAGTTTGTGCTTCAGTTTTAACAAGTAAAGTTCTGATATTTTATTATTATGTTACTTAATAAAATCAAACACAATAACAACAACAAAAATAAACATGGTGTTAATGCTTAAAACTATAAAGTCCAGAAACCGTCTTTTATGTACAGTCTGTGCTGCTATATGAACTTTGAACTTTATTTGCCAGGAACTTTGCACAGATAACAAAACAGTGATATACGAATAATAAAGAACTACAAAAACTTCCTGGTAATAGTTCATTAAACCTCTTTTTAGTTTTCTTTAATAATGTTTTAATAATTTCCCTCAGACAACTCAACTTTGAAATTATTTGTACAGCAGCAGAATACAGTTATAGTCTGGTGTCTATGCATCAGAGTTCATCACTCTTTGGTATATAGTATGGAATTGGGGATTGCTGAACAAAATCCAGCCAAAGGTGGATGACGGGGTGGTGGAGGGGTTGGAATTGCAGGTAACGATGCAAGGCGACGGTGGAACTGACATGTCAGAGGTAGATATTGGTAAGTGCAGGATAAATTGACCACCAAATTGGGGGTTACTATGTAACTCACACCAATGGACTATAGGTTTGAAAACAAAAATTTATTTCTGTGGACCACATGAACAGACTCTTTCTCATTCTCCTTTTGCTTGTTGCTTTTTCACTGCTCGTCTTTGAGCTTTCTCTTTACCTCCACTGGTAAGGCTGATGGTCAATCTCTCTAATGCTCGTTCTGCCATAGTTTATGTCCTCTGTCCTCCCCCCTATTGCTGTTTTACAAATATAACTGTAGCTATAAAAAAGCTTTAAACAAGTTGTTGACCCCAGGAACAAAGTCGCAGAGAAAAATCACATAGTAAAAGACATGCCTGCATAAGAGTCTGAAACCCGCACAGCCTAAATGAAAGCCATGCATGCTTTGTCCTGTTTAAAACATTTGGTTATAATCAACGATAATTGAAACGCGATGATCCTTCAGCACTGTAATAGCCTAACAGTTACATGCTAACTGCATTAGTCCTGATCATAATGTTGGATGGAATGAGTAAGAAATAACTATGATGACAATAATATCATGGTACGGCTTAGAAACACGAAACATCTTGAAATCAAACACCACAAATACAATGATACACAAACAGGAACACAAACACACACCCTGGTCCTCTTTCCCACATCACGTAAGAATGCAAAACCTCTGGATATTCATCCACTTTCTCCACTGAAATACAGCATAGGGAAATGTGATCCAACTTAAAGTATCAGAGGTGGTTATGCAAATGTCTTTCACACAATCACTATACAGATCATTTGCAATGATTTTTGAGTATTTTGTTTGTGCTCCATCTCATCCCAGACTCACAACAGATGCTTCTCCATACATGGATTCAGTCAGTGTCATTACTGCCCTCTTGGACTCTTTCATGCCACTGTAATCCATTTTTATTAGAACAAGTCTTCACATTGTCTTTTATGGGCATGTGGGGAAAAACACACAGAACCAAACTTCTGTTTTAGGATTTTTCTCACTTAATAACTATAAGTTACAGAACAGAGTGGGTTACAAAGTGTACTTACTTACCATTTGCACAGGCTGGGTGTGTATATCATTTAAGGAAGAATGCTAAACTCCCACTGGGCCTCTGATTCTAGTTCCCATCCTTTTTTGACCAGTGGCATCAGGCTAACCAAGGTAGCCCAGATGTCTTTCTACTCAGTCACATCCTACAGCTTCTCCCTGGAGGCTCCCATAATGTCTGAGAATGTCGTTTCAAGAAAAATGAGGCAGTTGTCTGGCAAATGCCTGACGAGGGCATGTTTTTAATTCCAACCGATGAGTTCGCTAATGTGAACACAGACAATGTTCTTAATGAAATGAAATATGTTCAAAATGTATACTCGCTTTCATGAAATTATTTTTATATTTGGTAAATGGCCTGCATTTGTAAAGCGCTTTACTAGTCCCTGAGGACCCCAAAGCACTTTACACAACCAGTCACCCACCCATTCACACACTGGTGATGGCAAGCTACATTGTAGCCACAGCCACCCTGGGGCGCACTGACAGAGGCGAGGCTGCCGGAGACTGGCGCCACCGGGTCCTCTGACCACCACCAGTAGGCAACGGGTGAAGTGTCTTGCCCAAGGACACAACGACTGAGACTGTCCAAGCTAGGGCTCGAACCAGCAACCTTCTGATTACAAGGCAAACTCCCAACTCTTGAGCCACAATTGCTCCATTTTTTCATATTTGCCTACATGCTTTAATTTAATAACTTCTACATGATTTTAAAAAATCAGTGAGGAAATTTTCTTCACTGCCAAGTGCAAGGCTAGCCAGAATTTTGATGTCAAATCTTTAGTTTTGTTGTGTTGTTATTGTTGAATTGTCACATAAGATAAATAGTTTTCCACACTGTCTTGTAATGGTTGTTTTTTGTAAATGCACAAATTGCTCTTTGACTCTACTAATTTTATCCAAATTTTCAAGGGCATTATCCAAAGCTCATGACTGCAGCTGAGTGTTGGAACTTAGGCAGATTGGCAGGTAAGTTGAGAGCTTAACTACCTCTTTACCACAACATTAGTATAACACCAATCTGTCAGTCTCTGTCAGCACATGTTCCCCTAGCTTTTGAACACAAACCTGAGACACTTTGACGCTCTTCAAGAAGTAATTGTAGTTTTTATCCACTTCATATTCTTAGTTTACGTCACTGGATGAGGGATGTGCTTGGAAAGAAAAATGCAATACGATGAATAATTATATGAGAATAGACTTTGTTCAGTAGTTCAGTTAGAACTTTCAACTTATAACCCTACAAAGGCACACAAACAAAAATAAAATAAAAATCCCCAGAGTCTAAATATGGTCACATTAGACTCCAATCCTACAACTTCCTCCAAAATTCTCATGAGATTTTAATGTCCTCTTGGTTCTTCAGTGATAGCCATCCATCCACAGCTGCAGATAAATACTGATGGTAAAGTTTTATTAAGCACAGCGGTTAACTGAAATAACCTTCAAGTAATCAAGTTATCAAATTCCTTTACATTAGAAATATCTTAATGCTTGAGTGAACTTAGATGTGAGTGTGTTGCTGAACTGGAGTGACCCTTCTTAAAAGCTCTTGTCATGAACCATCCTAACATGCTTTATGTCTTAACGCCTGATCCCTCTGTCACTAAGTCGTGCTTTGCAAGAGGCTTAACTTCCTATCTGTATACGTTTGTCCAGCATAGCTCCAGGCCCCAGTGGACTGCGTCTCACCCACAGGATAGTCATTACAGTGCAAGTGAAAGTATGTGCTTGTTTGTGTGAGCCCACAGATGGTGACCACAGGGATTTGAATATCACCTTTTTGCCTTTTTACACATGTACATCAATGTGTGGATACAAACTGACCAGTTGAAACATTGTGTGGCTCACAATGCAACTCATAGGATGCAAGGATCTTCTTAAGTTCCTTGCATCCCATGCCAAAAGCTAAATTAATTTTGTGGCTATGTATTTACTATGTGTGTATATTTCTGATTTCAGATCCTGTTATCTTATCCCAGGCAGCATAATGTTTTGACTGTATGAGATTGTTGTTGGCGTGGCACTGTTTGGACAATCCCCTGACCTCAATCTCTGTCAGGGCAGGATGTGTATGTGGGTGATTTTCTTTGGATGTTGCGTTAACAAGGCTGTGTTGAACATCATCCCAATCCCAGCAGAAAAAACCTATGTTTGAAATAACCATGCATGTATTTGGGCTTATTTTTCCTGCATAAGACATCTCATTACATTCAGTTCAATGGCTCCAATATCTCCACATCATCATCTTCATCTATTTAAAGTATGCAGTTCAACACAAGACTGAGCACACCTGAACATGTTAAATTTGTTTGCCAGCTCAGTGTTTCTTCGGGTTATGATGTTTAGATGTTCAATTCAATTTCTGATAGGGTTTTCTCATAAACACCTCCGGCTACAATAAACCAAGTATAATTTAGCTAAAAGGAATTTGGTTTGTGTTGCTAACATGGAGACGCTGCAGATAAATACAGCTCAGAGCTGTCAGGTTATTTGGCAAAACAGTGCTTTGGGCTAATTCATGAGCATGCTAACATACTCATACTGATGAATCTGCCGGGTCAATGATTAGCAGGTATAATATATACTATGTGCACCATTTTAATTTGCCATTTGGCATGCTAACAAGGTATGCTAACAAACAAAAAAAGATTATATTAAGGTGAGGCGATCAAATTTTTTTCAGTTTTTCTTTTTTGAAAATGGATACACAGCTGACTGGTAGCATCAGAGGGGTGGGTATACCATACATTTTGTGAAATAACTTCATCGATTATTTTTGTGTTCAAATTAAAATAATGTAAGCATCCAAAATAAGATCCAACAAGGATTTTTGGAAAACCTGCGTTAAAAATTCCTGTTTAGCAGAATTTGGAAAATACTCTTTGAAAATGTCATTTTTACAGGGAGAATTCTCTCCTTATTTCTAACTATGGTAAGTATAATATTTCCGAAATTCAATTGCTGTCATCCTCAAGGTGGTGCCACAAGTCAACAAAGACAACTACAGCTTCATTTGGGACCCAGTTTAAATTCTAGGGTTTGTTTTTAATTATTTCCTGTTTTATTTTGACATCTTTGTGTGACATATAGCTGTGAGGTCTAACTTCAGTTTTGTGTCCTTCTGTTTTTGGGCAACACAACAGTTCAATTACCCAATCAGTCCAGCCTATACCTCCCGTCTAGCACTCTCTAGTTGCCAGTTTGTCTTTCTATCCCAAGCTTTCCTGTGTCACCTGTGTTTTTTCCATTTAAGCAGGACTCTTTGGACTGTTTCTAGGCCTGTGCCTTTCCCCTGGTCCTCACTTGGTTTATTTGGCACAATAACAGTAAACCTGTGCATAACCTGTTGTCTGTTTGGGAATATACACAGATTTGATTTTGTACTATTTCCAGTTATCCTGTGTTCTACATTTTGATCCTTTCTCCTGTGACACAATTACGCAGAGGATTTCATTATGAAATTTCAACACAATTCATCAAATAGACATTGAGAAAGTTTCAAGAAACACATCTCTATTTAGAGCCAGCGTTGACTAGTTAAAACTTCAGCTGTGGCTAAAAACTGGTTGCTCTGGATGATCTATGAGTTGTTTAATAATAACAGTTTATATTTGAATTACTTTGGACCTCCAAATTTTTCATATTGCCCCTAAAAATGACCCCAACCATCCAAACTAGAGAGTTATAGAGACCTACAGGTCAACATGTAATTAATGTATTTATGGTTTTCAGAAAAAATGTTTGATCAAAATATTAATCTTCCATTCAGTGCTGTAAGATGAATGTATATGAATATACATATTAGTCTAGTTTGTCTGGTAGCGAGACTCAGTGATTAATGACACCATCTCTGCATGAACTGCAGAAAAATGTATGATATTTTTATAGTGATCAATCTGCCCAAAGGAGTGATGTTTCCATTTTTTGTTACTAAGAAATATAAGCATGAATATTTTATGACTGAAACTAGGCCAGTCAGAGAGTGAGAAAATGCTACGAGGTATCATTTAGAGTTCCTAGGTCATGACTTTTCTCGAGCAGGAACTAAAATAACATTATGTCAGTGAGTTATGGGAACAGGAGTACTGTGGAGAAGATATCTGTCTCTTCTCTGAAGCTCAGGGTTCATGTTTCCATCACTGTCTTCCATGAGGCTTTGATGTGGCATGGGAAAAAGACTAATTCTGTAGGACTGGACACAGTGCAAAGTCTTTAAAATAACAAGTACAAAAAGTACTGATTCCACAGAGAGTAAAAAAGAAACATAAATCATTTATAACAAAAAATGAGAAAAGACCCTAATAAAAGCAATTTAGTGTATAGAATGTCATTTGAAATGTCAAAGGATTTAGTTCTGTGGCCTTGAGAGATTTTATAAAAACAGGAATGATAGACCTTGAATCCGTTGGGGACATGAAGCAGCATGTGTTATGGAAGTGCCTCTTGATCTATTAGCATGCATTTAACCTCCATTACTGCTGTCAGACACTTTAACCTGTCATGTTTTTTGGAGATTTTTTTATTTAGAAAGTTGCGTTTTTTTAATCTGGTCATTGCGTGTAGACTCCATTGCTTTACTTTTCTATTTACAGAGATCAGCCAAAGAACCCGCACTCTTAACAACTGGGAATAAAAGAATCGGTAATGGAGACAACTGCCTGACAACTTTTTCATTTTATTTCATTTATATAAATTCTTATTTGTGAATGAAATGTGGACATTTAAAAGACTTCATCACTTCTGTGGAGCTTTAATCAGTGATTTTCAAAAGCTCTTGTAGATCTACACATACTTGATCAGACATGGAGGATTTTATATTTTCAAATGCAGCTTCAACCACTTCATATCACAAGCTGTATAAACTTGAGCTCCCAACCAGAGGAAAATAAAAGAGCACAATCTGCATTCTCGGTGGATTTCCAACCAAAATATTCATGCAATAACACATACAAAGATTTCGATGGGTGTGAATCATCCACCAGTGGAAAACAGAAACACACATGGGTTAGGTTTGCTTAACAAAAGACACCACACAGGCAAAAATCCTGTGGGATTAATTTCCTTCTCTGAAAAATGTATAGGCTCATGAGAGGAAAGAGTGGGTGGAGGAGGGAAGACCACATTTTTTAAAATTATTATTTTTTTCTTATCTTAAAGAGTTAAAATAGGAAAAGAAATTTATCTTTAGAAAGATGTTTTGCCACAAGGACTGTAGACATTAATTTCTCACACTGGAGTCAGCTTGGGTGGTGCGACTAATCACTGGTTTTTAGGAGCAAGAGGGTTGAATTAGAGTTGCATTAAAAACTGTAACTGTGATGCAAATATCCTGCTTTAACTTCCAGTCTAAATTTACAGAGAGAAACGATAAAAAGGAAGAACCAGTTTGTTTTTTTAACTGGGGTTAATGCTAGACGAAGGGTTGAGCTGTGTTCAGCTTACCACATCTTATATCAGTTGCACAAAAGTAGCTGTAAGTAATCTGGGCGCTACAGCTTTAGGCAGCTGCCCACGTTCCTGCGGACGGCAATCACTTTCTGCACGACGATCACTTTTTGGTAGAACACCTGGAGCTAAGGGGGCAAAACAATCGCATGAGTGCTGCTGTTTGACTGAGGTAGTCGTGGAAAGCCAATCACATGACCACTTCAAGATGACAAAGCAACAAAGTGCCAGTTTTTAAATTGTGTTGATAGGCCACGTAAAACCAGAGTCATGATAAACAATATATACGCAGCGTTTTTTCCTCAGTACATTCGGGACGAATGTACAAACAGAAATTATTTTTTCGGGGGAGTGGCACAAATAATTTGTGTGGCATCTTATTGATTGCAGAACAGCTGATGGTTATGTAAATAGTTTAAAAGGTAAATGGCTGCAAATAACTTTGTTGTTTGCATATGATTTTAAAATTGACAATTTATATTTGCATTTAAAGTTATGAAATATGATTCATTAAACATGTTTGTGGTTGTTACAGTAAAAAATATAACTTTTTTTACTCGGATTTTATGTTTTTTGTCTGATTTTAGATCAATTGTGTTAATACAGTCTGTCAAAATGAAAACATAACTGTAAATGCAGACATGTGAAGTTGTGCTGAAAAGAATGATACCATACAAGGCAAAGTAAATAGTTTTTAAAGGTGAAATGTGGAGGGGAAATCAAAAGTAGTTAAAAATGGCCAATTATACCCTGGACCCCAGAGGGTTAAACATTTTTTTAAAGTAACGTAATAGTTACTTTTCAAGTAATTAATTACTTTTAGAATCTTGTAACCCAGTTACTAACTCAGTTACTTTTTTTGAGGAAGTAACTAGTAACTATAATTAATTACTTTTTGAAAGTAACTTGCCCAACACTGGTGATATCTTTGGAACAAAATACTGAAGCCAGTGCTTACAGTAAGTATGGCGGCCCCGAGAGTTCAATTGCACTGCAACTAAAGAAAACATCCGCAAATAGAAATGCTTCAAAGACATACTAAATGAGCAGAAGTTGAACAAGATGGCAAAATACAAATATAAAAAAAAAAATCTCTGAATGAAAGTGTTTTTGGGAAGATGGAAAAGCTGCAAACGTGACAGGAACTAAAACTCAGAAGGGACTGAGACGTAAAAGAACTGGAGGCGTGTTGTGAGGGTGTGTTGGTGTGTTGTGAGGGACAAAAATATGTAAGTAATATGTGTTTTAAATCCATAATTCACATAATACTGTAGATACATGTTTGCTATTAGGTGTATACCATTAGGTTTTCACTTCAGCAGCTGTTCCATCACATTATTCTGCCGCCCAAAACACTTCTGTTGTGTTTTTTTGTGACTTTGCAGCATTTCTGGCTGGTGTGTTCTTAAGTTGCAGTGCATCAAAACTCTCAGAGCCACCGTACATAGGTGGCAAAAGCTTCAGTTCCAAGAATGGCGACTTGAGCCGTTCATGAAGTAGACTTTACAGATGAAATTATGTGTTTATAGCCTGGAAAAAGAATTGGTTTTAGTCTCAGTAGCAAATTTGCTGCCATCATAACACCTCAGTGTGATGTGAATTTTCTTTAAGTAAAAGTTTGTTATTGTCATGATTTCTTCAGTTACCAAATTAGCAATGTTAGCTGCTGCTTATCGGTCAGGTCAGATTGCAGGACTGCCTGACTGTTAGTCCCAGTTTTGTGTTTCTGCTCATGTTAAGGTAGCATGCAACATGCTATTTGCAGATGTCTACGGACACCTGATGGAGCTTAAATACATAATAATGTAACAGATAGTCACTAAGTCGACACCAGTGTTGGGGAGTAACGGAATACATGTACTGCCATTATTTATTTAAAATACAAAATATGAATAATTAATGCTTGGGTCTCAATCTCGCTGCCCATGTCACCTCTATTTGCGGCCCACATAATGACATGAAGAAATATTTTTAAAAATTATTCAAAAAATGTTTTAATACGAAGCAATAGGCAGAGTGTTACAGGCATAGCCCTAACGAATGTAGCCTCATGGGCAGTGTAGTCCATGCTGCAGGAAGAATGGACTGCCATACCCGTTATGTGTTTGTGTGCACCAGGGAGGGAGAAAAAGGAGAGTCGAAAACGAATACGAGTTGTCACCGAGCAGAAACGGCAGATGGAAGCGTGTAAACATAATAATAACCACTGCAGCCAAAAAGAGTGCCTGACGAGCCCAGTTGTAAGTAAGCTATTAAAACTCGACTGTACACTGTGTTTGTGTTTTCCTCCGAAACAATAAGTTCCGAGAACGAGATCGCAGATACAAGTGGCGGAAATGAGCTTCCTCCAAAGGGTGGATGGCCTCTCCCTTAGAGATAGGGTGAGAAGTTCAGCCATCTGGGAGGGGCTCAGAGTAGAGCCACTGCTCCTCCACATCGAAAGGAGCCAGCTGAGGTGGTTCGGACATCTGACAAGGATGCATCCTGGGCGCCTCCTCGGTGAGGTGTTCCGGGCATGTCCCACCGGGAGGAGGCCCCAGGGCAGACCCAGGACACGCTGGAGAGATTATATCTCTCGGCTGGCCTGGGAACACCTTGGTGTTCCCCTGGATAAGCTGGAGGAGGTGGCTGGGGAGAGGGAGGTCTGGGTTTCTCTGCTTATGCTGCTGCCCCCGCGACCCGGCCCCGGACAAAGCGGAAGAAGATGGATGGACAATAAGTTCCGTTGGAGCAGCCTTTCAACGCCTCTCTCTGTCTCTCGCTAGCAAAGTTGACCCAGACAACAAAGTAAGGCTAGTTTCTGGCTACAAGCACGACCCGGATTAGTCAGAGGTCCCTTTACTATGGTTCAGAGCCACAGACCTGTGGCGGAATAGTTTTCTATACGAGATCGCTGCTAAAAGTGCATCCTCACCTAATGTCCACCGTACTGTTACTCATTTTATATTAAGATTTAAAAAGTTGGTATTGATGTCGCGAATAATCTTCAGTAATAGTAATAAATCACACAGCAATAGTAAATTCATGTAGTTGTAAAAAGCATGATAATATATTAAGTAATCTAAAGTACTCAGAATACGTTACTCTCATTGAGTAACGTAACGGAATACGTTACCAAATACATTTTGGGGCATGCATTCTGTAATCTGTAGTGGAATACATTTTAAAAGTAAAATGGTCAACACAATCATCCTTCAGCTCAAGAGTCATAATAATAAAAATCATCATATTCTCATTGGCATTCATAGAAATTACAAAATAGGAAAATCAGATGCACTTTGCTTTCTCATGCAGCAAAATACATGTGTTTGTCCACATTTCTATTAGGAAAAAAAAAGTGTTCATAGTTCACTTATGTTGTTTTAGTGTCAAGCTGTTGATTGTAGCTCTAATGCGACTTGGCAGTTGAGAATTGCAACACATTGGCAGATTTCATAAAGACCAAATGGATTTTATTTATGCGTGTCTGCACCTGCAACATTGTCGCTTTTCATCGCCCATTTGTTCTGTCTGCTCACACACACACACACACTCTGACCCAGTGGGTGGTCAGTTCTGCATTTAACTCCAGATGTTCACACCACAGACCAGCTACCCAATATCGCAGGAAATTTTACCTGCCAATCATCTCAGTGAACTGCGCCTTCTCATTTCCTCTCTTATCCCCTGAAGTGTATGTACACACCACTGTGCACTCACCTACTACCATGTACACAGGCCTCCCATTGTCACCCAATTAAATGCCTCCATGTGGGCTGGCTTCTATCAACCACAGCCAGTTTCAACACTTGATATTTTGTGGCTTAGAATCCTTTAAGACTTTTGATCAAGCCTTTGGCATCACTTCTGTTTTTCTTTTGGTTTCCAGTGTCAAAGACTGTCAGCACCACTATCATCTTTGTGGTGTGCTAAAAAAGAGGAAAACAGATTATGGGTAAAGTACTGTCTATACTTCCACTTCATAAAATGCTTCTGTCTTTGTTCAGGGTGATGGCATCAGTTTGCAGATTTTATGATCCCTTTGTGTTCTAACCATTACTTTTTAGGTAAACAAGTCAAAGCGCTACACTTTTAACAGTATCTTTTGCAGGACCTGTGAGTGAATTGTTTGCTTTAAAATTTTCCTAAATTCACTGGATCCCTACCTACATGTTCATATCCAAAGCTCTTAAACAATCTTAACCCAAATTCCAGCACATTGAGTGGCATATTGCACCATTAATATGCAGTTCAACAATGACTCACATTTAAATGATACTGTAGAACATACCTATTTTGGTGATAATGTGAGTGGGCCTCCTTGAGGACCATATAAGGCCATTTGTCTTGAAATGCAAGGAGTTTAAAAAACCTAGTATTAGTAGATCCCTCAAAGCCGTTTTATGGAATGCCTGACGTTGAACAAAAAACTAGCTTTGGGTATGATCTGCTGCTCTGAAGTGCTCTTTAATCCTGAGGTCAAATGGACTGCAACTTAATAAAACACCAGCAAATAGAAAAACCCTACAAAAGCTTATTTAAAATAATAATAATAATAATAACAAAAATAAAAATGCCGGCTGTTTTAATCGCATAATTCATTTAATATTATAGATAATATTAGCTTGTCACTTCTGTTCTGTCATATTACTGTTTCCATAAAAACACATATAATTCATATAATTCAGCTTTTGCTGTGTTTTTCCGATTTCCGTTGTTTTGCTCAGGTTTACAGAGTTTCTCTTGACTAGCCCAGCGACAAAAACACCAACACTGTTTGCATTTTTTTTAATGACTGCCAAAAAGAAATATATAATATATTTATTGTGCACATGCTGATAATCATCAGATCTACAGGCCTCGGGCCATGCTGCAGATTCCAGCTAAACCACCTCTGAAAAAGTTCCGTTTCATTTTGTTTGTTTTAAAATGTTTGAGAAGTTGTCAACACTCAAAACTGTTCTTGGCTCTGAAGCAATTTCCTACTTTCTAGCTGTAATGTGTGAGCTCCAGTTGGACTGACAGTTACCAGATCTTGTTGCCACCTGCAAACACCTTCAGGTTCTCACCAGGTGCCAGGATTGAATGAAAACCCCGGAGTTGCTTTTCAGTGCCTAAGTTCAGAATTTTGATTTCACACACCAATCAGTGTGGATAGCTTCACCTTGAACACCCCTTCCTGCAAATCCTCATCGCCCAACACACACAGGAGTATCAATTCCGGACAGAGAAGAGAAAACCTCTTGTAGTTCAGTAAACCAGCTTTACACCCACGCCTGTCAAGTCTGTGTAAAAGAATCCCATTTCCTGCTATAATCCACTGCCTTTCTTGTTAGTCAAGCAAGTAAGAAGGATATAAGTTAAAACCCTTACACCCAAGCCAAGTAGGTATAATAATAATAATAATAATAATAATAATAATAATAATAATAATAATAATAATAATAATAATAATAAACTTTATTTATAAAGCACACTTAAAAACCAAGGGTATGCCAAGGTGCTTAACAAGTAACATAGAAAATAGAAGGAACATAATAGAAATAGGACCAAAGCAAGTACTAGGTATGCAAGCAGGTAGCTGTCACTGATACATAGGAAAGCAACAGGTACAGAGCAAAGAAGAAATTAAATGAGCATAAAAGTGCATAATATAAAATCATAAAAGAAATATTAACTAGAAGGAAAGGCAAGATTGAATAAGTGGGTTTTTAGTCGTGATTTGAACAGTGCAATGGAATCAGATGCGCGGATATCGAGAGGAAGTGTATTCCACAGTGCCGGGGCAGCCAGAGCAAACGCACGGTCACCCCGGGACTTCAGCTGAGATCTGGGTTGGGTCAGAAGTAGTTGAGTGGCAGATCTGAGTGTTCTAGCAGGAGTATGTGATTTGAGAAGTTCACTAAGATAACTTGGCGCTAATTTATTAATAGTTTTGAATGTAAGGAGTAATATTTTTAATTGAATACGGTACTTTATGGGCAGCCAATGCAAGCTAGCTAGAACAGTAGTAATAGGGCAAAATTTCCTGGTACCAGTCAAGAGGCGGGCTGCTGCATTTTGGACTGTTTGCAGTCTAAGAAGAAGAGAAGAGGAAAGACCGTAGTACAAGGAGTTACAATAATCCAACCTGGAGGTCACAAAAGCGTGAATAAGCTTCTCCAGGTCCTCATGCGGAACATAATGCCTAGCCTTAGAGATAAGGTGCAGTTGGTGGAAGCTTGATCTCACTACAGCAGACACTTGCTTATCGAGTTTGAGCGAGCTATCCAGCAGTACACCCAAGTTACTGACATAGTCACAGGAAGAGCTAGCAAAGGAACCCAGGGCAGCACAGAGTTGGGCACAAGGAATTTTACTGTTGAACACCACAATCTCAGTCTTCTTATCATTTAAAACAAGAGAAGTACTCAGGAACCATTCTTTGACCTCCCGCATGCATTCTTGAAAGTAGTGTAGGGACACAGCAAGGTCGTCAGTAAGTTCAAAATAGATCTGTATGTCATCGGCGTAACAGTGGAAGGCGATATTGTATTTTTCAAAGATTGCACCTAGAGGGAGCAAATACAATGAGAAGAGAATAGGGCCTAAAACTGATCCTTGAGGCACACCACAACAGACCGGAGTGGAGGAAGAGGAGAAGGTGCCTAAGTTAACTGATAAGGATCTATCAGCGAGATATGATTTAAACCAGTCGAGGGCAGTGCCTCTAATACCCACAGTGTGCTCAAGTCTTAGTAATAAGATGTTATGGTCCACCATATCAAAGGCCGAAGAGAGGTCCAGTAAAACTAGGACCATAGAGCGTCCAGTAGCAGTGATTACAAGAATATCATTAAGAACTCTAACCAACGTTGTTTCAGTGCTATGCAATGGCTTAAAGGCAGATTGAAATTTCTCAGCAATATTGTTCGTGTCCAAGTACGCCTGGAGCTGGGAGAGAACTAGTCTCTCCAGGATCTTGGACAAGAACGAAAGCTTAGAGATCGGTCTGTAGTTTGAAAGGTCATAACAGTCAGAGTTTCTTTTTTTAAGAATCGGGTGGACTACAGCATGCTTAAAGGCCAAAGGAACACAGCCGGAGAGCAAGGAAAAGTTCATAAGAAATAGGATACTAGGTCCGATTACATCAAAACAGTCCTTAACTAAGCGAGATGGCAGAATGTCAAGCACAGTATTGGTGTTATTCATTTGAACAACTAGCCGCTTAAGAGTCAAAAGTGACACAGGCTCAAACTGGTGGAAAGTTGAAATGCACTCAGGAATGGGGAGAGGATATAAAACAGGGGGAAGGGAGGACTCAAGAGATGTGGTCTTATCTAAAAAGTGAATTTGAAATCGCTCACAAAGAGCCTGAGAATAAATTAAAGGCATGTCCGGGGACGGGTTAACCACAGAGTTAAAAATTTTAAATAAGGTACGGGGGTTATGGTCATTGGCCAGGATGATTTTGGACAAGAAGGACGCTTTGGCCGTTTTAGCAGCACTTTGGAATTTTAAGTCCGTAGCATGTCATGAGAAACCTGAAGTTTATCTTTTTTCCACCTTCTCTCAGCACGCCGACACACATGACGTAAAGCGCGCGTAGTGTCATTAAGCTAACACTGAGAGTAGGTTCTAGGGCACTTCATCTTAATGGGGGCAACAGTATCAAGGATTGAAGAAAATAGCGATAACAAGGTATCAGCACAGTCATCAACCGAGCGAAAAGAACAACAGTCAAGAGTGACAGATGCAGAATCCAAGAAAGACATCGCTTCAACATTAATTACACGTAGCGGGCAAAGGGGAGCTGCAGGATGTAGTTCATTAGTGCATAAGCCAGTATCAAATATAACTGGGAAATGATCCGAGATCCCAGCGTCACTTATATCCTTGACACAAATGTCAATCAATCAATCAATCAAGGCTTTATTCGCCACGTGCAGGTTGCCCTGCAGTGAAATGAAATAGGACACCCCCCCCCCCCGACCTTACACACACAACACAGACATCACATGGGGATACAGGTCGGAGATCGGTAGCGTTACAGAAAAATAACACTGAAATATACAGTACAATGGGAAAGTACAAGAGGAAAAAAAAGAGACCTCTACTCATGCTGGGCTCCTGGGAGGACAGCATGAGAACAGGAAACAAAAAAACTCCTCTGCACAAAAAAGCACATAAATGTCCACAGCACAACAGTATGGAACACGTGACAAGCCACAGGGTCGGGTGGGGGGTGAGGAGCAGTGTTGGTCAAGTTACTTGAAAAAAGTAATCAGTAACTAATTACTGATTACTTCAGTAACTAATTACTGATTACTTCCCCAAAAAAGTAATCCCGTTACTTTACTGATTACTTATTTTCGAAAGTAATTAATTACTTAGTTACTTAGTTACTTTTTAAAAACACGATTTACAACCTGAATAGGTGATAAAGCGATAGATCTTTAAGCCCAATTCTACTTTTTCTGCATAATCCATCATACAAAATGTAATCAAATGGAAAAGTCCCTTTTTAAAACTTGTTTTGTTAGTTTTAATCTTTTAACTTTATGCATCAAGCAAAAATTTAATTATATGCAACATTCTCTGACTTGAATAAATTAGTTTAACATTTAAACCTATTTTCTGCACATTCCAGCACATAAAATATTTTTTTGTGTGTGTTTACACTCACTCTTTCAAATAGATGCAAGTAAAACACAGCAGAAAATAAATAAAGTCACAGACTAGCAGTCCTGTTGCTCTATTTTCACCTGTAAAGCAGGAGTAGGGTAGGCGGAGGTTTACCCTGGTGCAGGTGTGCCGCAGCGGTCAGTGGAAGAATCCGCGAGTTTCTCTGTGAATTTCCCATTATGTCATAGTGCACTCGGTGCTTGCTTGGAAGTTTAGGGGTTTTTTTCGCTGTAAAAAGAAGTTTTCTTCCCACGCACAACGGACGCTAATGTTTTTGTCACTTTTTATGGAATCAAACTTAAAGCAAGGTCAGTACTTCCACGCTTTAAACGCTGCACGCTCACACTCTCTCCCGCACTCGATATATGATCCATTGTTGATCTGCACACAGCTGTTGCCACAAACGTCGCACTTGCTTACGTCACTGTCATGAGACATTCTCGCAAAAAAATCACGGTTTTAGTAACGCAGCGTTCCTACGGGAAAGTAACGGTAATCTAATTACCGTTTTTGCAATAGTAACCCCTTACTTTACTCGTTACTTGAAAAAAGTAATCGGATTACAGTAACGCGTGCCCATCTCTGGTGAGGAGTAATCCGAAGCAAACACAGCAGCCATCCTGCCCAGCGCTACCATTCCAGCGCGGGCTCAGACCCGCTGTGTTCCCAGGAGGGAACAAGCATCGAAGGCGTTTGGAAAGGGAGGGGGGATGAGTGTGTGCATATCAGTGTATATGTATGTGTGTGCATGTCCAGAGTTCAGCTGAGACAGTGTCCTTCGCCCTGCCAGGCTAAGTAAACAGTCTTCCAGCCAACCCAGGTGGCCTTGCATGGAATGGGAAGGAACAGACTAAACACGTTATTAGGGTGTTTTTGTTCGGCTCCAGCCTTGCGACCGCAGCTGGCGCCGAAAGGGTATCCGCATGAAGTGATGGTGCTTTTTACTTTAGTGCGAACAGCTCATATGAATTTCAAAGCAGTTCTACAGTCCAACACTGGTCTCTCAATCTCCCGTTGGAGAGCCGCGAGCTTCGCCATACTTGCGCTCTGTGATGTTGTCATTCTTGTGCTCAAAGAGCCAATTCTGAGAACTCACGACAGTGTGCCT
This sequence comes from Perissodus microlepis, assembly GCF_051167445.1. Classification (NCBI taxonomy): domain Eukaryota; kingdom Metazoa; phylum Chordata; class Actinopteri; order Cichliformes; family Cichlidae; genus Perissodus; species Perissodus microlepis. The sequence continues at coordinate 33,732,279 of NC_140477.1, forward strand.
CCCCGAGATGTCATCCAATTTGCGCTCAGAGATGTTATTCGGAGCGAGCCCTTCCAAGATGTAATCCAGTCTGCAATCAGAGATCTTATTCTGAGTATTCACGGCAGCCGCAAGCCTTTCCAAGATCTTATCCGTGCTGCACTTAATGAGCCCATTTTGAGAAACTCACGCCTCTTCCCATCGTTCCAATCCCAGCGGGCAGCCTTGTGGGGGTTTGAACAGCCGGTTCCACTTTCTTAATTCTTCGATAAGTCAGGGCCAAGCCAGCTCCAATCAGCCAGAACCCTGTTACCATGGTTCCGAATAGGTAGATATCTTCAGCACTCAGGCTCACCCAAGCCCAAACTTCTCGTTGAGAAAGGGGTGTCAATTGCATTTAGGGACCAGTTGATCAAATCCATAATTCCTCTTTTAGGTTTTAGAGAACAGACTGTGGGAGAGTGTTCCAGGGAAAAGTAATACAAAAAAACACGAGACTAGACAAGGACATAAGAAGCTAAGCAGGGAAGCTAAGGGAGAGGAGGAGAGGAGAAAAGTGCGACTGCCTTCGTCAAGAGCAAGAGTATATGTCCAGACCATATGAGAAAACCAAGTCCAAAGTATGTCCTTTAACATGCGTTGGGTCATTAACCCACTGAGCCAGGTTAAAAGAGTCTGTTAAAGTAAGGAAGTCTTTAGCAAATGGGTCATCCTTACAGCAAGTGTGTATGTTAAAATCACCGACAATGAGAACACAACCATACTTAAAAAGAACGGAGCCTAGGAGATCAGCAAAGTCCGTGATAAAATATTTGCTATACCACCACGCAGAGTGTGGTCATGGATGCAGTCATCTCCAATAATTGGACTTCAAAGCTAGAGTAGGTAGGTGAGGGTAGCTGCCGAACTGCATAAGAATTTTTAAAGACCGAGGCTACACCGCCACCCCTACCAGTAAGCCTTGGTGAGCTAAAAGCGACACAGTCCGATGGAAGAAGTTCGGTAAAAGGGATAAACTCACCAGGACAAATCCAGGTTTCAGTCAGGAATAAAGCATCAATCCCATTAGTGGAGAGGAAGTCATTTAAGAGAAAGGTCTTATTGACCAGCGACCTGACATTAAGCAATTCCATCCGTTTCCTAGGGGCTAAGTCGCCATGGGTGGTGCGTCGTAGGACACTTAGGTTGCTTCGGCAAACACCGCGTCGGAGCGATGTTATCCAAACCCGAGCAGGAAAACATGCCACAGGAATGGCAGGGTAGACTTCGTGGTCGGCCGAGCAGATCCAACGGTGGGTGAGCAACTTAGCATCAGAGCGCTCCTGGGAAGGAGGGAAAGAAGATAAAATATCCAGGCTGGCATGTGGGTAGCCTGTGGCTCTGGCTTTAAAGTAGACCCTGAGGCAAACGCGACGGCCGCTACTTCTACCGCGTTTCCTATAGCGTTTCTTGTGTAGATTCGGAATAGGTAGGTGGAGGAAGCCGGTCGGAGGGTCCGGTCGGAGGGTCCGGTCGGAGGGTCCGGTCGGGGAGCGGTGGCGTCACCCAGGTTCCAGCATGGATCAGGCCAAGAGGAATGAGAGAGTCTTAGATTTAAAAGTGTTTTCCTGTCGTATGTAATCAGTGCACAGCCATTAGATGAGCATACAACTAAAAGGATAAAAAGATACAATGCCAAGGTCCATAAAGAGCGTAGAGAGGGTAAAAAGCAGCGAAGCAGATATAGCCGAGGACGGCAAGCCACGTACACCGGTGCCATCTTGGAATAATACTACATTACTTGCTTTTCTCCAATAAGTGTGGCAATCACCTGAAATGCTGGTTTTCTTTCTGTGAGAAAAATATCACAGCTTGCAGGGTGGGAAAAAATGCCTGTAAACTTTTATTTATCCTCAGTAGACACAGGCGTTACGACTTGCAACAGATACTGCTTAGCGGTTCCTTAGTACTTCCAAATACGTAATCATGTTGGCTGCTCTTACAGCTACCTTTACCAAGTTCTCCTACTAATACTATCCTGAGATGTGCGTTGTTGTGACATCACAGATTAGTCAAGTTGGTGATGTACTTATAGCTCTGACTCTAAGGCAAGGAACAAAAGCACCAAGGTGTTGCTGATCGGCTCTACTCTGCAGCCTGACAAGTGGTAAGCTGCTCTTAGAATAGGAGATTACAGCCTCAGATCCCAGCTCTGCATGCATGTACATCTCCTTAAGCCAGCTTTACCTCTCAGTAAAACCCAGTGTCATTAGAAGTCACACATTCTGGCGCTCCTCTTTCCACTTATTTCACCTGCTACAGATTAATAACAAATTACTGAAAGGTGATGGGTAACCGTTGGCAGTCTAACTGCTGGGACTTTTAGTGAACACTTTTAGAGAGAAATGATTTGCGGTGGATGACTTTATTTGGACTAGGTTCACCTGATTAATTCACCAGCGGGCGGCTGAGTGGGCGGAGTCTGCACACCATTTAAAGGTTTTTGAGCTTCTTTGACAGATGCCCCAAACGGTTCAAGGGTTGTACAAACGTTCCTTGACTGTATTGCTAATGCAAGAACAACAGTGCAATACTACAGTGTCTACAAATTAATGACTCAACAAATTGATTTGCCGGATTTTTTTTCCTAATTTTTACAGACAGTTTTGTTTGTTTGTTTGTTTGTTTGTTTGTTTGTTTGTTTGTTTGTTTGTTTAGCTCTGCCACTTTTTGGTTTGTCCACTTTTTTTAAGGATACACTTTGTTCCATGCTAAAATATACCAAGTTGCAAGTTGTATTTTTAATATATTCAGCTAAAAAAAAATAGAACAAATGATATGTTTTTAACATCTCTAGTAACAGCATCTCTGTTACTAGAGATGCCCAAAGATACCATTTAAATTGTTTTTTTGTTAAGTTGTCTTTTTTTTTTTATCTATACACAACACTGGTTCATCCCTTGAGTGTGGTAATGATAAAAATAAAGACTAGACACAAAATGAGTGAAAAAGACAGTCAAAGTGTCCAAATAAAAATGATCAAAAACCTGGAGGACTATTACTCAACAGCACTTTAAAAAAGTACACAAAATTCTTGCACTTTGGAAGCAAAATACAACACAGTACTGTATTTGTGTTAAGAGTACGGTTGGGTTTAAGCAACCACACGCTTTGTTTTGATGGGGTGAAATAATGATATAGGAATTAAATTTTCTCAATACTCTAATCTCATTACCCTTTCTTTTCCTTTACATAAAGCCCACTGCACACCCAGTGTCACCAGAAGTAAACAGTCACACCACCAGTGCTGGAGTTGGCTGCAGAAAACATCTGATAATGACTCACACAGTTTCAATTTATAACACCAGAGGCCCTTTAGAATCAAATAAAGTTGAGCTGAATGAATGATATTCAGTTGCAGACCATACATGAAATTAATGGATACCATGGCCGTCAGGACTTTCTGAATTTCTGGGCAAAAATCAAGGTCAGTCAAGGTAACTGATAGTAGTGTTTCTTATGTTATCTGTGACTTTTAAAACCTACCAGTACATTTTCCAAGTCATTTATTTCAAATTGACCACATTATGTATAATTAGTTCAAGTAATGATATTAGCCTGTCATTCAATTATTTTTGATGAATGTTCAGCATCAGTACAAGCTCAGTATCACCTATCAATACTTGGAACAAATATCAAATGACGGAAGTTTTGTAGTTTCAGTGTGAAATTCGAAGGGCAGCATTAGTGGGTATTATGTGTATCATAATCCGTCATTTGCCAGTTATGAGAATAGTGACAGCAAGTGCAATATTAACCCACTAATATAATATATATATTTATTTCAGTTAACTTTAGAGAACACCAGAACTTGTGGGCTCCTGTCTCTCTTTTATCATTTCTTTATCATGTTTATAGTGCTGGTCTTCATGTCTTGCTGTTTGGTTGTCTTTTGACTGTTTCCTGTTTTATTTTGATAACTGTTTTTCTCAAGTTACTTTTTTTTGGTTTTTATTTCCTGTCTCTGTCTTCACACCTAGTTGATTTTCTGCCCTGCTTTCTTTTGGAGTTTTGGAATACGCTGTGCACTATATATGCAGCATTATCAGTTACCACCCTTTTTGTTTTGTTATACGGAGTCTGCTTAATAATTTTATCCATCACAACATTAACAGAAATGTTGCTTATCGTCTTTGTGTTTCTTTCTTTCTGCTTGTGGGCATGTTTTTATATTGGTATCTCTTACATTTTTGTACCACTCATTTCTCTTTCCTTACCATTAAAGTGCAATTGCATCTTCAGCAAAAGGCTCTTACACTTTAATTATGTTTCAAACATCAGATTATAATATTACATGTCCCACAGGAAAACCTTTAAAAACAAAATGTATGCAGCATCTAGTTTTTAGCCTAGCAGCAACAGCTGTGACCCTTTGGCTGTTGGATTGCTTCATTACAGAATTTTTTACTCTAGAAAATGAGTCCAAGCCACAGGTAATGTACAGGGTGGGCCATTTATATGGATACACCGTAATAACATGGGAATGGTTGGTGATATTAAAGTCCTGTTTGTGGCACATTAGTATATGTGAGGGGGCAAACTCCTCAAGATGGGTGGTGACCATGGTGGCCATTAAGAAGTCGGCCATCTTGGATACAACTTTTGTTTTTTCAATAGGAAGAGGGCCATGTGACACATCAAACTTATTGGTAATGTCACAAGAAAAACAATGGTGTGCTTGGTTTCAACGTAAATTTATTCTTTCCATATAAATGGCCCACCCTGTACTTTCACAGTGTATGCTGCCTGAGGTGGAATCTCTTTCTTATCATCTGAATCATTATGATTTCACACAACATACTTTTACCTTTAGTATACACGTTCCTGTCTGCAGTGACCGCTCAAGAATTTGATAATGACTGAGTCACATTTTTGACAATCACGTTGCCTCCGGTCTGTTTCTGTAGCGTTGCTTGATTTGATTTTTTCATGCCTTTGTTTTGGTGCCATTCTGTCTGTACTGATCTCCTGTTTATTATTTTCAGCATCAAGGCTGCAGATTGTTTGTATCAACTGTTCCAATAATTACCCTATGTTTAGTCTAAGGACATGACTTAAAATATTTTGATCTTAAGTTTTTGCCCCTTAATACAGCCTCTGCAATGACTGTTTTTCCAGCCTCTGAATACTATAGATGATATCATATGGTGATAAGTATCAGATAATTTTATCCTGCATTTGTCATATCATTACCATTTCATGCATTGGGACACTTAAGTTGATTCTTTAGATATTTGGACCTGCATCTTTTTTTGTTTCAGTTCTTTAACAAATAATTTTGACTACCTTATAAATTTTGTTCTGCAATTTGAGTAAAACGGCTTAAAGTAAACAGATACATTTTTTTAACTTTTAATGTCCATATTGTTAAAATCTGAACATTGACCCCAACAGATGAAGCTTTGATACCTTTGTTCTCTCTCTCTGCTGCAAAAGAAATGTAAAACATGTCATTAGTGAAAGCAATAACCATTGATTAAACCTTTACTAAACCCCTTTCTTTCCCCCTCTCTCGACATTAGTCTGTCTTGTGTGCACTGATTTGTGTCTAAATACACAAAATGCATATTTTCCATTTTGGAGGGATTGGTCAGTCGTTTTGCAGTTTAGATACACAGATACCAAAATTTGAGTCATACATGTCAGATCATTTTAACATATCCTTTGTATCATTTTTTAATCAAATGCTTAAAAAACAACAACAACAACAAAACGTTTAGGCATTACCAATAACTTGGTTAGAATCTGGCATTAAAAACAAATTAGTTGAGGTTAGTTAGGTTAGAACTAAAAAAAAAAAGACGATCAGATCAGGTTAGAACTAAAAAAAAAAGAAGATCAGACTGTTTTTGGATAAAATAATAATTTTTTTGTTCTTTTTCATACAATTGATGAACTGCACCAATTTAATTTAAATGTATATATTAAAAAATGCTGATCGTTTTGAAATTCGAGTCATTTCAAGCTACTGTAGTAGAGTAAAATATCCATTGAACTGGAAAATTTGCAAAATAGCTCTGATATAAAGACAAGAATAGTAAAAATCTATATGCTTGTTTTTATTAAGACAATACAAAAGCTAATCATACATGTGTTTTAGGTTCCAGTTTGTGACACTCAATAGCTAACTTAAGACAATCATCCTTAAAATGTGTCCAAAAAATATGTTGTAATTTTTTTTTTTTTTTTTTTAAAAAAGGCTGAATAATTGTCTGTAACAGTGGTTCACCATAGTTTCAGCTGCATTCAACAATGTTACTCAATGTAACAATCTGATAAAGATCCAGGGGAGCCATAACTGGTTTGGCGACACAGACATTTCCTTTTACTGGAATCAATCCATTGTTGGTTTTGTCTTTGTAACAAAACGTTTTTTTAAAATGTGAAAAATCTATCTCTATCTTCAATCATTAGTGAATAAACATAACAGTCTGTTTAGTCTGAACTTCAGTTTTCTGACTCTCATGTAAATGTAAAAGATGAAAATAATTAAGACTTTTGCCACGTTTTTATTTCTTTTCTGGCTTCTCTTCTTAAGAGGGTGTTCTTCCTCCCCACAATCACCAAACTCATAGAGTTTCTCTTAATATTGCAGGGTTATGTTATGAGATCATTGGCATTATAAGGTGAACTGAATAACTATAACACTGAATCTTTTTATTTTTATCAAATTTTAGAGACATTACATATAATGCATAAAAAAAAAAGGGAAATTGAGTTTATTTATTAGCAAATAAATAAACTCAATTTCCCCCCTAAATTGAAGTAATTAAGGAAATGTTTATTTGGATAATTATAGACTCTTATTAGCTCTGTTGGTTTACAACTAACAGTTTGGAATTGGCTGCATTTGTTGTAAAGAGGTAAATAATGGTATAAGTCAGGAAAACTGGAACCGTTTCATATTAGCATTTAAATAATGAAAATGTTCCAACTTTAAGAAATATACATTTTTATTAAAAGGAAGAAACAAAAACAGCTCAAGATACCAGTTGAGATTAAAAATTGGTGAACAAAGCCAAGGTGGTCTATGAATCTTGAATCTCCAGTCACTGCCAGCAGGTTCCACAAGAAGATTTTTTATTGGTCAAAATTGCCTCCCATATGAAAGAATGGGCTCGCTGTGCGTTACATCATAAAAGTAGTGACAATTGTGAATGCAGTGTACACGTCTATGATCACAAATGTCAAATCGGTCAGAATTTGGGCTCCATATTGGTCAGTAGGACAGGACAAGTCCCTGCTGTTCTGTCATTTTTTTAGGTTCACTCACCAAACCATTTGCAGCAAATGCTGTCTGTGAGTTACCACGTCCTATTGCTCAGCTCTGGAGCCACACTGGTCAAGGCACACATAAAGTCTTACTGTGAAGCACCTTTGCAGCCCATCTCAATATTACAGTCTCCGAATGAGTTCCTAGATTGTTTTGTTCCTTTTTATAAACATTTTATCCTTTTGAAGAAGACTTCTTTCAATAAATAACACAAATATAGTCATAGGTCACATATAGATAGATAAACATGTATAAACTACATGCATTTTTTATAATTTAAATAATTTATATATACAGTTCTCTCTCACACACTTATTGCCTCCCTCCCCACACCCCCACCCATCCCCTTAAGTGAGTTCCTCAGTGCTGCACCAGCGTTTGGATTTAGAGCAGCACATTAATGTTGAAATATCATTTAAATGGACCTAAGATTCTTCAGTAGAAGCATCACTTTATAGCAGATTGTTGCTGGTCACCGACATGACACATAATCCTGTGATGGGAAGCACTGTGAGCAGGAAATAAAATCCTATACAGGAAGTAGAATTCCCAACAAGTCTCTTACGTCCTGCGACGTTTCTTTGACAATGCACAGACACAGGAAGTGTTTATGCGTATCCACCTCCAGCTCACTTGATCTTGAAACTGTGTCAGTGCTCGAACATACGACTGCGCCGTCTTGCACTGTGAGTTCCAGTTCTTGTCGTCAATGCCCCTGCAGCCATCCTTGACAGGCTTGGAGGTCCGACAGTGTGTCTCATAAAAGAACTGTCTGATGTCTTTTGTGGCACTGGTTTTAAACTTGGCCAAAACAGTCACGCGCTGTCCCTTGATGTCGTATGCTAACGTTTTATTCATCACCCAGTCGCTCACACTGTCACAAACAGAATATTCCCCCCGGTAGCTCTTGTGCTCAGTGTGACGCTTCTTTCGTGTCTTGTTTCCTGCTGCCCCTAAGACCGGTACACTGCTCACAAAATTATCAGAAAGGTACAATGGCGGTGGCTGCAGTGGAGGCCGGTCGCTCAGTAGCACTCGCGGCGAGTTATACCGCTTGTGTTGCCTGAGGATGTCCGAGTTCAACAGCATCACCGGCTGATCCATCAGAAAATCATCACTGTGACGCGTTTCTAGCCACTCCTCTGCATCTCCTTTGTCCTCCAAAGGAAAGTTTTCAATCTTGACGGGAGGCAGAGTGTCCCGCAGCTCAGTGTCTCTGCTTTTCCCCTGCTCACTCTGGTTCCCTCTGGTCTTCCCCCTTGTTAGGTCAGCCTGAAGCAGCTGGATTATGAGAGAGTTTAAAGGGTCTGGACTTGGCTGCTGCTGCTGTTGACTGCTACCCATGTTGGTTGCCTGAATACCATAGAGGTACACGAGGACCATCACATACAGCAGGATGGACATCACTAGATTCACCTGTAAGATCTGCAATGACAGAAAAAGAAGAAGAAGATACTATAAATGAAAGTTCTGTCCTCCTAAAACTCAGGACTTGATTGATTTGAAGTTTTATTCCTCTTCAGGGTGAAAAGATAGTCAAACAGAAATATATCCCACATAGCAAAATTGGTGTGGCCCGGATCTGGCCCACACAATGTGCTTACACATGGCCCACATACCGCAAAGAATGACGGCCCTTTGGTGGCCCAGATCTGGTTTGCCAGAGGTGGCCCACACATGGGCCAGCACAAAGCCAGTTGCAGACACACTGCTGGCCCTGCGCTGGCCCAGAACAGTTTCAGCTCTGGCCCCAGATGTCAGCCTAATGTGTACCTTAAACAAGCCATGTAATAACAACATAGTAGTGCAAAAGTAACATGACAAAACTCTGTTCAGACAGTGAATCTCATATAGCACTTTTCTACTCTAGCAGATTACTCAAAGTGCTCTATACAGCATGCCACATTCACCCAATCACACACTTTCTTTAAACTGAGTGCTTCCTAACTATATTCATACAGAGTGGAGGAGCCAGGGATCAAACCACTAGCCTTCTGATCAGTAGGTGACCTGCTCTACCGCCTGAGCTAGAGCCACCCAGTGGTAACCACAAGTAAACCCTCACTAGGTTTTGGATAAAGTGTAAACTCACAAATCTGTCAAACCTGCATTTGAAACATTGGTTAGCATAGCAGTATAGTATTGCAAATTGGCATTTGGGTTGTCTAACTAAAATGGGAAAATAGGAACATAAATATTGCCATCATTGCCAGACCTGGCCCACATCTTTTTGACATACACCCTGCCATGACACCAGTCAGTCAGAAGTGCCAGCTTGATGCCGGATCCAGGCCAGACCTGTTTTCTATGAGCCTGGGCCGCATAAATCAAACCACAATTGGGGCAGATGTGGCATGTCATCACATAAACAGTGCCACCTACGCCAGGCCTGGCCCATCTGGATGACATACCACTTACCATGCCAGAAGTCAGCCAGCAGTGTCAGCTTGACACCAGATCCGGGCCAGACTTGTCTGCTATAAGGGTTATCACTAATGTTTACCTGCGTTTAAAACTTGGGTTAGAAATCATAATAAAAGCTTTTCCACAAAGCTTGTCAAGTTATACCCTACAGCTAACAACAACCTCTTTCCTATTTATACAGAGCCAGTTTTGCCATGATGCCTTTTGAAAACCAATTCACACTTTGGCAGGTTTACGACCTGAATACTATGTAACACTAGCAAATCGACTGGTTCTTTTATAATGCTTTTCTACTCGAGCACTCACGGTGCTTTCTACGATGTCTCATTAACCCATGCACTTTTTTCCAAATCTGAGTTCTGCTTTTTAAAATTCACATTATGGTGAACACATTGGCAATAACTAAGGTTTCAGTATGTTGTCCAAGGATACTTTGGCATGTAGACTGGAGCAGTCAAGGATTGAAGCACTGACCTTCTTAACAGATGACCTGCTCTACCTCCTGAACCACAGCCATTAAGAGAAGGACAAAATCTTTAAAAACCACCGCTGGGGGCTATTCCTAGCTCCAAATAGACAGGGGTTATAAAAGTCTCCATGGACAACATGCACCAAGGGAAAGGGTGTGTAGTTTTCTTTGGGGGAATGTTAGGACTTCAGACTAACGTTAACTAGTTAAAAATGTTTGTGAAAACTTGAACATTTCAACAGTGTAAATAACAGCCAGTGTGCATGTATGTACGTGTCTCTGACAGAGCACATTACGGGAAATAACACGCCGCAGCATGTATAACATGTTTTTTTAGAAGACCCATAATTTTCCTTTGACATAAATGCCTGTAACATTCATTTGCATAATAAAAACCTCACTCCCATACATGCATTCATGGTTGTGTCCCCAAAAAGTGTCTTTGTCCTTTATAAACACATTAAACTAATGATAACGATCATGTAAAGAAAACATGAAACTATCAGTTGCTTTGCAGAAATGTAGAATAAAATTTCGTTTAGATGTTATTTGGTGGAGAGGCAGTTTTGTAATTGGATGGTTAACATTTTACCAGGAGAGAACACGCTGCTGCTTATTAAACAGTCTTGCATCACTGTCATATACTAATATTGATGACTAATTACAGAGATCCTGAAGGTCAAATTGTTAACCCATAATTATACTTAATTATGGGTTAGGCCTATGTGACAGAGGGCTTGGCTGTAAGAAACAAGTGAACTTAGTCATGATGTTGCCTTTCATTATCAAATTATAAAAAGACAGAACTCTGTTTTCTGTCATCTCTTGGAGTCTTTCTTTATTAACTACGACTGTGGACTATATATTTTTAAAATTCGTGTGTAAATTTATGCATTTGCACCAAAAGCAGATTTTTCAACACCACATGACTTTCTCTACAAACAAAGCTGAAAGACCCTTACAAGTATTAATAAAGTTCCTCATATGAACAGCGCTCTACTACAGCCACAGTCGTTAGCAGTTGGGCAAAATTTTAGCTAACACGTTTCAGCTTTTCATTTCCACAGCTCTGCTTTGTAAAGTCATGGATCCATCAAACTTAAAAACAACAACAAAAAAAAACTTTTAAAGAGAGAATTTAAAATTTAACATTTTCCGAAAGTGAAAATATTTTGGAATGACCATAAATACCAAAGTTGTGTGTAGTGAGTGGCTGAAGAAAGAGCAATTAAACTAACTTGCTGCATGCTCATCAGCTACAGTGTGATTGTGAGAATGCGATTAATATCTTTAAGATTAAGCAAAACTTTGAAGGACATGTCTAGATATTTCTTTATATATGCAAGTGCTGCCGACAGGACACAAGCATGTTCACTAAGCCATCAGCTAATATTGCAATGTCTTAGAGGGAGAGGAGAAGAGGAAAAGGAAAGAATAGAGAGTAATTAGCTGACAGGTGGACCCAAACAAAAAGAGGTGACATGTTCCCATCAGCAGTATTTTGCCCAGTTCATGTAGCTGTTGGAAGGTGGGGAGGAAGACGCACAGCAATGTCACCTTGTAATCACTGGCTCAGAAAAGACAAGCACGTGAACTGACACACACATTTCTTTGTTCTTACTACATCGCAGTTGTTTGCAGGCCCATTCAAAAGTATCACTGCAATGCTGCTGCAAACTCACACACAGATGACAGTCATGTGGGGACAAAGATGATCATATTTGTTTTTAACAGCAAACACTTTTTATTAGAGCTTCATCACAATATTCCTGTGTCCCCGGAACATATCTGAAATGCTCATTAATGACTTAAGTGGAGTCTTTATTCAAAGAAACCTTTAGCTCTTGCACAGCCTTGAGCTATGGCTCCAAAATAGAACATGTATATTTCTAAGAAGCTGTTCAGCCTTTTCCCATCAGTCTCCCACTTCTTAATGCTGTAGCAAACTGAAACAGCTAAAACGACTATCATTACAAGAAGATTATTATTTCCATCTGTAGTAATTTATGTTGCTGTAAACAGAGCCATACGGCTCTGTTTACAGCAGCATGAAAAGGAGAAGCTGGGGGTGATGTGGGTTGTATAGTGGCTTGCAGATCCAGAGCTTGCAAAGACACCCCCCCCCCCAAAAGATAACACCATTTAATAACACATCTGGATACTCTATACAGTAATATTTGCTGGCCTCCTTTTTTTAAAATGAAACTGTTTATACAAGTCAAAACCACAGCAATTTGGTATTTGACATCACTTCCTTAAAATGACATTCACTTAACCTTTGAGTTTTTCTTCCACTTTTCATTAGACCAAAACTCTGTGTGACTGGCCTGTAAACACTTGTGCATAAAAAAAAATAAAAATGAATGTGAGAAATTAATCTTACCCCTGCTCTCATAATGACTACCATAAAAGCCCTGACTCTAGTAAATGAGGCTGCTTTAATGAGGTGCTGTCAGTGAGTGACCACTTTTTCAGCTGCTGGACTGATATGGAGACTGTGTGTCTGCTCTGTGCTCCTCTATATCTTTTTGCAAGGTGTGAGAACAAATGAATATAGAAGACCGTTATGAGAAAACTTTGCATGTCCTCACAGCTACAAGATTGTACCATTAGTTGAGTACTTGGGTTTGTGGTGAGGGTTATATGTATTGTTACATAGTGGCTCTGGTCACAGAATCTTAAGTCAGTAAATAGAACCAGGCTGACAAATGTTAATGCTCCCCGAAAATAATATCCAATAATATCTATTGGTCCGCAGCCACAGACTGTGCAGATGCAAATCCATCTGTGACTCTGTTGACAAACTCTGATAATGAATAAAATTCTGTCTGTTATATTGTCTTTTACTCCACATATGAATTCTGAGGTCATTTGCCCTGTTTTTGGTGAAATACAGGTTTTGTGTTTGCATTGACTCAGGTTGTGTCATTTATTATCTGACTCACCTTTCCGTGTTTCACTGTCAATGCGACTCACAGATTCTGAATTAATCCACCAGTGTGTTCAGGCAAGGTTAGACCCTTTAAAACCCCACACCCCACACACCATGGGTAATGGGACCTAAGTCCTGCACAAGCCACCAAAAACAGAACCAGGACTCAAACTGTGGACACAGCTGCTGCTGCTGCTTGCTAACTCACTGCACCAGCTCAAATGTAAAACAAAAATCTCACAAAGAAAACCTCATAAGACACAATGGAAGTGTTTTGGGGGAAACAGTAACATACTGGACGAGCTGCAGACATGACAAGCTAACACTAAACAGTATTATATGACGCATTTGAATTTTCAGGGTCACTGTACTTTCACGTCCTCGTATAGATTACCAAAAACATTGGTGCCTGTCTGTTTTCACAGAGGACAGGAAATTGATATATGTTGGCATGTGACATAGGACCGATGTAGTGACCGGAATGATGAGCGAGTTAAGGAGTGTATGAAAAACTCAAATAGGCCATCAATTTTGGTTACTAGTTTAGAATAGCCTATGTGTGACGTGATGACGAATTGTCCCATAGAGTTTTGAGAACGGGTTAATACGGGAGTCTTAATTTCCACTCAGTTTTCCTTTATTGTATCAAAGCAGTACTGCTCATATATTGCAGTTTGACCAAACTGAAGGTTTTCTTGTGAATTACATTTTTTGCCTAAGTTGCTAAGAAGGTGAGAACCCAGGGATGCAATCATTCAGCTGGTGGGCATAATCGCCAAACTATTGACTCACTGTGAGCTGGTTACCACCAAGTTACTGCACTGTGTACATGCTCTAAATTATTAACGAAGCATGTTAGGACAAGAAGAAATAGCTAAGCCCTCGGGGAAGTTTCTGAGGAACCCTCACATTCATCTACATGTCACCAGAGCTTCTGTGTCACTGTGACAAAGCCATCGCTCATTACCAGTCTGTTTTAGGGTGAGATTATCATGAGGATCTTTTTGTAAACTTGCAGTTTTTCTTAGCCCAACCTTCACCCCTTAAACGAGAATCGCTTCTACGTAGCATGTTTACAAGAAATTTTCCATGTGCCTTTGAGCACTGTACTTCACACTCAAATGGATAATTGCTCAACGAAAATACATTTTTCATGTGACATTCAGATGGTACTGTGCCCTGAATATAGTCAGAGAACTGGGTAAAACAGGAATGCAGGATTTTGGGGCCTTGTTGCCCTGCACAACCACAAAAACCCCATGTGATTCACATTAATTTAAAATGAATATTGGCTAAATGGTCTGTTGTCTGTGAACCAGGCCACTTATCCTAAATAAGTATTCTAGGATAATGCTTGAGCCAAAAATCAGTCTCAGTGATAAATGGAACCATAAAATAAATTAATGTGTTTTTAAAAGACACAAACAAAATGGAAAAACAGGATATTGCTTTTGGTGCTGGATTATTTTGTCTAAAAGTTCATGATCAAAATATATTATAAAAGGCATTAAACTTCGGTTTGCAGACAGTTTCAGAATCCAACAAACATGATACAGCTGGCTTTATTTCGATTGGTTCCTCTTTCTAAAGATGGACAAAGGAAGTGCTCATAGTCGTTAGGCCAGTCTGTGCAGTAGTTCTTTCCAAATGTCCTTTTAAAGCTTTTATAATCACAGTATGCCAAGTCAGCAGGGTCTGAATTGAGGCAGGATAAACTCATGAGGCCAATGTCACAGTTACTGAACGGATGTTGATCAAGTACGGTTTAAATATCTGAGTTTGTTCTGAGTAAATTAACAAATGATTATCAGCTTGTTTTGTATTTAGTTGTCATAACCTCTAGGCTGCGAAGTAAGAAAGGGTGTAACAAATGAGAAGAAATGAAACAAAACACCATTGAGGCTACACAGTAGACGTCTAACAGCTCGAGAATTGTTTAGTCATCATGGAGATTTGTGATTTTATACGCAGTACATACAGTATCCCTATATGCAAAAGTAGCTAGCAGACCTGACATTAAAGGCAGACATGTGTAATTCAAGGTTAAAAATGAACACCACAGACAAAAAGACAACATACCAGAGAAAGTTCGCTGGTCTATAGAAGGTAAGATCTTAGATTTAAGGATTCTTACAGAAGGAATTCAAAACATTTTCTATTGACATTGTTGGAGAAAGAGTATATGTTGGACACCCTGTGAAGAACTTCGGCCTATCTTTCAGCCTGTTTAATTGCTGTCTCACCCTTTTATTTACACAGCTCATGACCATAACTGAGTGCCTGAGCAGTAAATTGTTAGATTAGCCTTAAGATCCTATTATACTACAGTCCCTCTTAACAGAAATGACGCCAATTTATCCACCTAAACAGGCTGGATAAAGGGGCATCGTTTCAGATGCTACATCAGTTCAAGCAAATCTTGAACTCTTTCACCTGAAGAAGCAACTTACCCTTTGCATTCAGAGCGGCTCGCTCTCGTGTGAGCCAAGTACATCATCAGCATACTGCAGAGCACCAGTGCTTTATTCCACAAGCTTTTTATTCTGCTTCTTGCGGTCATTGACACGCAAGTCAAAGTTTTGACAGGTAAGAGCTTGATGAAGACAAATCTACAAATGTGAGCTTTAACGTCCTTTAAAGAAAAATGGGGTGGGGTTGTGGGTTTAAAGTATGTGAAATGACAGGAGATTTTTTTTAAAGGATTTATTGATTTTGGAGAAAGCCAAAAAATGTGAGTAGTTTTTTATGTGTGCCAGATAGAATGATTTATTATTCTTCCCTGACTGCCAAGTAGATATGCAGTTGATAGTGAGTTCTCTATAGGTTGGCTGTCGTATGAGGTATTAGTGTGAGTATTAGTTGCCCTCACACATACAGTATTGTACAAAAGTCAGCCACCCTTCTACTGAGAGCATTTCTGATGAGGCTTTGGTGATAGACAAGCTGAAGAGTCACATGTTCTGTGTCAGGTCGGTCCTGAATCTTTTCCTATTTCTTAAGGATGCGACTTTCAGATTCTGGTCATTTGGTGCCATTTTCCTGAAAAGCTTAAGGACATACTGCATAACATGCTGAGACATGTACTGTGTTCTTTGGGAGCAGCCTTTATGGTGCAAAACATTATTTTATATCTGTATAACTTTGTCATCTTGGAAGTGGGAATAGATTTATGTTTTGCTATTTTTGTGACAAAGTTCAGTCAGAATTTAAAATTGGTTCTTTGCTAATCAGTCTGGTGTGTGTAGACACAACACCAGTTCATCTCTTGAGTCTGGTTACTTTTGTATGCTTGAATGAATCGTAAGTGGCTTCAAGAGACAAAGAAAAGCAGCAAAAAAACACCAAAACATTCCATTGAAATTGGAATAAAAATAAACTTAAAATAAACTTAAATAAATGAACTTTTGCTTTCAATGAATTTAGAATATTTTGGGACTCTTGCCCTTGTATTGCAGTGGCTAGGAAAACACAAGGTTGCTGGTTTGATTCTAGCCAGAGAAACAAATTCCCTGGGGTTGCATCAGGAAGGGTTTCTGATGTGAAATAAAACAGGCGGAGCTACTTTGCAACAAATGAGCTGTTAAAAATAGCTTTTAGAGTGACTGTAAGTTTAGCACCAGGATTGTGTGATTGATGTCGCTTCCTACCATGTTGTATGAGGTTTCTGTTTGCTATCTAAATACCTATGTCTTCTCTCTTTATAGCAGTGATAGAAGAATGTAATGACCTGTTACACACACAGAAATCACAAGACATCACTTATATCACAAGACTTATACAAACAAATAACTCAGAAACTTTTCAAGAAAAAAATCTTAACAATTATACAAGACGTCTGTAGGGACTTCATGTCCAAATGTAGAGAAAATTAGAAAATTAGATTTATCTGAATAAATCTGAGTAGGTGGATTTTAACCACTTCATGGTTAAAGGAGACCTTAGCGCAAGTGGAAAACATCCTTGGATTATAAAAACAAAATAAATTAATCATAAAATGATTTAGTACATTGTGACAAAACAGAAACATGCTGCTTAGCTTGGCAATATTAAAAAGAGTAAGCATTCAAGGAAGAAAACAGCGGCAGGTGATCACAGAACTGTTTCTATGGTAAGGAAAAGGGTTTTTTTTAGCAAACATAGCCAAGTGACAAACACTCACTTTAGCAAGGAATTTTAGACGAGCAAGAAATATCATAAATGATCTATACCTAATGTAAAAGTTTTGGCACTTTAAGCCCATAGATTGATGTGTGTGAAATATCTAAGCTAATCATTCCTGTAGAAAACACAGTGGGGGAAATTGCCAAGATCTTTGTTTCTCCTGCTCTTCATGCTCACTGAAGCTGTTAATCTGGAACAAGCCTGTGTTGAAACAGGAAGATGCTGCACACAGAAAAACATGCTTATATGTTCATGCACAAACTTTAGAGATCTTGACAGGTACATAAGATTTTGCAAAAGATGCATGATTGCAGACAGTCTGACAGTGCAAAGGCAAAAGCCCATGGCTTTTGAAATTGTCACACCTTTGATTCAGAAAGCCTCAGGCTGGCAGCATCTTAGTAAGACCACACACAGGTTTTGTGTGTTGATGTTTGACTGTGTCACAATGGTTGTGATGGGTAATAGACTCTCATAAATATGGTGTTTTGTTGCATCAGGCAATGATAATTCTTGCCCGGTGCTTTGTATTATTGCAGATACTTGATGAATCAGATAAGAAACTTGCCATCAGGGAAGTACAGTTGCATAATTTCAGTGACACGATAAAAACCAGGCAAAACACAAATTTTTAATATTTGCCTAGATTAATGCAAAATCTTACCCTATCGTCTCCTTAATAAGTGGGCCAACCTGAACAAAACATTGCACAAACATCACACATACAGCCAATATTAACGTCTATATGTTTTAAAAAGAAGATTTTATTATGAATCCAAATGTTTTATATGTATTATGTTCATTTCATCATCCCCTTGTTAATGAAATGTTACATTCTGTGTTTAGATTGTCTCACGTGTTACCTTCACCTACATGTCCTGTAACTTAATGTTCACCAACATTTTTATCTGCTACTGAATTTTGCTCAGCTCACCACTGACTGTGAAATATGGCAGCACTTCCTTTTTGGCCTGGACAAAAGTCTGAGGGCTGGATGAATTTAGTGTACACAGAAGCGGACTGTGATTGTGCATACAAGGTGGTCTGTTCAGCTTTTGTTTTTGAGTGTGGAAACAACACACGGAGTGAAGAGCAAAGATAAAGCTCCAGTGCTTCTCTCGCACTTCTAATATTGAATTTGAAGAGTTTTTATCAGCTTGTTTTCAGATTTCAGATTTCTCTTTTTTTTCATTTTGATTTTCTAATGAAAGGTTTTGCAAAACAAGTACAACATTCAAAAAGTGTCACCAGTTATCTTAATACATGCATCTAAAGTGTCCATGCACCTCTTTGTTGCTCACTGGCAAATGACAGTGAAGCCTGTTTATGTGCACCTCCTCTATCCAAGTCTACTGTTTGCCAGTAATTGTGCCAAGTTAACCACAGACATAAATACACTGCGTGTGTGTACACGATCGTCCAACACAAAACTGTCAGTGTGTTTGTCTTCTCCATGGTCTCTAGTATGTGTTCATTGGTGTTTCGTGTGTGTGTGTGTGGTTACATTGAGGTTCATGAAGGACATGGACCGTGACGAACTGCAAATTTATTTAATGAAACACAAAACTTACCTCACTGCTGGAAAAGACTGAAAACTAATATTCTGTAATGAAACACAGCCTTTGAAAAGCATTTACACATATAAACCACATCCCTGAACATTTATTGCATTTATTGTGACATGAGGTCTGAAAACACTACAAACTAAATATAATACAGTTATCTTCACCTAAGCTACTGATGGTACTATTGCAGAGATTGCAATATGTCTAATTCACACAAAAAATAAAGCTAGAATCGTCCCAACAGAAGGATGAGCAAAGAGAGAGACGGAAAAATTAAAGATGCCATTTAGCTTCTTTTAGCATGCTGTTTTGGCTTCCCAGCCCAGAAACTTCACTCTAATGTGCCTTGTTTTCCAACAATAGAAACCAAGCAAATACATTAAAAGCAAAAAATTTAAACTAATCTAAAAATAAGAGCATCAAAATGCACCAACATCAGTAAAATCTAACACAATCTTTAACAAATTCTGAATCAGGTTTTTAAGACAACCAGAGGACTTGTATACGAGAGGCCTTTCTTTTCATTTCCACTGCTTCACATTCATTCCTGTGAGCACAGGTCCCACCTGTGTTTTCCAGGAACTGTTTCTGACAGTTTGGTCATGAGTAGCCTGCTGGAGGTCATTTTGCAGGGCAGTGCTCCTTCTGTGGAGAAGCTACCAGGAGGAGATACTCCCCTTGTGACATCTGTTCCCAGTTTGTATTAAAAATGACAGCATGTGTGATTCACAAGGGAGCAGCTACCAGTCCTGCTGATAGGATGACTTCCATGCCCAGGTAATGTCCAGTGTCCTGGTATCTCTTCCACAGTCTTGAGGCTGTGCTCAGAGGCATAGTATATATTGATATGCCATGTCAGAGGAACCAATACAAACACTAGCTAAGGACACTAGCAAAAATCAATCTGAATGGATGAGGAGAGAGTGGTGGTCTGAGGTCACTACCTTTCCAGTGCACCTGTTGCCACTTTCATCAAAGCAGGAGAAACAGATTCACAGTGGTTTATGCTTCCAAATTAGACAGACTGGGATCCCTGGAGTTTGAATTTCCATTATACTGTGATGATCACACGTTCCCTTCATTTTTCGAAATAGTGTATGTATGTGGATGTGTGCTTATGTGCCCAAAAAAGCACAAGACGATTTGTCTACCTGTCCCATGTCCCAGGATTCCAGAAAATAGGACAGAAAAGGAAAGTAGGGCCCACTGTGTAACCTCTGAACTGAAGGGTGATCTGCTTAGTGATCGGCTGACACTGATGCTTAAGAAAGAATGCCTGAACTGTTTTAAAATGCTACCAGAGGACAGAAAATCATAAACCCATAAACATTTGCATATTGGGTCAAATTTAACTTCGCACACAACAAAGACCAAAAGCATTTCACATGCATATTTTGAGGCATAACAGCAGATATTTTTCTGACACTAATTTACTCTCTTATGGTTTTATTTTCCACTTTCAGTCAACTTTCAAGCATTTAAGACTGAAACGTTTTTTCTCCAGGCAGAATGGAATACAAGAGAAAATATCAGTCATGCACTGTACTTTCAGCCTCTTATGAAGCTTGATTTAATTAGTCGTTTGAATACTTTTGCCTGTATAGACTCGACTATCTTGCTATAGATCCATCGACTGATCCACTCAAGTGATTAAACTTGTGCTTTGGCTGACAGGTTAAAAATGTAAGGACGCCAGCTTTAAACTAATTAGTGATTAACTGCTGTTTGTGGAGAAGTAACAGGGTAGCAAAGAAAAGCTCTTTACTGAGAGTCATAGAGTAAAATGAGGACCTGGGGAAACACCAATGTCCTGACCAGAACCTCCATTCAGGGTTTTTGCACCTATGTCGCACATAAAACCAGCATGGTGTTTAGTATCCTCACACCTAATTAATGCCAAATTATATTTGATGTCCTTTCTCACTGCATTTTCAGGTGGATGCAATGTCTCTATGTGCTCAGTTGTTCTTTAGATTCCGTTACACAACAGATGCTGTCAACAAAGCAACCAGATTACTAAAAGGACCTACAACTGTGTTATTTGTGAAGTAGAGCTATATGTATTGCACAGCGGCTCAGCCAACTTCTGCCGTTACTGTTTTTGTTGTGTGTGGTTTGTTCTTATGAATATTTTTCTTTTATTAAATTTTTAACCGTATGAAGGTGCTTACAGCCAGCTGCTTGCAACATCAAACAGCTCACAAACGGACGCATTATTTTTGCAAAATGTAGTGGAAAGTAGAATTACTTATCATGACAGTAAGTATTGGATGCTAGACATAACTGATTTGTTACAGGTATAAATGTTCTATTAAATTGGACCTCTTCTATTTTAACACATTTTCTGTCTAAACCTTTACTTCCTGTGAACCTTATAACCAGAATGAATAAGCAGAAGAATATGGATGGATACACTTTTGCAAATATACTGTGGATGATCAAATTAAGCATATAATAAAAAATCATGAGAATGAGAACTGTATGTACCCCTCTGAGCCAAAAGTCCCATATTCAGATAGTTTCTTCTTCTCTTTGCTCTGTGTAATGTCAGTGAGAAAGGAGTCTGGCAATCTAAAGCACACAGCGCTGCGAGCTCAGATGTCCCACCCACTTACTGTTCAAACCTATTGTTTAGAAGTGGCAGCCAATCAAAATAAAACTGGCTGAAAGACAAAGAACCAGGAAGGAAAAAGCAGCTTTGAGATAGTGGATGAACCACTGTAAGGGGAAGCACTGAAGCCCAGTATTAGAGAAAGATTATTTTTGAACTGTGACAATGTTACTCTATTGAAGTCCAAGAATAAAAACTACGGTGCTGGAAATGAGCGATATAGTTCATTGTATAAGTGTGTAAATCCAAAAATACAGTCAGACGGACTAAAGGAGCACAATTGTAGACATTCTAAAAATATCTTATTGAGCCACTGAGAAGTTAAGGCCCTGCATGATAGTGAGGAAAGCAAAAAGCCATTCGACCAACAGTACAAAAGCAGCAGTAGGATTTGTTGGATTTACACTTGTTTTTTTCTACACAACTCAATAGGAAAAATACAGAGGCAGACCGCAGAGCTAATGAAATACAAGGAACATCATTCTTCCACTTCACACAGGTACTGAGCGAGCCAATAGTTGAGAAAGCAAGACATGAGCAGTCCCTTTGCATCGCCAAGTAATTTTCTTGGTGCAGTTACACTTGATATAAACACACCTGAACTAGCTGCAGAAGTGCACGAACAAAAGTTAGTAAAATAAAACCAGAAATAAGCTTAACCTTAGGCTAACCAGTAAGTTTTGCCTACTTGTCGTCAGATCTAAGAATAGGTTCTGACAGTAATGCAAACATCACTACCTGAAGTTGTCTGAATTCAACTTTAGCTTCTTGGAACTTTGATGTAAACAGCTTCAGCTTCTTTATGCAGAAAAATGAAATGAGTCAAAAGGGATAACTATCATTTTTCCACATTAGTGCTGTATTGTCCCAAGTCCATTTTGATTATCATTGCAAACTGTTAGCTAAAATAAACCCCCTTAATGCATTTAGTAGAACTTTTTCACCTTTGGGGCTCCAATCAGAACCAGTTAGAAACCTGTAGTCACCGTGGAGACCCCAGTGATGTTGCAGTCAGGGACACTTATTGATGGGACTTAGTGGAGCAGTGTGCCAAACCAGCAAATCCTCTAGAGGGATTTTCACCCAGCAATGTCTGAGCCCTAATGCTGTCCAATTGACTCCAGATGTTGCAGGACACACACACACACACACACACACACACACACACACACACACACACACACACAGAGTGACAGAGGCATCCAGTCCAGTCTGCCGCTCAACTTCCATTCAAGTGTTTATTCATCTCTGTGTTCATCAGCGCAGAGAAACTTAACAAAATGTAGTGTGGACATGGAGGGGGATGAGAAAATCCCATTCCCATTTGTTACATAGGTGCAGATATGCTATGAAAAGCTCTGTGTAATCACTGAGCTATTTATGACAAAAGGCTCAAAGAGTAATCTGGAGCTCCGAAAGCCTAAGCAAAAAAAGTTTAAATAAAACACGAATAACGTGTGGAATGTTTGGTAGAATGTTCCAACTAATACACCAGGACTTTTATTTTAAAAACTCGTATTCCCTACCATCTGGCCTGCTAGCATGGCAAAAGCAAGGAAAATGCTAAACAGCCAGAGAGGGTTAGCAAGTGGAGTAGTGACAAGAGAATACCTGAAATGTCCCACAATTTTCAAGCATTACCCGTGATACGCTAAAAGCTGTGGTGCAAGCCTGTGATGATCAAGGCTTGGGGGTTTTGTTATATTCCAAAACTAATCGCAAAACAAGATCTTGAAAAATAGATTTCCAACTCAGCCATTTGATAACAGAAAACAGAAAGACGTGTTAAGGTCGCGCCAGGATCTCTGGTGCTGACGTATCTGAGCAAAAATGTATTTCCTGAAATGTAAATATATTTAAATAGTTTCTATCCTTTTTATTTGGGCTTTTTTTAAAACTTCCTATATTGTCATAATTCTCAGTACATTCTACCTGTGCAAACAAAGCGAATTTAAGATCCCACACTCATTTATGCTGTGAGGATCTGTCTTTGCCCTTTACGTTCTGCCACCTCCTACCTCGCTGTCTTTCAAGCCTCTGAGCTGTTATGGTAAGTGCAGGGAAGGGCAGAATTCCAATCATAACAGTGAATTACCCTCTGAATGTTTTGTTGCCATGAGCCAGGTGAGTCATCCGCATTCACAATGATTATCTCTTAAGAATACTAGTTTGTGCCCGTGCGTGGATGCAAAAGCAAGCGACACGGCCGCTGTAGACTCCATGGCTCTGCTGTAGCATGTATTTGTGTGTGTTCAAGAGAGGGAAAGTGATGTCAGTGTGTGTGTGTGTGTGTGTGTGGTTATAAAAGCTCTGTGTGAAAGAGAGGGAGTGGAAAGCTTCAAAGCATTTTGAGGTCAAAGTGTTGTGTGTTTAGGAAAGTCTGCTGTCTGCGCACACACAGGTCGGGTGTGAATTCTAACTCAGAGTACATGTACGTACACATGTACATACCTACAGGTAGGCATTCCTTTACCTTTCAGAGGAAAAAACAAGCTTGAACACACACCTCGAGAAAATAAACCACAGACAGGAGAAAGACGGACTATTGCTCGTGATTTTCTAACCACACAGCAATGTAGTAAACTGTTTGTTGTGGATTTTGCACTTATTCATACAATAAAGGCACAAAACAGAGTCGTTTCAGTGCTTGCAGCTTGCCTTGGGGACCAAAAATGACATGACAGCTGCTGGAGCACATGCTTTGCGAGCATGTGCTCTGGTGTTCTTTACGCTTGTTGTGCACCTTCCAATTTCGGTAACCTGCTGCAGCATGGCCAGGCTCCAGGCACAAGTGTGCGAACGGGTCAGTGTTTGCAAACATGAGATTCCCATGCGGCACTGAGGGAGGCTGCTGTTACCCTTGAAAGAGATAAGATTTTCCACAGAAAACCCCACTAGTGTTTTCTTTTTATGTTATGATTTCTCGCAGTGCTGACATTTCCATTTCAGCACCGCAGTGATGTTTACGTCTAAGCTAAATCACTCATTGCCTAGGAGTGCACGAATGCACCTCAACTGCAGGTAGAACTGCAACATGTTTAGAAAAAATACTTTTAATTTTCTTTGTATTAATTTTTAGGCTTAAAAGAGATCTTTGGGTCTTGAATAGCTTGCTTATCTTACACTAAGACTTGGTGCAACTCCTCAGTTCACTGCCTGTCTGAAACGGCACACTCTCCTCTCCTTAAGCAAACTAAAGGAGAGGAGAAAGGGCCATATGATGGATATCAGCTTTCACTGGCATACAGAGTGAAGAGTAGAAAAAACTGATCCTGAGCTTTTCTGGGGATTACTCAGACTTACACTGAAAGTCTTATTTAAAACTTTTGTCATGTTTAATATGAGCATCCACTATTGTAACTGTGTGTTATATATAACAGAAAATAAGGGCAAACATAGTATTTCCTTTAACTTCTCCTGCTCTTTTTCCATTGTTTGGGCAGGTTTGTAAAAGAGATTGTGGTTTAGGTTAATGAATATTAACCTTATTTTTCAAAGCTTGACTTTCTGAGCGTGCCAATGAATTCGCCATAACTCAGAGGACAATCGTGCTGCATCTGTGATATATTTTTCCCACTTTCTGTTCAAAAAGGGTCAAGAAGAAAACAGCTAGAACTGTTTCTGAAATTGTCATGATTAGATGTTGATAGCAATAAAAGCCGAAAAAAGATTGGCTGTGACTCTACCGAAACAGACGACTGCATGGAGACTGTGGGGCAAGGAAACCCTACTAGTCTTTGGTCTTAGATTTTTTTCACAGCCAAGCTATAAATGTAATTGAATATGTAAATTATACTTTCATTGTTTTTTAAATTCTCTTGTTAGAACTGCTGGATGAACAGCAGACATCCTGGAAATCCCGTCATTGCTGGGCTGTCTGTCAGCAAGTCAATCCATTGGCTGAAATCTGCAATAAAGTATTCAAGCTGTTGACAGATTGCTCCCCTGGATGAGCACATAAGTGCCAGAGTGACCTGCTTACAAATTTAAAAAAAAGGAAAATCACCCAAGAAACACCTAAAACCATTAGAGAGTACATATGAGTTTCACTGCTGTACATAGAGAAAATGACACAAATGAAAGTGGTTAGCTGAATCTATCTGTTGTGGTGAAGAGACAGTGGAGCAGAGAAGTGAAGGTGTCAGTTTACTGGTCAATCAGCATTTCTCATCCTCACCTATGGCCACGAGGTCTGGGTAGTGACCGAATGAATGAGGTCATGGATGCAATGACAGAAATGAGTTCCTTCAAAAGGTGGCTGGGCTCGTCCTTAGAGATAGGGTGAGGAGCTTGGGCATTTAAGAGGTGCTCAGAGTAGAGCCACTGCTCCTCCACAACAACACAAGAACATGCTGTAGGTATTACAGGTACTGCACTGCAGTGGTTTGTATCATATCTATCTAATAGACTCCAATTTGTGCATGTAAATGGAGAGTCCTCTTCACACACTGAGGTTAATTATGGAGTTCCACAGGGTTCAGTGCTAGGACCAATTCTGTTTACATTATACATGCTTCCCTTAGGCAGCATCATTAGAAGACATAGCATACATTTTCACTGCTATGCAGATGACACCCAGCTCTATCTGTCCATGAAGCCAGATAACACACACCAATTAGTTAAACTGCAGGAATGTCTTAAAGACATAAAGACCTGGATGGCCGCTAACTTTCTGCTTCTTAATTCAGATAAAACTGAGGTTATTGTACTCGGCCCTGAAAATCTTAGAAATATGGTATCTAACCAGATTCATACTCTGGATGGCATTACCTTGGCCTCCAGTAACGCTGTGAGGAACCTTGGAGTCATTTTTGACCAGGACATGTCCTTCAACGCACATATTAAACAAATATGTAAGACTGCTTTCTTCCATTTGCGCAACATCTCTAAAATTAGAAATATCCTGTCTCAGAGTGACGCTGAAAAACTAGTTCATGCATTTATTACTTCCAGGCTGGACTACTGTAATTCATTATTATTAGGATGTCCAAAAAACTCACTGAAAAGCCTTCAGCTAATCCAAAATGCTGCAGCAAGAGTACTGACAGGGACTAGAAGGAGAGAGCATATTTCTCCTGTTTTGGCTTCCCTTCATTGGCTTCCGGTTAAATCCAGAATTGAATTCAAAATCCTGCTCCTCACATACAAGGTCTTAAATAATCAGGCCCCATCTTATCTTAATGACCTTGTAGTACCATATCACCCTATTAGAGCACTTCGCTCTCGCTCTGCAGGCCTACTTGTTGTTCCTAGAGTATTTAAAAGTAGAATGGGAGGCAGAGCCTTCAGTTTTCAGGCCCCTCTTCTGTGGAACCAGCTTCCAGTTTGGATTCGGGAGACAGAAACTATCTCTACTTTTAAGATTAGGCTTAAAACTTTCCTTTTTGCTAAAGCATATAGTTAGGGCTGGACCAGGTGACCCTGAATCCTCCCTTAGTTATGCTGCAATAGACGTAGGCTGCCGGGGGATTCCCAAGATGCATTGAGTTTTTCCTTTCCAGTCACCTTTCTCACTCACTATGTATTAATAGACCTCTCTGCATTGAATCATATCTGTTATTAACCTCTGTCTCTCTTCCACAGCATGTCTTTTATCCTGTCTTCCTTCTCTCACCCCAACCGGTCGCAGCAGATGGCCGCCCCTCCCTGAGCCTGGTTCTGCCGGAGGTTTCTTCCTGTTAAAAGGGAGTTTTTCCTTCCCACTGTCGCCAAAGTGCTTGCTCATAGGGGGTCATATGATTGTTGGGTTTTTCTCTGTATCTATGAAGCGCCTTGAGGCGACTTTTGTTGTGATTTGGCGCTATATAAATAAAATTGAATTGAATTGAATTGAAAAGAAGCCAGTTGAGGTTTTGCTTGGTGGTTGGACACCTCCTAGGTAAGGTTTTTTGGGGGGTATGGAAGAAGGCCCAGGCAGAGATCCAGGACTCACTGGAAAGATTATATATGTTGGCTGACTTGGCGTCCCCCCAGATGAGCTGGAAGAGGTAGGCAGATGTGCCGGCCACAAACCAAACCCAGATAAGTGTTAGGATGTATTGAAAGTTTTAAACTTTAAAAGTGCTCCTGTGACTACTTCTTCAGCTGCACATCTTATTTGTGATTTAGCTTGATTGTTCAGCACTGATTTATTATTGCACTTCCAGAAAGTTGCAGGGTTGTAGGACATTAATGTGAAAATGTAGGCACTTAGACGACCTGCTATTTAGTCCTAAGTGTGGCGAGATCCCACAATCCCCAAAATGCAAATCCCTGTCATCTTTTATTATGCCCATCAGGTGAACCTACAGGTCTTTTAAATCCTGTCTAGTTTGTAACAGCAAGCTTTAAATAGGTAAACCTGTAAAACTGATGATGTCCTGTTAGAGCCCTGCCAAGTGAAGCATTAAGACTGCATTAAATGTCAGATAAATGTGAGTGGAGCACTGAAACAGAATGTTACTATGCACTCCCAGAATGAGAGTATCACCATTACACAGTGCTGTGTAACTAAAGTATGCTTCAGTTTATCAGAGCTTTCAAACTTAAAAATAAAGATTGAAAGCAGCTGTTGGAGTGTTTGGGTAGCAAAGCAAACCTGCAAACTCCTCACCCTCAGTGGTACGTTTGCCCCTCCCTACCCCATTGAATAAACGAGTGCTGCAGTGTTGACAGTTTAGTCCTTGTGTGAAAGAGAGAGGAACAAATGGAACGAGAGAGCCTCTAGCCATCTCTTTTTTACACAACAGGCCATGCAGACACAACAGGGATGGTCAGAGTTGGATTTCTGTGGTTTACCCAAAGAGTAAAGGAAGGAAAAATCCTCTTCTACCTTGATGTGGTTTTTCATTGTGTCCTACATCTGACGAAGTCCACTTTGGCTGGAATTACACACAGCCAAACGCACTCACGGACTGAGCAGTGTTTCTGGTCTCTTCTACACCTGACCCATTTTTTAAAAATCAATTTTCTGCTTTTTTTTCCCTTTTGCCTCTTGAGCACTTTGTGACACATTTGTTTGTTGAAAGGACTCCAGAGTTACATTTAAGTAGATTTCATATCCAACACTTACCTAAATCCGCAGCTTCTCCGCATGCCTGGCATCAAGCCGCAGGAGAAGAGTGAACAAAGACTGAGCACAGGAGTAGCCTGACAGCTGAGAACTGTGTGATCTCTTCACTGAGAAAAATACTGTATGTGTATGCGGTAGATTGATAGTCAGGAAACTACAGAGTGAGAGAATAGTAAGAGAGCGAGAGCAGTAATAGTTTACCAATCCAAATCAGATGTAGAGATCAAGGGAGCTAATCCAGTGCCAAGCCTAATAGAATCACACAGGAATAGACTGAACGGCTCAACGGTGGCTTAGACCTGGCTTCTTTGTGTGCGTGAGAGTGCATGTGTCAGTGTATAATGGAAGTATTCCCTGGATTAATGGTTGGCGAGAGAGACTACCAGCAAAACAGGTTAAATGCGCAGCTATGTGCATACGGTTCCTAACAATGACAAGCGAACCGTATGAGTGGCAGATGAGTTGTTTTGTTGATCAAACCTGTGTATAAAAGACATGGCCTCTGTGACATCACCCTCAAGTTAGTGAAGTACCATCTCAGAGCTTCAAGCTGAGTATTTTGGGTGTTCCCATTATAGCTTTTTTTTTTTTTTTTAACAAACGTAACAAGCAAGAGGGCGGCTCAGACTGAGAAACCGAAGAATCAACACAATCAAACCCTGTATATGGGTATAATGGTCAGCAGCAACTGATGATGCGGTGATCCTGATATTTGTAAGCAAGAAAAGGGAGAAACTGAGATCCTGAATTCTTCCAGTTGTCGCAAGAAGGCAGCAGCAGGGAGAATTTCATGGTGTGATCCAGGAGTTGAAGCTGTATCCCAGCCAAGTGAGCCTGAGCAGCCTCTAGCTGTGTGTCCGACATAAAATACAATTATTTTACTATTTTCATATCATTATTCAGAACCAGTGTGTGTTTTGAGCTACAAGCGCAATTGTTGTCAAACTCAGTGGTCTGATTGGTCAGATCTGTTTATTTGCATTTGCGAAAAATCTGAAAAATCTTGATCCAAAAATATAAATGCTACAAAATTATGTGGTCGCTGTAAACCCCTGCATTAAGATAGATCTCTAACGCACTAAATATTTGTACGAATTTTACAAGTCTGGTGTGTAAACTAGAAACTGAAAGCTTTGTCCATTTTTCAATATACAGTTTATACCCAAACCACAAGTCATTTTTGTTAATGTTTGTTGTCATTTAGATGTAGGAGTGCACAGATTGCACAGCTGACTGCCAACAAGCTGTAATGGTTGTAAGATTATCTTGGTTAGATTAAGAAGTCTGTCTACTGGCTGCTGATTGAGACTGATGAGTTCAACCTCTCTCCTCTCCATCGCTTGTGACCCCACGGTCTGCAATTTCCTAATCTCCATCTTTTAACATCACTGTGATTTCCTGATTTCTTGCATCTTATCCGAGTCTAACTGGAAGCAAGTCTTGCCTTTTTAATGTCTCTGGGTCAGAGTAAGAACATCTATATGAAAGTTGTGGCAGAGCCGCGGGTTTCATTTCACTGGTCACCAAGATGAAAAAACAACTGCATGATTTCCCCTAAAATAAGGCTTTTAAAGATTTATAGCACTAAAGCTTTACTTAGAGCATAATCCAGACTACCAACACAATCAACATATTTGATTCATTCCCCCCTTTGTACTGAACAAATGTAATGATAATTCATGTCAAGAATAGAGTAATCCAAGAAAAATAGTAACCTTTGCTTCTAGTCTACCTGCTGTGAAAGTCCATTGTGGACTTCTCTCAGTGTTTCTCTCTCTAGTTGTCTGTTTGGCCAACCGTGTCTTCAGTGGCCTTCATGTCTCTGCCTTTTTTATATGTCTGCAATTGTATCTGAAAAGCTGTCTCGTGTGTCAAGCACTTTGGCTGATATCACGTCATCTTGGAATTCCTCAAACAAAAGGACTTGTCCTGATCTGCAAAAGTGCAAGTTTTGTGATGCCTCTATGGTTTTTCTTCAGTTCGTGTAAGATGGGCAATTGGAGTTTTGGCATCGTTGCACTACAGGATGTCTCAGCCTGCTCAAGCACGCAGACTCATCTGATATGCCAGTTTGAACCCTAATCAAAAGCAGACGTGTCCTCTTCTTTGCCCTAAATTGGTCTGGGACTTGCCCTGGAACAAGCAGCAGTTACAGGTGTAATTGGCACTTTTGTGTTAGTTTGTGATTTACAGCCTGCTAGACACTGAAGATGATGGCAAGTTATCATTATTGTTATTTAGGGCCCTCCAACAGACAATATTTGGGCCAAGGCTTCCTGTTCAACTGGATGATCGTTAAGTGTTTTGAGATGCCAAATGCAAGTGCATTCCCTCTTTTGCTCCTTAATCTATGTCTGCTGTTTTCTTATTTTTACATATGGCTGTCGATTGAGCTTGATGCCTTCAACCTCTCTCTGTTCTGTCTCTTCTGGTCATACTGTGATTTTCTAATTCCCATCTTTTTGTCTGCTTGTTTCAAAGATGTAAAAGGCACAACTATCAGTCTTTAACTTTAAGTGACATCACAGTTTTAAAATCATCACCTTTTTTCCTCCTTTTCACCATGTGAGTCGGATTAGTGTTGCCAAGTCAGATTTGCATCTATACTTCTCTCCCTTTTTTGTAATTATCATTAAGTAGCTCTCAAACCATGATAAATTGGACAGACGACAATTAGATAAGTCATTAAGGCAGTGTGTCACATTCGGCGCACATGATCAGCCTTCCTCTTGGTGAGCTGTTCTAAATTTCTTCAAGCATGCCAGCAAAATCAACAACAAACTGACAAAAGCCATGGTGAGTTTATTCACAATAGAACCTGCTTTGCTGTTTTGTTCTCGCAGGCACTATTTGTCATCTGACTTGAGATCCAAATAGGAGTATTTTGCTGGCTGTGTGTCCCGTGGTTAAAGGAAAATTGGCAGGAGTTAAAGCCAGACTGATAACTAAATTGATAACTGTGTTTTACAGTCATTAGTTTTTGCCCTATTTCTTTGAAAGACCAATGCAGGCTTGTGTGAATGTGTTTATTGATTTGTTAGACGTGATCCAAGGTTATGTAACTTCTGAGCAAATAAATGACACAGATGACACATTTCTCTCAGACTCACTAGTTTTGTGTACAGATTACAGAGTTCTGATTAAACTTTGGTAAATGTAAAGTTAAGGGTTTGAATGCTGTCATTAGAGGTCATCGTAAGTATAGTCATTCATCATGTGTTTGTTCCACCCTGGGTGCCGGTGCTTATTCTGCTGTCAGGCACTTTGAACACAAGCATTCCTAAACCCCTTTACAAAAAACAGAAAAAATCATTTTATTAGTATTCCAAGAGGTTACAGTTTCCAACAAAGTAATATTGGCTCAAAGGATTTGAAATGTTAAAGACACATGCCTAATAATGCCTCTTCTTGCCCAAATAAGACTGCTGTTGTTCTAGGACAGCAGAAACCACCACATACTGAATGATTAACTACCTCCTGTCAATATTTTGGGTGTGGATTTGGTGTGGTTTGGCAATCTAACCGGACTGTAGAATTTCTAATTGCTCATCACATTATTTTCTGTCTTTCTTTATTTTTGAATTCTTTCATTCTGCCAAAAAAATTGTGCTGAATGAAAAGTGCTGATGAGCTGAAACCTGACACACAACCTGAACACCACTAAGAATGGCAAAGCAGTTGCTTAAATGTGGTTTAGGGAAAAAAGTCACATTTACATGCAATGTAAACGTATTCTGCAAACCATGTGGTTTTTGGTGAATGTGAAAAAAATTCTAACCTTGGTCTCCTCAACCTGTTTGTATTCCCAAGTCACCACATATGGATGCTTCTTCAGGACTCCTGAGTGTCACATTGCAACACACTTCGTAACCCGTTAGGATAATTTTTCAATATAGCGGTATTCTGATAGCACCAATAGGAGTAGATAAACATTTGAAACAGATGCCTTGAGCAGTCAAAAGTACTCTCTTGGTGCCATTACCGCTTCGGGACTGTTATCAGTGCTTACTGAGGATGTGTAAGTGAAATGTATTTTTACATAAATCAAACCACATAATTTAATTCAGAAACCTAACTAAGAGCAACAGAAAAGATGAAGTAAAGCAAAACAGAAAAATAAATGTTTAAAAAACAAACTTCTGACAGTGACTTTGCTGTGAATGTTTCTTTAAAACAGAATCATTATCCGTTGGTGTCCAATTACGATATGACCAGAACACCAAACAACACCTTGTGCCAATGGCATTTGATAAAATGATAGTGTTTGATGCTCTGGATATATAACACACACTCAGACTACCCACTGAAATATTCAGCTCGGTAGGAAAATTAATTGACAACAACAGTAATAACTTATTTTCAGAAATGTTACAGTGGAAAATTTCATCATTTGCTTGTTCCAGTTAATTGTTTTAAAACAAAACATTTCAAACACTATATATATTTTTAAAAAACTATCAGATTTATGTAAAATAAGAGTAAGCCTTACTCATTTTTCTCTTCTCTCTTGGTCTGAGCTGACTGAATTTTGCATGCTGCCAAATCTAACACATTCTACCTTGTGGTTCTGTCACATTAGTTATCACGTTCCAAATGCAAATAACTGAGATAAACTACATTTTTGTAAGCACAATGGTAATACTGTACCAGGGGAAAACACTGCTGCTGCCAACTGATTTTTGGTGTGATTCTTGCAAGAGGAAACCACTGGGGCAGAAAGATGAAGCCAGTGTAGAAGTGCCAAAAAAACAAACAAGCTGCATTTCCTTCAGAGATTACGGGAACCTGGTTTCAAAAGTGAGTTACTCACCATTTATTTGCATTAATTCTCAGCTTAGCAGTGTTAGAAAGCACGTTTACCGCATGGTCTTTGTGTGTGTGTGTGTGTGTGTGTGTGTGTGCATTTCACCCATGATGTTTATGGATGGAGCTTGCAAAAACCAGGCTTGGCTCATGTTAATCAGTGCTGGGATCATTGTTCAAAAAAAGTACTGTATTACACATTAGTAATGAGGCACATTAGTTAATTACTCTCCAGAGGAAATAATTTGTTACACTACTCGTTACACTATTTTCTTGTTGTTCTGTACATTGGCCCAAAACGCATCTCATAATAACCAGTTAACAATATAACCCTGGGGCTACAATCCCACAAACCAACACTAATCCCTATCCTAATAAGGACACACGTATGATCTTTCTTTTAGTTTTTACATATGAACAAGAACTTGATGACACAAAGAAAAGATGAAAACCAGCCCAAACAGAGTCTGCAAGCCTGACCACTGATCACTGCCTTTGTTACCTCTTCAGTTTAAGACTCACGCTTGTCTTTGGGCTAGATTAGCATTAGCATCCTGTCTATACAGATCTCAGCAAAGAGTTGAAGTTGCGTTAGCGGTATAATGACGCTGTTTCTGTCCTGGACACACTTTGCATTTGCCATCTGCTCTTAACCTAATGTGTAATAAAAAATAAATGCAATGTATATATATCAGCTCTAGAACGTGCTACAGTAATGTGTTACTTTGTAACGTGTTACACCCAACAGTGGTGTTTAAATGATAACTCCTGTCAAATATGGTCACACCTGGCATGCAAAAAGCATAGTGCCACTAATTGTACAAGTTACTGACATTAAGAAAAAGAGTTTGAGAGTCATATAAAGACCTTTACACTCAGGGAAAACACTATGACAAATGACTGTTTTTTATCATTTGAAAGATTTGAGTCATTTGAATATCCCATGAAGCTTTAATTTGCCTTCACACATCTATTGACTGTTGGGTTGCAGCACACCACATCACTTGCAACATGTTTCTCGGGGAAGTTAGGCATTGCCTAACCTCTGTTTTATCATTAGTTTTGCAATGCTTATTAGATGCAGGCAAATTAACCACTATTGTCCTTCCACATGCTTGCAGCAAGAAGTCATGATATTAGATACCAAATGATATACGGTATATCAGCTGGGCTGTCTTTCCCTTTGGTTTTACTAAACCCAAAAACTGAGATGGGTAAGTGCAACTCCTTTAATGTGTTTATCTTTCATTATCCAGACATGACTCAGACTGTTCATGTTTAAATGTGAAAAAATGAATAGTATTGCAGAATCAGTTCAGGTCATGTTGTGTTTCAGATCTTAAACTGAAACAACTGAAAAGTGAAGTAGCTTGTAAAATCACTAAATGGTCTTGGAATAGAAATACAAGTGAGATTAAAGGCCTCAAATACTTGCAGCAGATATAGTGCAGATTACAGATTAAGCATCCAGACAGTCTTGAAAAGGAACACAGGACCAGTGTTGGGAAGGTTACTTTTAAAATGTATTCCACTACCGATTACAGAATACATGCCCCAAAATGTATTTTGTAACATATTCCGTTACTTTACTCAATGAGAGTAACGTATTCTGAATACTTTGGATTACTTAATATATTATCATGCTTTTTACAACTACATGATTGTACTATTGCTGTGTGATTTATTACTATTACTGAAGGTTACTTGCCATACCAATACCAACTAGATGTTTACATTTTAATATAAATGAGTAACAGTAGTGTGGACATTAGGTAAGGCTGCACTTTTTGCAGCGATCTTGTATAGAAAACTATTCCGCGTGTATATAAAGGGACCTCTGGCTAATACGTCGGGTTCGTGTCGGGCTCGTAGCTGAAAACTAGCTTTACTTTGTTGTCTGGGTCAACTTTGCTAGCGAGAGACAGAGAGAGGCGTTGAAAGGCTGCTCCAACGGAACTTTTTGTTTCGGAGGAAAACACAAACACAGTGTACAGTCGAGTCTTAATAGCTTACTTACAACTGGGCTCATCAGGCACTCTTTTTGGCTGCAGTGGTTATTATTGTATTTACATGCGTCCACCTCCTGTTTCTGCTCGGTGACAACTCGTACATTTCCTTTTTCTCCCTCCTCCCGCTCACAGACACATAACGGGTATGGCGGTCCATTCTCCCTGCAGCACGGACTATACTGCCCATGAGGCTACATTCTTTAGGGCGATGCCTGTAACACTCTGCTATTGTCTTCATATTAAAAAATTTTTGTGAATAATTATTTTAAAATATTTCTTCACATCATTATGCGGGCGGCAAGTAGAGGTGACATGGGCCGCGAGATTGAGACACAGGCATTAGAGCCTCTAATTTAGAGCCTCTTAATGCGTGTTTTGTTTGGGGCGTGGAAACCAAAAATAGAGAGGGCATAGCCTAACATATGAAACAGGAAAATACCGCCGAGTAATCCCTTTACATCCCACCTTTTTAAATGGTAACTGTAACGGAATACAGTTACTCATATTTTGTATTTTAAATATGTAACAGCAGTACATGTATTCCGTTACTCCCCAACACTGCACAGGACTCTCAGGAAATAAACTTACTGTCAGGCAAACCACCAGGCAAAGCACAGACGAAGAGTAAGTCACCTTTATAGCATGCAAAGCCTGTGCAACTAGTACTAGAATTATGACTACATTGGACCATAAGAGGCCAGCCATCAGTGGAAGTAATACGGTGGAAGACAAGGGTATGGAGGCTGGTTTCATTCTGATTTAATACAAACAGCACCATAGTTCCAAGCTCCATATATTTCATAAATATGTAATGCAGATTTTTGAAGAATAGTCCAATTGTAGCGTCCTTGTCTGGTGATAGGGTTAGCGTGCATTGCTCTCATGTTTCCAACTGCCACATAAACACATCATTCAAACAGCCTTTCCAGTGCATTACCACCCCACATTTATACAAGCCTCCTTTCACTTAAAGTGTGCTTTGATTATTGTTACTTCACTCAGATGTTTGAATGATGGATTTAATGCTACACAAATATGAACCTACTGACCAGTTATACTGGGGAGTCAAACATAATGTGTGTGGTAAACCCAAGTCATAAATCCAAGCTTCTTCTTCTCCCTCATTCATCATAACTCAGTCAAATCTTGACACACAGACAGGAAACACATCGCATTCAGTGTGAGTTATAGTTTGCATCAAAAATGCACTTCACTTGGAAATCACAGAAACAAAACATAGTTCAGTACTTGGCTGAGAATGATTATGCTTTTGTTTTTTCTTCCCTATCAAGTAATCAAATCATAGTTGCCTGTACATTCAGGCGTACCCTGTAAACAGGAACTTGAATTACTAATTTAGCATACAGTCAGAAATGTATCCACACGGTGTGTTTGCCCCCAGCCAATGTCACTAATGCAATAGAGAGATCTGTAAAATCAGTCCTTTATTCCTGAGTGATAAAAGCATGGATAGGCCAACAATGGAATCCAGGGACAGCTGAAGAATGCTGAAAAATGAAGCCACTGTGGAAGTGGTAAAAACTCCAGTTCCTCTTGAGCCACTTGAGACAGTATTCATTTTCAGCCTCTATGAACAGCTTCACTTTAACTCTGAGGAAGTTGCATGTTTTTAAGTCATCCACCTAGATTATTGAGTTAGAGGTGTGGCCAAACTGATTACGGGAGTCCTGTCACAGGCAGCTGGAAGCCAGGCCAACGTCTGCTAGGCCTCAGACATTGAATTAGACCTCTTCACTAATTGTACGTAGTGTTGGTACCTTCAGGAGCATTTTAATGGATTATTTGACTAACATTATGGCTTACTGTTTTGGTATAGACCACCCCAGAATTCTGTGCATAAATTTTGTTGACTTAATTTCTATCTTTTTGTTAGTCTGTTACTTAGTTTTAGCTTAAATGTGACAAAACTCATATTATGTCATACACTAATGATGGCTACCTAGAATTTTAAAAAGAAAGAAAGAAAGAAAGATGGCAAAACATGTTAGTGTTAGTGCCAATGTGTTTCACACCACTGGAAACATTTCTTTGATGATTACCCCAAATTTGGGGTTTCTGGGCTTTGAGATAAACATTAGTTGGGATTAGTATTATGTTTGGTTTAGAGTTAAACCATATGAGGGGACATGTATAGGGGACTGAGTTTGTGTGCAATGACTATGAGTCTGTTTTAAAAACACCAGGCAGCAGGTTTCTCCCCGAGGCCATCTGAACAACTGCCAGCTCAAATATCAAAGGTGGCCACATCAGTCCACACAGACGTCACCTATAGGCATTTCATTCTATACGGAGAAAAAGAAGATTGCACATCATCTTAGACACATTGGACATGTGTGCTTTTTGTTTTTTCATTTTTTCAATGAAGCATTAAAGTTGAGTGGGATCCCATTGCTGCTAAAAAGTAGAGAAAAACACAAAACTCTTCCTCCAAGGGAGTCATTTTTCATGGAAGTGACGTTAAGAAATGAAAGACAGCATAATCTGTAGTAAAAGCAGCACCTCCATGTCATGTCTTGGCAAATCAGATAATGACTGTTAATTTAGCAGATGTGAGAAGCACCATAGATTACGCATGGGCCACTTGGGTGCTGTAAATCTCTGCTGAAACTGACAGATTGGAAGAGAATGTGACCCGACTTTGCCTGCAGTTTTATAGTTTTAGCGGGGAAACCATAATCATCTTAATGGTGAAAGACCCCAGATCTTAATCTGATATAACAACTAAATGAAATCAGGTTGCAAATTGGATTAGTGTGACCAAAAATAATGAAAACGTGTACATAATCTTTTTAGACACCATCTGACCGTCAGACTCCTTTTGACGAAGGGAATAGTTGAGTAGCTAAATACAAAAGATATAGAATATAGCATAGAATTGTTATTTTTAGTTTAGTTCATTTTTTTAGTCTTATTTATTTATTTTGACCCTGTGAGATAAACAACACTGACAAATGGTTTCATAAAACAATCTGGCATTTAAAAAAAGTCACTGGTTAACCAATGTTTGTGTTTGTGTGGTTGCCCCTCAATCCGACCCCTGCATCCCCTATTGAGTACTTTTACTACAGATGCCGATATATCTGTGCTTCTGGTAAATCTAAGCTATTCAGCAGAGCATATCTCCACATGATATGAATTTTTACTTGAAAAGCTCATAATCTTTTCTGTTTAATAAGGAACACTAAAAGTTAAACAAAAATTAAAAAATATGGATGCAAATGTTACCCCTCAGTGCTGACTAGGGTGACCTGATGTCCCTCTTTATGTGGGACTATACGGCCTTTTGCCCCTGTCCCACAAACTGAGTCGATGTCCCACATTTTGACTGGCTCTGTGTGATGTGCGTCTGCACAGTTTAGTTCTATTTTTATTTCTAAGTCAGATAAGAAAATTTCAGACTACCTCCCAGCATTAGTAACAGGCCCCACATTGTTCCACAGAAACAGTTTTTGGCCCACATTTGTTTTTTGGGGATCTAGTCACCCTGGTGCTGGCATTGACCTCCAGAGAGGAGCTAAGCTATATTAGCTAAGATTGTGTTTCAGATTTATGTCTCAAATTTGCATAGCCAGAAATAAATAAACAAGTCAAATAATTAACCTTGCAAGTCCAACGGGAAGCAGTCGTTGTGATTAGTTACCTACTTCCCATAAATGTTCTGTGTGCAAGGTCAGATTAGGAGCGTTAGGAGATGTTTGAAAGGATTTCATTTAGTGCTTTCAGTCAGCCACAGTCTCTAAATTTAGTGACAAAAAAGTGAGGTATTTAGGTACTTCTGCTACTGTTTTAACTCCATTAAATAGATATTAATTTGTTCTGGAAAAACTGACATTTTGAAAGGTCATAAGACAGCAAAGCAGAATACTGGCTCTCTTATGTTTAGCCAGGCAGGTTTTATGTATATACATAAATAACCACTTAAAAAGCTTTTTATGGGAATTCATCACAGAGTTTCCCTCTTAATTTGGAATAGTGTGAGTGGAAAGAAAAATGTCTGGGAAGGAGACGTAAAGAGTGAAGAATGAAGGACATAACGATCTAGACAGTGGAGGTGAGGGAGATAAAGAAAATCGTTGAGACAGGGAGGAAGATTACCGTCTCAAAACTAACAGAAAGAGGACAGCTGGACTGTCATATGACTGCACTGCAAGGAAGGCCAAGCCTCACCTTGAAACCTCATGATCTCTATCTACTCTGACTCTCTGGGAATTGTGGGAATTACCGTTAAAGAAAATGAAGGAAAAAAATAGACAAGCAAACATAACTGTGCTAATGAGGATTTCCATTTAGAGCCTTTTATATCACAGCAAGACTCAAGGTTACAGGTCAAAGTAATGAACGTCTTAAATGAATTGTGGAGGATGTATACGTGCATGCGTCTGCAACTCCCCTGCTTTGTGTCGTTTCTGTT
The DNA here is from genome assembly GCF_051167445.1 of Perissodus microlepis. Classification (NCBI taxonomy): domain Eukaryota; kingdom Metazoa; phylum Chordata; class Actinopteri; order Cichliformes; family Cichlidae; genus Perissodus; species Perissodus microlepis. Next base: position 33,772,027 of record NC_140477.1, read on the forward strand.
CTACAGAGCAGAGCTGCCTAATCCCCATCCTTACAGTATGTTTTGCTCTAACTAGCCATAAGAATGTGCAGCGTAAACACTCTGCTAAATGTGTAAACCATGTCAGAGCAGGCGAGGCTGAGAATCTGTGACCATAGGATGAAAGAATCAGCTTGGTCCACACCAAAGAGCAAGGGAAGACAGGAGGAAAATTAAAGATCGTGGTAAACCCACTAATACTTTGCTTTCCTCACCCTTTTGGTATTAAGATTGCTCTTGATTCATTTGCTTGACATTTAGGCTTTAACTGCATGTTGATGGGTCTTCGCTGACCAGAAATCTTTTCTATTTTTTTTAAGAAAAGTGCTTGAAGTCTCGAGTACTTGACTTTAATTACAAAACACTCAAAAAGCATCTCAAACCTAGAAACATAGTCGAGGGCTTTTGGGGATGTCGGCATTATAGATGGACCTCTGGGACCAGAAAAGTTACTACTGGTCCTTGTGAAGGTGACATTTCTTCACTTTCACTTCTCCAAGTATTTTATGGAATAATAATGCTAGATTGAACATGTTCTGCCAACTTTCTGTTTAATCCAAGTCCATAATACTGCATTAAAGTTTCAATGGTTGACCAAAAATGTAGAAAAGATGATTACAGAACACGATGTAATGAAAATAAATGAGAAATTAAATTCATAATTTCTGAATATTTTTCATTTGTTTTAATTTGCAGCTTCTTGTTGCATCTTTTTTTATTTTGAAAGTTTAATTTACGAACAGTAACAGGCTCAAACAGACCAAACAGAACCTTTTCAGATGTTTTTTTTTAGTACAGAACCAGAAACTGGAAAAAACAGTCAGAAACCTGAGCAAGGACTTTGCATGATTTTTTGTGACTTTATTTGTTGTTTCATCTATCGGATTTAGGGGTCTGCCTTATTTGGAATTTATCTCAATTAATAATTAACTTGTAAAATGCAGTTGCTGAACAGCTCCATAAGGTGGTGCCATTTTCCTATTTGCTGCCCAAACAAGAGTTTTTAGTTGTACACAGACACTGACGAAGCGTATGTCGTAATGGCCTCCTATTGTGTGGTAGAAGTTGAGTACTGGAGAACAAAGCGCTAGTGTAGAAATCTCCGTTTCCATAATCCCACAAAGTTCTAAGATAGGAAGCTGTCCCATGCTAGATAAGCTAGCCGACTTTTGCTAGTTTTTCCACAGGCACCATCGCATATTACAGGCTTTGTACCCTCATGATTTAATTGTTTAATTGTTTTTCCCCCTCAGTGTGGGAGGTTGTGCTGCACACATAAATGCCTTTGTGAATATATTGGTAATTAGCACATTTTCCAACGCTAGATATCAGAAAAGTGGCGTATCCGAGTACAGAAGCAGATACCTGTTGATATTCCTTTTTGGTCCTCTATGTCCCACTAGTGGGACCCACAGTTTAAAAACCACTGCTTTAAACTAACTAACTTCACAACAAGAATATTTGAACATCAAGGCATTTTGGCTTCTGTGCTCTCAGCTCACATGTGAATGTACTGAAAAGAAACATGATGGATATAATGATTACTTTTTTTCCTGCTGCCCATCACCCTTTGTGGATTTTGCATGGACCTTAAGCTGAGTACGAGCAGTAGGCCTATCCTGAAAGAATACCCTCATCACTGTTAGTTAATAATAACTGAATTAAAACAAGTTTTTTTCAGGAAAATATACCAAATGAGCACACTATACATGTTTTTAAAATTTTTTTTTTTTTTAGCCAAAGTATGTTAATAGCACAGGACTTGATTTTGAAATTTGTTACAGCCACAAAAAGCTGAGATTGGGATCCAAGATTGATTCTCTGGGTTTGTCCCACTAAAAATATCCCAACACTGATTCTGTAAAAGCCTGCTTGCGTTTAAAAGGTAATGTACTACTTTCATTTCCATGGTAAAAGTTGTTAACCCTCTCAAGGCAGGCATTGCCGATTTGCAACAGTTAAAAACTAACAACCTGATTACCCCACATACATATTTTATGAGGTTTTTTTTACTCAGAAGTACCACTGCAGGACTTGGTTGTGCATTAGCAACAAAAAGTTTAATCTGAGCCTGAGAGGGTTGCATTTTTTGATATATACGTTTTCGCTTTATCCTTCCCTCATACATCTGTTGGATTTTTTGTTTTCTGTGATCTAATAAAACTAATTTGCCATTTTTGGGAAGATTTAATTGTACAGTTTCTGGATATGTGGAAAAATGTCAGTTGTAAAGTGAATTATACATAATGCTGCAGCACGAGGAGAGGTGAAAAAACATCGCATGTTGAGGGGAACAGATTTCCAGAAGAGGAAGGGGGTTCGGGGACACTACAGCTTCTGGTCAGTCCATCTGGAAATGTCACAAAACATCTGTGATGGGATAACACTGGTGACCCACCCAGACTGCCTTTTCCTGGCTGATGCTCCAATCCAACTCCATTGGTCAACAAGAGACCAGTTAAACAGAACAAGTGATTGCATCTGTTTCTTTATTTAAGTTTCTGGTGAGGGAAAATGTACTAAGCACACTTTTTGGTGTTGTATAAGGTTACAGTCGCACATTTTTACACCTCCAAGCTTCTTGGCACGATCTCTGCCATTTTCACTCTGCATATTCGTTAAAGTTGATTTTATGCCTCATTACGTTTGTTTCTGTTGAAATAAGCTCGCTCTGATTTTGATCTTTGGTTCTTGTGTTTTTGGCGGCAGTCCTTTGATAGCTGCGCATTCATAATTTCCCGACATGTTTTCTCAAGCTACTCTTGGAATTTAAACCAAGGTAATTTAAAAGAAAAACTGCCACAAGAAATGAAAGCAGAACAAAAACTATACAAGCAAGTTATGAGATGAGATGCATAAACAAGAGAAAGAAGTTAAACTGTCCACAATAAAATTATAGTGTTTTTAACCATATCTACTGTACTTCATGTTCTTACACTGAGCACCGCCCCTACGCTGTTCACAACCCTAACTCCTTATTTTTTCTCCATTCTTCCTGCAGTTAAGCACAAAATGAACGCTGTTAAACTGCAGCTGCATGGCATGCCCGCACGCAACAGCTCACAGCTGGAGCAGCAGCTTCTCTCAGGATTCCTGGGAGGCCATCATTGACTCAAGTGCCCATAAAGTTACGGAATTGAGCCGGTGTCTCCCTCTCTCGCCTCCTTCCATGTGTCCTAATTTCCCCGTCCTGCTGTGTGTCTGGATGTCAGGAAAGGCTCAAATCCGCCACCGCAACAGCTGCTCCGGCGGCCTCTTGGCGTGCATACACACTTCGACGCACGCACGCACGTACTCAGAAAAGTGTACGAGAAGCAGCAGCAGGGACTCATCCACCAAAAAGGCTGAATACGCCCACAGATGCGCGCCATTACACAAAGCTGCCCAGACCACAGATCCTACAATACACACGCCTCATCAAGCCATCGTGTTAGTCCACGCACCCGCTAACAGCATCAGTATTTCTGGGAGGATTATGCGACTCATTTAACACCTGCCAACAGTGAAATCTGAAGTCTGAGGTGGTTTGATGGAAGGGAACAAGGTTATACAATGTACCCACGTGCACCTACTCCAACTCCAATTCAAATATTTTAAGTATGTTTTCACATTCATTTTAAACGAGTTGGGAATGTTTCTTGCATGCGCATTTTTAACAAAATACTAATTTACAGTACTCAAGTTCAGTACGTAAGAAGATTCTGGAGATGGTATCTTTGCGCCCGGAGAGCTCTCACTTTTTCTTTTCTTTTTTTTTCTTCTTAGGTCTAACAGGTTTTAGTCTGCATGCGTATACAAACAACGGGCACGCACACACACGGAACGAGCAAAAAGCAAAGAGGGAGAGCAGTGCGCACAGGACACCTTTATTGTAGGAGTCATCCGTGACACATCAACTTTCACAGCCACTAACCGCGATCTGAGGAGCAATTAGCGCGTGGGTAATCCAGAGGCACATCGTTCTCGTGCGCATTCGGCCAGATCCGCTGGTAAAACTCCCGCGTGTGACTAAACAACAGGAGTTCCAAACATTTGTATGCGTAAACCAACTTTGTAAATAGCCAACCTTCAAGTCTACCTGTTCCAAACTCCGAGGAAAACGTGCAACATACGTTACTTTGTCCATTCTGGGTAGTTTCCCTTTTTACTTGGTTTTACTGAATAATAGATTACAGTTTTTTTTAACTAAATACGAAATCTTCAGCACATATTTATACGCGATTCTCTACCAAATTCAGGATTTCTGAAACTTTTTAAAGCCATTTGTACAAGTTGTAAATCCAGCAGCTCTAGAGCCGTTTACCCAATCCACTTCATAAGAAATCATCTGAGTCTGTTACCATCGTTTAAATAATGTTGAGCAAGTCGCACACTTTGGCTTATACCTGGTGTCAAAGAACCAAAGAGTTTTGCAGCGACAAAAATACTCCACTAAGTTCCCAGTTAAATGAAATCAGTTGTTCCTACCGTAATAAAGGTAACCATAGCATCGGCGGGTTAGTATCCAACAGAGTCGACATGAAGGTGATTAATTTTACACTGAATCCTTCGGCGAAAACTTCCCACTTTGTGAGGGCTGCCGCTTGTCTGTGCGCCACACTAGTTCTGTGTGGACAAGATCAGGGTGTGCGTAATGCTCTCTCTCTCTCTCTCTCGCTCTCTCTCTCTCACACACACAGACTCTCGCTCTATCTCCTTCTTTCTCTCTCCCCCCCTCTCTCTCTCACACACACACAAACACACTCTCTCCCTCTCTCTCTCTCTCTCTCTCTCTCTTTGGACAACATAATCTACGCCGCTCTTTCTGTTACAGGACAGATGGCTCTTGGCGCATGCAGCAGCAAAGAGCAAAGACCTGCATGCATGCATGCGGCCACTGTCTGTCAGCGAAGCAAGCCTACTGACATGAATTAGGACACAGAATTAGGAGCGTGTGAGTGTATGTGTGTGCGTGTCGCGCGCGTGTGATTAATGCTCTCTTTCAGTTTGTCTGTATGTAGTTCTGGCTTTTATTGGTCAAATTCTTCAAAGCCTAAAACTAAGATTAAACTGCAGTCTGAGTAACAGTACAAGTTTTAGACAGAAAATTTCATTCAGATTGTTTTATAGTCTATACAAACTGGTAAATCATTGTAATTTGGGCAACATTAGTGTGTCAAACTTTTATTTGCAAGTTCCTAAAAAATCTGACTCAGCTTCTTGTAAGAGTCAGTTTCAAGCACTTTATTTAATTTTAAAACACATCAGACTCTGCTAAAGAGGACAAAGTCCTGTCAGTCCTCACAGGAGAATTATTGTTGGCCGCCTGTCCAAGGTGTACCCCGCTTCTCATCCTGTGGCAGCTGGGATAGGCTCCTGACACCATGGATAACGATATCGGGACACAATGCTTAATCTTGAAATTCAAGTGTTTTCAGTACCACTGCCACAGATTTATGAAATAAATCACCAGAGCTGCCAGTTTAGCTTACTGGCTTAGCATCACTCATATGTCCTGTGGCTAAAATGCAGTTTAAAGTTGACCTGTGGGCCTTCGCCGTGTGTTCTCCTGCTCTTTCTCCCCCTCTTTTCTCCACTGCTGACCTATGAAATAAAGGCAACAAGCCTAAAAGTAAATCTAAAAAAAGAAATCACCAAACATCTAGCTATGCAGTCTGCCTTTACAAACATTTCTAAAGAAACAAATGGGCCGCTCTACAGAGCTCACTGAATTTGAGCGTGGTACAGCATTAGCATGCCAGCTCTATAACAAGTCAGTTTACAAAATTTCTTCCCTCATAGATATAGAATGATCAACTGTAAGTGCTATTATTGGAACCTTTTGGAACCACAGGAGCTCACCCATGAAGTGGCAGACCACCACCAAGTTACAGAGTGCTGTAGCACATTGTGTATAAAAGTCAATAACTCCAGAGTTCCAAACCGCCAAACATCAATTCAAAAACTGTGTGCCAGGAGCTTCATTGATGGCACTGCTGAACAGCTGCTGTAGGTGTGAAGTTTTGTTCATATACTGCACATATTATTGTTATATCATTGTCATGTTTACCTTGAGTGAACACGGTATAATATTATCAGTATAATATGATAGCTTTCAGCATTTTTGCTATGCATTTGTAGAGATCAGCTTAATATAAATAAAAATAATTCTTAAATGAGGAAAATAATAAAACTCAGAGTTGGATTAGGCCTTGGCTATCTCCTAGCTTCAGTGTCTGTAGGATAAGGCATTCTACTTAAAGGCTTGTTGTAGTTTCTGTGTCCACCAGTCTACTACAAAGTTAATCAAACTTGCACCTGCATAGATTCAACCTCATTCGACAAGATGCTACCCTGCATTGCCAGCAATGACACCAAAGGATCTCAGTGGATGTTTGACTGTAACCAAATAGGCTGTAGACTACACTATTACTTTGTAATTTAATTCAAGCAACCATTCACAATGCCCTGCCCCACCCAGTAACTGGTGCTACACCTGTTTTGCTCTCCATTTTGGCAAAGAAGGATAATATCGCTCAAGATTATTTTAACCCCAGAACAGGTAAATTATCTTCAGCTTTAGCCAGCAAGCTAACTAAGCGTAATTTTGTCTTCAAGGAGTTTGTGTACATCATCCTCATCCTAAAGGACCAGACCAATAACATCGGGTTGTTTAGGAAATAATAATAACACATTAACAAAAACTAGGAGATGAATAGAAATGAATAAATAGAGATACATTACAGCATATTTAGTTATGGCGGCATTGCCACGTCACAGCAAAAAGGTCCATGGTTTTCAATCCAGTCTGAGGCCTTTCTGTAGCTTACAGGTTCTCTCCGGGTACTCCAACTTTATTCCACCACACTGTTAAAAAAAAACATCTTAAAAAAACGGTAATATTCCGGCAGCTGGGGCACCAAAATACGACCGTAAAATAACAAAATAACTTTCTCATGAAAATACAGTCATTTTCAGTAATGAAAATAGAGTTTGTTGTGCTAATTTTACATGGGATTCTGCCTTTTCCAAGTGCGTTTAGACATTAAATTAGGAACATTTTAACGTGATCAAACAATGAAATTACCTATAAACCAGGTCAATGAATGTGGCAATATGAATCATAATACATAAATGTACAGAAATATACAGTTAACAGTTGGTTTAAATAATAATGGATTGCATGCCCTGGGACAGACTGACAGAGGCTGCCATATTGCACCATCGGCCCCTCTGGCCATCACCAGTAGGCGAAGAGTCTTGACCACGGACACAATACAGAGAGTGTCAGAGCCGGGGCTCGAACCGGCAACCTTCTGATCACAAGGCGAACTGCCAACTCTTGAGCCACGATCGCCCTAAACAGCAATGATAATAATACTTATGTGATGTAACACAAGCTTATAGGAATCATGTTATATACTTTTCCATAGCATTACATTTGAATTCAACAGTTCAATCTTTCAAATAACGGACAGATATTTGTGAAATCATGATACATTTGTGAATGTATTTTAACAATCTAAATATGCATATGTACAGACAGATACATTTAATAATCATGAAAGTTATGTTTTATTACATTACAGTGATTTAACGTTAATTTACATTTGAAATGTGAAATCACAGTCTATTTACGTAACTTTAATGATATTCTAGAAGAACAGAACAAAACTGTAAAATGCACAGTAAAATACTTTTATATTAGGATTTTTTCCTACAGTGCTGCCATACCCGCAACCTTGTGGTTGTTAGTTCACATTCATTGGCCGATGCTTAGCGTCATGTTATTATGTGTCCCAACATCCAATGGCATGTCACATTGTTTTCATGGCCACACCCTCACCCCGGGTGCAGAGGCCTATTTCTGTTCAGGAATGTTGTGAATACTCTGAGATTTATATTAATTGCAATTCCTACCTCTACATTTATTTTTTAAAATATATAATTAGCACAGCGTGGCCGTGCAATGTTTTATATGTTTTTTGTAGTTTTTATTCCTATTAATTATATTTTCACTTGTTACCTCTGAATTATTGAATCAGACCTAGATGACATGAAATTTTCAGCAAAATTATGATTCAAATACTCCTTTAATTATTGATTATTCTCATTAATTTTCGATCATTTTATATATTTTTCCATAGTATTACATTTGGATTTAACAGATCATTCTCTCACATAACAGACAAATATTTGTGAAATTATGATACATTTCTGAATGTATTTTTACAATCTAAATATGCATATGTACAAAAAAAATATTTAAAAAACAAGTAAATTGTGTTTTACTATATTTACAGTGATGTTATGTTATTTTACCTTTGACATGTAAAATCACAGTCTACTTATGTAAATTTATTGATATTCTAGAAAGACAGTACAAAACTGTAAAATATACAGTAAGATACTTTGACATTACTATTTTTTGGAACAGTGCATCCAAAGACATGGATTGGGTTAGAATAATTGGTGTAAATGTGTGTTTTAGTGGTTATCTTTGTGTTAGCCCTGCTGAGCTGTACAGAGAGTGCATAGAGCATCTCTTGACTTGCGACAGCTGGGATAGGTTTCAGCCTACCTGTGACCCTGATCAACAAAACACTTCCAACTTCCACTCATTGAATATTTTCTCTTTTTTGGACTATGTGTAAACTCTAGAGTTGGTTGGTGACTGTACATCCAAGTTATTTTTTAGATATTTACATCAAAATGTTCAAAAGGCACCATTGATTGAGAGGTCCAGTTCGAGGAAACAGCTAGCATATCCACCTGTCACTCAAAGCAGCAGTAGGTCTATTGTTAAGACTTAAGAATGACTGAGTTACATCAAAATGTGTACAGTTGTTTTGCTGAGAAAAAACAGAAATGATAAATAGCAAAACAATTTTTGTACCGCTTCATAAACCTGTTTATTTTCCTATAAATTGGGGTGTTTTAACATAAGATTTTGGGGGAATTAAGTCATTTGTGGAGTTAGCCTCTAGTGTCCACCTAAGGAAATGCAAATGTTCAGACTTACACCGTGTCTTCATTTTTCAGCCCTGGAGTTTGACCCTTGACTTGTACACAGGCAAATTTGTAACATGTTAAAGTTTAAATTTGAAAATCTTTCTTTTAAATACGCATTAGATATCCACACCACTTTCATAATGATGCCAACATATATATGTTTTAAAACTGATGATCTTTTTACTTAATATTAAAGCAGAAAATAAATAATAAAACCTGCGATTTGATAACCTTGTAGATGATGACACACAGCTGCTCTACTTACTGTAACAGGATTGGTGAATACCAAAGACATTTTTTATGTTTATTTTCTGCTTCACAAAGAAAGCAGAAGAAATAGTAAAAACACATTTACTTGTATTCCTGGAGAGAAAAATTAGTCCAGTGTGCCGGCTCAAACTGGTGCATAAAACATGACTTCACTTTGTTATTTGCCCGATACATAACTATGTCAGTTTTAGTTTTAAGCGCAATTCCTAATATTTTTTGTTTTTATGACAGGTGATGTAATAACTTCTTTAAACCACGTGTATGTTTTATGTCACGCAACAACATTTTTGTTGAGGATAATAGGGAAAAATAGGTCTCTACTTATTTTAAGTTAAAACAATTACATGTCAGCAAAATTAAAGATTTTATAACACAATTGAGAGCTGTAGCAAAATTATGACTATACTGTGTGTGTGTGTGCTTTTCCTTTGTATGACTAAGCACTAGTCATACATCACAAGAAGTCCCTTTTGTTCAGCATCATCACTGTAAAGCAGTCTGTAAATTTTTAATCAGAACGGTGGCAACACACATCTCCTGCAGGTCCCACAGGCCCCACCACGTGACATGAAAACTGTGTAATAATTATCCTGGATGGCAGTGAAATCATCAAATATGCACAAAGTTGGGTGATTTGGAAGAGTGACATGGATGGAGAGTAGAAAAGGAGTCAGTAGAGAAAAGAGGGGCTGATGAAAAAGAGGAAAAGCACAAGTGAGGACAGGAGGTGAGAGGAAGAAAGGGTTGAGTGAAAGTAGAATCTATTGAAGAGGAATTATGTGAAAGTGGAGGAGAAGTAGATGAGGCACAGAGTGAAAAGTAACCTTGAGATATTTTCAGAAATGTCTGTCAGACATTTGTGTGATGTCGTAAAAGATCGTCATCTGACCTGCACAAATTATCCACTATTGCAGCAGGAGAGGAAGTTTCCACCCTCTCCTCTGTGTTAATGTTAGTTCACATTTGCTCATTATTATTATTACAGTTTTTCTCAAATGCTAAAACACATGTCACAAACGTTACCACCAGGTCCCCCAATGTCCAAACACAACACCCTTCTCTAAAGCTACATAAACACAACCACACCTTCCCACTGCAAAACTCAAACTCCCACACCAAGAGAGCAGCTCGAAGCTGTCAAAACTGTAAACACTATACACAGCATTACACACTACAGCAAAACAATTGAAAACACAATGCTCAATTTGTGAGAAGGTTCTTTGGTTCATAACTGCCAATGCATATTTTTATAAACTGTACAGTAACGGATCGTCATAGAACCCTGCAGAGGATTAGGCATTTAGATTTGTGAGTTTCACATAAAGACTAAATCTATAAAAACATCCTGCATGTACGTACACTACTGTAACACAACTCAATGCAAAAACAGAGTCGCACACAACAGTACTCTCGGAAACATGATCAGGGTGTGAAGTCTTTTTTATTGTCTACACGGTCTTTTTACAGTATTACACACAGTCACTGTGCGGCATCATGTCGCCGAGCTGCATTGGGCCACATCACCTCATCCACATCACAGGCTATATTGTCCCTTGCTAGGCACCGCGGGAAAAACGCCCTGGAATGGCGAATCCATCCCTGGAAGGCCTCCACTGGGATGTCAGCACAGGCCAGCTCCATTGCCCGTACGAGGTTCTCTCTTGTGTATGGCTGTCTGTCATACACCTTCCATCTCCATGATGAGAAGAACTCCTCTATAAGGTTCAGGAAAGGGGAGTAGGGTGGCAGACAGACGTTTAAAAAGTGGTCACTGTTGGTGGTGAACCACTCTCTGATTTGGTGTGTTTTGTGGAAGCGGACGTTGTCCCAAATGATCACATACATGTGATGTGCTAGCCTAGGATGGTGTTGACGGTCCAGGAGGATGTCTTTTAGCTCCTCTAGGAAGGTGAGGAGACGTTGGGTGTTGTAAGACCCAAGGACAGCATGCCGGTGGACAAGCCCCTCCGTAACCATAGCTGCACAAAGAGTAATATTACCCCCCCGTTGGCCAGGAACCTCAGTGATGGCTCTTTGGCCAATGATGTTACGGCCTCTTCGCCTTCGTTTCTGGAGGTTGAAGCCAGCCTCATCCAGGAAGAGGTACTCATGGGGTCTGGCCATCGCGTCCAACTGCATTATCCTCTGTGAACATGGAAAAGCGTACAGGTGTTCAGAACGGTCAATCAGGTAGCACAGTATTGTCCAGAAGTAATGTAGGCCACTAAGCAACACAGTATGTCCACTAACTGTACTGTGGACATGGATGTATACGTACTTGCACATACTCGTAACGTTGTTCTATGTGTCGCGCAGAGTTGCGCTCAAAGGGAACCCTGTAGACCTGTTTCATCCTCATCTGTTGGCGCCGGAGAACTCGGTCTATTGTGGACACGCTGACAGCATCAATGTTCTCAAAGTTTACATTATCTGCAATGACTTTGTCTCTGATCTCTCAGAGTCTAATGCAGTTGTTCTCACGGACCATATCTGCAATGAGGGTTTCTTGTGCCGCTGTGAATATGGCAACCCTCCCACCTCTATGTGGCATCCTTTCAGCTCTAAAGAAAGAAACATGTGTTGTCAATTGACTGATTTATATGTAAAACTACATGTAAAGTAACAGACCACTTTCACAGGCCTGTAAAACTAGTGTGACAAAGAAAGCAATAGCGTACTATACCTGTTGTGTTGTCTAAATGCCTTGATAATGGTGGCCACGGTGAACCTACTCAGGTTTGGATGTACTCTTCGTCCCGCTTCAGCCATTGTCATGCCATGGCCAATGACATGATCAATTACTGTTGCTCGCATATCATCTGTTATGATGGTGCGAGGTTGTCTTCTTCTCCCACCTGGACCTTCTCCTCTCTCTTGTTGGCCTCCTTCTCTTCCTCCTCTACGCCGAACTCCTCTTCTTCTTAGGCCTTCACCTCTTCCTCCTCTGATCTCAACCCCTCTTCCTCTTTGGCCTGCAGCTCTTCTCCTTCCGCACGCTCGAATGCCTTCATCCATTGTGATTGTTTGGCATCTTCACCAAACTATGCTTTTATAGGTGGGGTCACATCATTAGCAACAGGTGTCTTCAATTTTGAGTCGTTGTGTGTAGTGACTGACGCCAGGTGTGTTCCCTGTGTTCAAAGATTGGTGACTGTGGCAAGCATTTTGCATCACATGGGCTTTCATTTGAGAATATGAGCAGAGTTGTTTTGCAACATGTGTTTTAGCAAGGAAAAATGTGTTTAGATTTATGAGTACAGAGGGTTGTGTTTTGTGAATTGTGTCTTCATGTGACATGTGTTTATGGTACTGGAATATGGTGGCTACATTTAGTAAATGTGTTTAGACTACTGGTCATTTGGGTTACAGGATTGGTTATTGTGTTTTAACATTTGAGAAAAACTGTAACCTGACTGGAATCCAGATATTAGTTGTGAAGCTGCTACATGGAGGGTGAAACACAATCCTGTTTTGGGATGCCTGTCAGTCTTATCTGACAGGCTAAATCCGGACACAATCATGAGCAATGTCCTAAATTACATGATCTTGATTAGTTTTTTTGCACAGTTAATTCTCCAAGAAAGCCTGTTCTTAAGCGCAGTGCGTTTGTTTTTGTTTGGAGTGTGCTAGGGCATCAGCGAACAGTCCTGATCACCAACAACAAACACTTCTCCTGTTGAAAAATATCAACAACAGGTAATTGATGGGACAGTGGTTTCATCACAGCCTTCTGGGTAACATGCCACCCTTTGCTTCATGGAAAATTAAACAGCAGTGCTGATGAATGCATTTATGGAAAGGGATAAATTCAGCACATGCAAGCTTATTTAAACAAAATAGGACGACAAACACGCACATAATTAACACAGAAAGATGTCTGCAGGCGGACAGGGCAAACACAACATGAAAACGCATGAGGATGAAGAGCTGAAAGTAGTGTAAGGAGCAAGTTTGGGATAGGATGGAGGAAGAAAGCTAAATGACAGAAAGGAGGCAGTAACGAAATTGAGCACAGAATGGAGAGAAGAGGTAAGGTGGAAAGGGAGCGAGGGAACTGAAGAGAAGGTGAAGAGAGTTACTGTAATACTGAGTTCTACAGCTTCCCAGACATGTAGACAAATAAAACAGCAGAAGAAGACAGTGATGGCTTTAGGTTACCGACACAAAATGTGTGTGTATACTAATCTTCATAAAACCTGTGGCTTTGACAAAGTGGAACACTTTGAACACAGACCCCACACTGAGTGTATTTGTGTTGACATAATGTCTCTGCTGATTGTGGTCTTGAGGGACAAGTGAAAAGAATGCATGTTTAGTGTGTAAGGTTGTGCAGTTTACAAAGAGCATGCCTCCATTATTTCCTGTAAAATACATGCTATTAAGGACTATAAAAGGTAATATGTGTATGCGTTCATGGAAAATAACAGCAGAGAATCAAATTTGACCCAGCTGTGGCTTTAATGTTTGTCTTTATGAAGACAGGTTATAGATGGCTAGATAGTGAAGGCACACAACAACCTGTGCTTGTTTTGGTTTGGGGTTTTTTGTTTGTTTTTTTGATTGAGTGCCATTTAGACTGTACAGGTCTGCACGGACCTCAATGGATATGCCTCCTCAAACCATATCTGAGCCAACAATTAAACCTGTCATGCTAAACAAGGCAGCACAACGTTCTCCACTGCTTCTGCAGACCCTTTCACGTCTGTCACGTGTGCTCAGAGGGAACCTGGCAATTCTGATATTCTATGGCAAATGCCAATCAGGCTCCATGGTGCAAGGCAGTAAGCACAAGGCCCACCAGAGGGTGTTGGTCTTTTTTGGTCACAGACATTCACACCAGTGACCTGCTGGAGGTAATTTTGTACCTCTGGCAGTGCTCATGCTGTTTTCTCCTCGCACAAAACAGCAGGTACCAGTCCTGCTGATGAGTTAAGGACCTTCTACAGCCCTGTCCAGCTCTGCTAGAGTAATTGCATGTCTCCTGGAGTCTACTCCATGCTCTTGAGACTGTGCTGGGAGACACAGCAAACCTTCTACCAGTATTGACACTGACCCTAGCAGAATGCAACACTTGTGAGAGAACACTCAGAAAAGATGATGAGGGGAAAAAAGTCAGCATCCTTCACCTGTAAAACCATTCCTGTTTTGGGGGTTGTCTCATTGCTGCTTCTCCTACTGCACCTGTTGTTAATTTCATTTACACCACAGCAGCAGAAACTGATTAAAATCCTCCCCTGATACATAACTGACCAGATCAATATGCTAAAAGGATAAATGATTTGATGATATACTCTGATTAAACAGTTTCTCTGTAATTTATATGAGCATACCATAAAAATCTTGAACATTGCAAGGTTGGGGGTGTCAGTGAATCAATTTCAATGCATTTTTTGTGTGACAGAACAGCGATTAGTACTATTCAGTATACACTACACTCACTGTGGTGCCATTTGGTTTGGAGGTTCCGTGTCTCATTATGGCTCTAAGGACAAGTCCAGCTGTTGAAAAAGAGAGTACAGATGACTAGATCTGGGTCAGAAATGTCAGATGGCACACATCAAAGTGACTTTGCACGGTCCTCAGTACTCGATCGGCAGTAGTTTCACCTGCAGGGACTATGCAAACAGCAGTTTTGATTGCTCATACCCTTCTTCTACACCTTTCCAAAGTAGAGTGTGTGAGGCTCAACAAGCCTCTTGTTAATACTTGACATAGATTATGGAATTAACTGTCTTAGGTAAATTTTATACTGTTGGAGCTTTAGATAGCATAAATTATGAGTAATTGTAAAGTGTCACAATCAATATCAATGTACTGATCACATGACTATGAGTGCCGGTATATTCCTTGTATTTGATTTCTCTTCATTACAGGGTGGGCCATTTATATGGATACACCATAATAACATGGGAATGGTTGGTAATATTAAAGTCCTGTTTGTGGCACATTAGTATATGTGAGGGGGCAAACTCCTCAAGATGGGTGGTGACCATGGTGGCCATTTAGAAGTCGGCCATCTTGGATACAACTTTTGTTTTTTCAATAGGAAGAGGGCCATGTGACACATCAAACTTATTGGTAATGTCACAAGAAAAACAATGGTGTGCTTGGTTTCAACATAACTTTATTCTTTCATGAGTTATTTACAAGTTTCTCTTTGTTCACAGCCATTGACATGTCGAAGAGGTTAACACGTGAGGAGCGGATCGAAATTGTGTTGATATCTGGTGAACACAGTAACCGGGTTATTGCAGCAGATTTCAATTCAAGACACCCTACGAGACCACCCATCTCCCATGCTACAGTTAGCAAACTGCTTGCTAAGTTTTGTGAAACTGGTTCAGTGCTGGATTTGCCAAAATGTGGACGCAAGAAAACTGTCACTAATGAAGAAACATCAGTGGCTGTCCTAGCTTCATTCAGCAAGAGCCCACAGCATAGCACTCGCCGCATGTCACTGGAGAGTGGCATTAGTCGAACATCCCTTCGGCGGATATTAGCTACTCACAAATGGCACCCTTACAAACTCCAGCTACTGCAGCATCTCAACGAAAACAAAAATTGGAACAGGACCCTCAGTTCACGCAGAAGATTTTGTTCAGTGATGAGGCAAACTTTTATGTGAATGGTGAAGTTAACAAACAAAACCACCGCTATTGGTCTGACACTAACCCACATTGGATGGATCCCTCCAAGATGGTTGGAACAACAAAAGTCATGGTTTGGTGTGGTATATGGGGTACAACGATAGTGGGTCCATTCTTCATCAATGGAAACCTCAAGGCCACTGGATATTTGAAATTGCTACATGATGATGTGTTTCCCTCTTTATGCACTGAAGCTGGCACGTTCCCTGAGTTTTTCCAGCAAGATGGTGCACCACCACATTATGGGTGCCAGGTCTGAGCATTCCTAGATGAACAGTTTCCTGGAAAGTGGATTGGTCGTCGTGGGCCAGTTGAATGGCCCCCTTAGACTTTTATTTTTGGGGTCATCTGAAGGCAATTGTCTATGGTGTGAAGATACGAGATGTGCAGCACCTGAAACTACGGATACTGGATGCCTGTGCTGGCATGTCTCCTGCGGTGTTGCTATCAGTGTGTGAAGAGTGGGAGAAGACGGTTGCATTGACAATCCAACACAATGGGCAGCACATTGAACACATTTTATAAGTGGTCAGAAACTTGTAAATAACTCATGAAAAAATAAAGTTACGTTGAAACCAAGCACACCATTGTTTTTCTTGTGACATTACCAATAAGTTTGATGTGTCACATGGCCCTCTTCCTATTGAAAAAACAAAAGTTGTATCCAAGATGGCCGACTTCTAAATGGACACCATGGTCACCACCCATCTTGAGGAGTTTGCCCCCTCACATATACTCTTGTGCCACAAACAGGACTTTAATATCACCAACCATTCCTATTTTATTACGGTGTATCCATATAAATGGCCCACCCTGTACTTATTATGGCAGATGGCAGGAATTCTTTATGAAGGTTACTGTAAAATGCACTCCTGTCCTCTCTTCTCAGATTGTTGCACAACTGTGCAGAGATAGAAGAAAGCTTGCTGCACCCTCATTCTTGGTACAGCTTCATGTTTTAGTTTCATTTTTAAAGTTGCTATGGTGCTGTTTACTGACTGTGATGTCAGTGAGTAAGCGGTTTGAATTTGCCACCCTTTATGTCAATATATCAGAAGTCTTTGGTGTGGTAAAGGAAATATGGACAAGAAAATATTTATTTAACTAGTTTTATTTTTCTTACACCATTCTAAACACAATAATTTCAATTTTTTAAATTAACAATTATGGGAAGGAGTGTGGCCTCGCACGTCACCAAATGAGTCAAGATGGGTGAAAACCTCCTTGGTCTGAACGGTAGTGTTCATAGCACATAAATGATGTACTCCATAAGGAAAAAGTCAAAGACTGGGAAGTCTAAGGGTTTAAAATAAAGACAGTAGGTACTCTGGAGCTTAAAGAGGAAGCAGCAAAATAACTGAGCAAGACATGTTTGCTTAGCCAAACCAAGATGAGTGGAAGTGAAGGCTTCCTTGATAAGGAATTTATTTAAAGGTTTAGAGCAGATAAGATGTTAAAGGTTTCAGTCTCTTTGCAGACAGTTTGTACAACAAGGAAATACTACTCCATCAAGCTAAAGGTGAGGACCAGTAGCACTGTTCTTTGGGATAGTGTTGATTTCAAGTCCAAGCTCATTACCTCTGTAGAATTACACAGTTTTTGGAGGGGTTTAGAGCTTCAGGCAGAGAAGATGAGGTAAGCGACTTGCAGTTGGCGTGTACTGCACTTTGCTCACAAGCAAACTGCAATTAAAAGTTATTGGTGAGATTCCAATTTGTCATGCCTGCAGGGGTTAGCTGAGGAATTCAGGGTATACAGTTAAGTTGTGTTTTTTGTTGTCAGAGTATTGAACTGTGGATTTTGGTTTGCTGCGTTCACACTGAAAGATTGAAAGATATCTGTTGCATTTATTAACTTGTATGATCACCAAATGACACACGGCTGCAAGCCAATTGGGAAATTCAGGAAGGCTGTACAAGGTTCCCCAATGAGTAGAATAAGCACAACAAGCATAACTGGCAGCATGCTCAGGATCCAGCTTAGCCAGAAGGTTCCACACATGGAAAGCACATGCTAACTATGTTTGTCCTGCTGTGCTACCCAAAGATATCAGCAAATGAACCACTTCTTAAATTCTTTTGGGAAGATTACTAAACCTTTGGGAATCAAGAGCACTGGGAGGTAGAAGCGATTGGATGGCACTGATTACCACCTGATGAAGTTAGCCAATAGAACAGAAAGCTAAGGACCTGCCTTTTGTTCACTCATGCCATTTCCACCTTAACCCAAATACAAGACAGAGGCACTGACATTTAGTTTGAGATGCTCACAGCATTTAAAGATATTCATTTGTTTTTACAGAAATATAAAAAGAAAATCTTGGGAAATACACTTGCACCATAAAAGCACACATAAAAAATACTTATATAACAATAAATAAGTATATAAGTATCTAAATATATGTACCACAAATTTACCTTTCATATTAATTCACCTTTACATCATCATGGTCTGCCGTCTTTTTTTCCCATCTTTAGTAATTGTAGACTTAACAACTTGAAAATCCAAACTTATAAAGCAAGCTTTAGTTTTTTAGTTCTTAAAGAAATACCATGATGATGATAATACGAGCAGAACACAACATCTTGCTCTGAGAGAGGCAGAAGCAGGCAAATTGAAGTGAATGAGGAATGTGAACACCAAGGAAGAAGAAGGGATTGTCAGGGGTTCCAGACGACAGAGGCAGAAGGTGAGACAAAAACTAAAGTAAATAAAGATGAGAAGAAAACAACAGTGATAATAGAGTTTAATGCTTAATGTCGCAATATAAAAGCTTTGTTCTGCTTTAAATGTAGGTCATTTATTCCTACTATCTGACATAGCCTAGCTTTCCTGAAATGAGATATGGGAGGCACTTCTATTTAAATAGGCTGTCATATTGTACATTAGGAAGAACATGGGATGGATATTGAAAAACAATTATGACTGGAGACTTTTAATGGGGCTGTTTAGCTGTTCTTAGGACTATACTCTTCTGGAAAGAGACCTTTGATATTGTGCCTGGAATCTGCTGGAGTCAATCTTCTACTTTTGGGGTAAAGTTCCTAATGCTCCTGTTACCACTAGGAATACCTTGGACTTTACCTCCCACATCAGCTTCAATTGTTCCTTCAGCTCCTGGCACTTCTCAGTTTTGTCTTGCTCCCTTTTCCAGATGTTTCTGTCTACTGGGATTGCCACATCTGTCAGAACTGTGGTCTTCTGCTCATTGTCAGCCACCACAGTGTCTTGTTAGTTTGCTTGCACCTGCTTGTCTGTCTGGAACTTGAGGTCCCACAGGACCTTACCCCTGTCTTCTCAACCACCATTGGTGGTGGTTGAGAAGCCACTCCCATATAGAGTTGGGAACTTCAAATCCATATGTGGCACACATGTTCCTGTACACTATTAAAGCCACTTAGATGGGCCTTTCAATGCATGTAGCCCCAGCTTGGGTCTTACATCTTGCTGTTATGTGTCATGTTTCGGCTGTGTACAGGCAGGAGAAGGACCCAAACGCAAAACTCACGACAACGAAATTAAACTCAAAAAGCTGCTTTATTGCAGAATGGCATGGAAAACTAAACTGGGACATGGATGACTAACACACAGGGAAACACAGCCATGAGGGAGACTACGACACTGACAAAGAGAAACACAGGGCTCAAATACACAGAGGGATAACGAGGGAACAAGACACAGAAGGAGAGCACAGCTGGGAGTAATCAAGCTGGACGAGACAAGGGAAGCAAAGCTAGAAACACTGACATGAGACACGGACCTTCAAAGTAAAACAGGAAACACACTGACTGAACTCTAGACATGTAAACTTAACAGCAACTGGGGAGACAGAACATAGGAACCTGAAACATGGATACAAAAACGTCACAGTAGACACAACATGGAACACAGGGAAGCCATATTACAAAGCCAAAGAACTAAACCTATGATAACCATAACTGAGACCTAGGGAAACAAGAAACAGTACAACAAAGGACTCAAAACATAAACCATAATATAAAAACACAAGATCTCTTCAAAATAAAATAGGAAACATAATGAGACGCAGACATGACAACCAGAACTTGACAACGTAAGACACAGACATGAAACACATGAAGAGCAGGGGAGCCTTAACATGGGTTGGAAACACAAGGGGGAACTAATAAGCAAATGAACATAGGAGACCTAATGAGCTTAAACATTCTATAAACATCAAAATGAACTAAAACTCAAAACACTGGGTCATAAGACCCAGGGTCGTGACAGTTATGTCTGTATCCAGGGCACCTTTGCATCTTTCCTTTGTCATCTTGTTACTCCACTCCTTAATTTATATCCATAATAACTGTTAGTGAAAAGCTGGCTATGGGGATTAAGGGCTAAGCAGCAGGGACAAATCAGCATTTGATGCTGATTTGTGTGATTGCCTTGGAGTTGGCATCCAATATTGTCTTCTCCACTGAATTCCTGATGAAGACAATTAGTCCGCTATTAGCCTTGTACTGTATCAAGCACTCCAGTATCCGTGTGTGGGAATTGAGTTGTAGGCTTTCATGTAGTTAACCTAGAGTTAACCTAGAGAGTCCTTGTCAACACGTAGCTGGTTCTTTGGTCCTCTGGTAATATTTCCAATGCCCTTTTCATCATGTGTTGACTCGCATACCTACTCAGCTTGGTTGGTGTGATGCCTGACAAAATTTTCCATGTCTAAATTCTTTCATATTTGATAAAATGATCAGTGTTGCTGCTTTACCAGGTGCAAAAATTAAGTTTAACATCCAGGCATCCATGAAAACAGAATTTATTACATTTAACAGAGTTAGAACTTAGCAGGAAGTTAGCTTGCTAGTTTCCACCTAAACATGATAGACCATGTTCTGACAGAGAGATTTCTGAAAAAAATTAAAAAGTCTGCTATCACTTCCAACATAAAGGAAGACAGAAAACTAAACAGTAGTGACATTTGTAGGGTTGCTGAAGTTGGAGTAGCTGGTATATAATGATGTGCTACGTGATCGCTAGCGGCACAGCTATGTTAGCATAACAAATACAGTGAAGCTGGAGGATTAATGCTAACTTGTTTCCACTCAATAAAAGTTAACGTGAGGGTTCCCAATGCTTGTAAATGCTTGTAAACTTCAGTCAGGAGAACAACTGAGATAATCCATCCACAATACGAGGTTAGTCATTAATATACTGCAGCAACATGGGAATAGAGCAGCTGTGAGAGAATTTAACATTAATGAATCAATGGTACGTAAGTGGAGGAAGCAAGAAGAATGAGTTGTTTTGTTTCACTTAATGCGCCTTATAATTCCAGTGTGCATTATGGTCCGAAAAATACGGTAGGTGGTGGAAGCTAGGCGGAATCTGTGCATTGGCCAAAACCTTTTTTTTTTTTTTTTTGTTAACAACTATATACAGCTATATAGCGGTACAGTTGGACATTTTAATATGGGAGTCTATGGGAATCTAGTTTATTTCGTTTTGGCCACTGACTTCAAATGGCCTCAAGTTAAGGAGTATTTAAAATGTTTCTAGGTTTCAGCTCATGCCAGCTTTCAAATGACAGATGATTGTGAAAATACTGAAATAATCCTGTTGGTTTATTTTGCATTCCAAGGCCCTACCTTAGATTTGCATATAAGGACAGCTGGTCACCGCTTGAGTCACTAACAGCTGTTAGACTGTAATGACTGTAATGACAGTTGACATGAAATCCAAAGAATGTCATAAGGACGGAATGTTAAAGGTAGACGAGTAATGTGAGGAAACAATGTCATATACAATGGAGCCAATAAATATTAAACAAAAGCAGCAGGGTCTTTTACATATTTTAAGTGAATCTGAATGTAATTAATACAGATTTTTTTAGTCAGATTTTAGTCTGAATAGTCAGATTTTTTTCTGGAATTAAAAGTTTCACTGGAGTTTAGTAAGATCCCCAGTAGCTGCAGTAATGCAGCAGCTATTCGTCCTGGGGTCATAAATGTTGTTGTGTGTAAATAGAAATAAAAAATGAGTATGTTTAGAAATGCTGAAAATCCCTAGGATCATTTTGACAGCAACATTATATTTTATCAGAGGGCTAATAATTTTGTCCTCATCTGTGTATATTATATTTCTCCTAAAATATTTTTTTAAACAGTTATAACATAAAACATTAAGACAGATCCTCTGTTGTGCAATGCCGTTATTAAAGTTTCCATCAATAATAAATAATTGTATTGTCCAAAGTTTAGTTTTATGTAGTAACAGATGTTGTCGTAGAAATAGCTGCTTAAGTAGCTAAGCTAAGATACCTAAAAGAAATATAACTTCAATGCAATGCAAATGTAATGCAAAACTTAAACCACTCTTTGGTAAAAAATATAATGCTATAATGCAGTGAGCATGTGGTATGTAAATTGCCTTTGAATAAACTTTGAACAAACAAACAAATAACTTTTTTTTAGCCCACTTGTTGTGCAAAACTGGGATATGCTAACAAACACTCTACAAAGAAGCCCAGTTATGCGAGGTTAGCTGTTAACCTTTTATCTAGAACTGCTCATTGACTACAGCCCCACCATCACCACCATCAAGCTTTTGTAGAAATGTGTAAGAATCTGACTGTGCTATTAGCTGGTTTAATCAGGCTTTTCATAACTGGGAAATAAACAACTTATAATATTTATTTATGTTTGAACTACACTGTGACTGTATGAATACAAAAAAAAAATCTCTGCAAATGAACAAGGCACTATAAATGCTTCATAGAAGTTTCTCCAGTTATATAGAGTTATGTCACACTAGTCATCCTGTATGTACAAATGTAAAACAGGGCGTTGCTAAAAGGCATCGGTGCTGAACAAACCTTCCCTGAGTAAATACAGGTTAATTTAATGCAATATAGATATGCAAATACACACACGCACATATAGAGTACACAAAGAGTGAACCAGAAATCAAAGGAAAGGCTACTTTTGTCCTGAAAACCTCTATAAACGACAAAATGCAACTGTATATATATTGTGGTGGGCTGGGTGGATGTGCACGTCTGCGTATTGGTAATCAGGTGAAACTGAATACAAGCATTTGACATACTTGATTCTTATTAAACATGGCCTTCTGCAAACTGAAATCCTGCCAAAGGTGTTCCCCTGCCTTTCACCTATAGTTCATACTGGGAGAGGCTCCAACAGGAATAACCAGAGACTAAATGAGTGAACAAGCAGTTCCAATATACTTGAATTTGAGTTTGAATTTCTGCCAGTAACTCTATCAATCTGATCAAAAGTTTTAAAGTGAATTTTTTCACAGTTATATCAGAACATTTCTCCACAGTTGTTAAAAATTAAAATTAAATTAAAATAAAAAAAAAAAACATCTTGAAAAAATTAAAATCTAAATAGGCTGCAAAATTCAAATACATATGTTTTATTATATCCCACTGAAACACCTCGTATCCCCAAGAATGCCTGTAACTGTGAATAAAAAATAAAAATTCAACATACCCTCAAACACAAATTCATAAATTCTGAGTATGTGAGGTGGAAAAAGCTGAGTTCAAAGTCATTTTTTTCAAACTCTCATGTTACTTTGCAATTATGCAAATAAACAAGATGATCCAGACCAGTGTCAGAGGAGTGTTTTTTTCCCTTGTACAATAGGAAAAGACATGTTCAATGCTGAAGCTAATCTGCAATTCAGAAGCAACAAAAGATGAACAAAAAGGGAAGATCATTCTCCTTGCTCCGCCTCTCCTTTTGTCCAGTCAGACAAGTTCGTTTAAGACACTCTTTGCAAAGGAAAAAAACAAAACTTTGCTTCTTAGTAAGATCTGTTTATCAGCCTCGAAATAGTTTTTGGTTAATGGTTCTTCCTGGGTTTCAAGGTGTCTGTGCACAGGAATTTTTTCCTTGGATAAATTTTACCTTCTAGTCACAGAAGAGACCTGGTAGAGTTCACAAAAGATGTTTCAAAAAGGCTGGACCAAGGACAACAAGACGAAAATGTGCTCCAAAACATCTCCCAACAAATACTTATGTTTTTGTTGTTGTTGTTGTTTTTGTTAGCCAATTAATTTTGTTAGCCAATTAATTTCAGAGTAACAGAGTCCAGGCCTTCTAGTCCCGAACAGCCACCAGCTGTTCATATTTATATTTGTCACATTATGAAGAGGCCCTGGGTCCAGAGGCGGGGTACTGGTCGCCGATCTGTCACAGGCTCCACTGGAATAAATAAAAGGTTTTGCTAGCACTTTATAAAAATGTTACGCTATTAAGCAGTGTAAGGTATTAGCAAGTGCGTAATTAATAATGTATATAGCTTCACTCCTTTTTAATATGTCATTTATAAATACTGATATGTTTATCTACCCGTTACTGTTATACCATGTAGAGCTATCACTGCTACTACTGCTACTGGCAAGTAACAATCATAATCATAATTACAGTAATAATCATAGTCACAATAGCATATGTGTATTTATAAATGGCATACAAAGGAGGAGTAAATGATGAATTAAGAACTTGCTAATACCTTATTAATACCTTAACAATGCTTAATAGTGTGGTACTATTATAAAATGCTGCCAAGTTGTCTGACTACAATGAGAAAATAAACTAAATTTCATAATGATATTAAAAGTAACTCAGTTCAGTCTGAGAGGAAGTAGCTGGACAATATTTACATCTTCATTTACCTTTCCCTTTTTTTGTAGAACTGGATGTCATCAGTGGTTGTTGATGTTAACATGTTTATTGAATCATGCTGTATTGCAGAAAATGTAAAGATCATACCTCTGACAGTTGATATACGTTCCTCTTTTACCCCATGAGAAAGGGAAAAAATACAAATTGTTTAGTCCAATAAACATTCAGTAAGCAATCGCAAAGATGGTGCGAGGGTGAATGACATTATAATAAATTCTATTCGTTTAGTGATGGAATCGTCCAGTTGTTGTGAATTTCATCCAGATTAACTCTTGTCAAACATTTCTTCTGTATGTAATTACGGGTTGGATGTTTGGGTCACATAGGCCCAGATGGGTTTCTGTTTGTGTGTTTATACTGTAACAGCCAAGAACAGAGTTTTGTGCTCTGCACAACCTGATTTTTCAAGTTTGTGTAGGTGTTTTGCTTCCTGTGCTGTGGAAAACATCTTGCACTTACAGAGATACGGTAGATGTTCTGTGTCAGTCAGCATCTGTAACCAGTTAACAAGCTAAAACAGACCATTTTTGATGGATAGACTGAGCCTGTTGGATTGTTGTGGAATTGGATGGTGGTGGATGGAAAAGAGCTACGATGAGATGAAGCCACTGAGTGTGTGTTAGTTAAAATGTTGTTCGAGTTCACACTCATGCCTCATGGGACAAATGCATGATCAACACCACTTAACAAGGTAATAAAAGCCCACTTAGTCTACAATTAAGTGTTAGAGACAGTCTGCTAGCAACTTGTAATAGTAGTATTACTTAGAACAACTACTGAAAGCCATTTAGTGGGCTTGCAACATTCAAAGCTAAACTTATCAGCTGGTTTCAGTAGCATGCTGTCTGGGTGCACTTTGAACAACCAGTTCTGTGACTTACCTCACACGCTGTATTGTGTGTCTTTCCACCGAGGGAAGAAATTGCTTGCTTTTTCCCCCCTTTTTTTGTAGCAGTTTACAGATTATTTGCCCCCAGCCCTCTTCTCCTGTTACTGCATTCTTCTGTGTGCATGTATGTGACAGTGATCCTTAGCCTGGAGCTGAATGGGACAGGAGGAGTTGACGTGCAGGAGAGAATAAAGAAGATAACAGGAAGAAGCTGGTTAGAGAACCTTGGATGAAGCTAGTAGGGAAAACAGAATAAGAGATGGGAGGCGGGGGGGTTCAAAATGTCATGTAACGTAAAAAGAAAAGATTATCATTAAAAGAGGAAAGGAACAAAAAACAGGTGAGAAAAGGAAAGAGTGGAGGATAATGAATTTTAGTGGTGTGTGGGTCAGATTTCTGCCTTGTTTCAAGGGTCATTGCTTACGTGTGTGTTCACATGAAACAAGCAGACAAAACAGTCAGCTATAAATAAGAAACCGAGGAAACAAGCTGTGCAAATGTCTAACAAGCCAAAATGGGCAGAAAGGAACAAGATGAAGAACAATTATGATGAAGACTTAAAAGGACCTTCGGGTTTATGGTTTGAATTTATAAACACATTCATCTAATTAGAGGCAGAAAAAGAGATTAATAAAAGAAAAAAAGGCAATAATGAAATGCATATACAATGTGACCCAGCTGCTCTGTTTTAAGTTTTCCCAGTGAGAAGGTTGTGACTTTTCCCCGGGGGCCTCTCAATTCCTTGGCTCACTAGTTGGCTCAGTCTCATGTTTACACTCTTCAAACACACTCTGCCTTTATCTCTCTATCTCAGTCTTTCTTTTTTTTACTTAACTACACATACTCTCACTTACATGAGCAACATTTACTCTGTGACTAAAAACACTAGCTTGCTAACACTTGGGATCTCATCAAAGGCTGAGAATGTATTCATTTGCTCTTTGTTTGCATGTCTATCATGTAGCGACCTTATACAGGAAGGTGCACACAAAGCCAGAACTGGAACACAGTGTTCAAGCACACAGTGGCACTCATTAATTTTTTTTTTTTTTAACTGTATAGCTTTTTGTTTCAAGCTACATACAAAAGCATCAATGGGCACCTACTCATATGACCCTCTCACAGGGATCTTCCATTCCCATGGGGGTTTTGTGGCTTTCAGATCAGCATATTTGTACAGAGCACTCTCTCTTGGGCATTGTGCACACTCATCATCAAAACTTGTGGTTCAAAAAATATAAACCTACATTATGAAATGATTCCTGAACTTCCTAGAAGTACGTAATCACTGTGGTCATGTGTTACAGTTACACATTATACAAACTATAACCACTTTTATTTTTTTTTAATATATTTTTTGGTCCTTTAAATTTTTTAAATCCTTGGCTTTATTGGATATAAACAGCAATGATCAACAGGAAAGCAGAGGGAAAGTCATGCGACAAAGGGCCACAGGCTGGCCACTTTCAGCCATGCGACATATTGCCTGTTAATCCGACTGAGCTAAATCGGCACCTGACTTTTATTGTTTTTATGTGATATTTTGGACCCTACATTTATGTGAAGGAAACGTACAGTAGTACATCATTTCTCCTTTAGTGGGAAACACAAAGGGCTGCACTTTGAGAACACTGAATGGAAATCACAAACTGATTTCCAAAGAGCGTTTAGCTGAAACCTTGGCATATCTTGGCATAATGTGCAATGTGTCCTTTAAAAATGAAGGAAACTGGACAAGTAAAGGACAAAAAGAGACATGGCCAACCTAAAACACTATTAACAGGAGATTAACAGTTCCTGAAAGACACATTTGGAAAAACAGACTTTAAATATCACTTGACAGATGCATCTGGTCCTTCAGTTTGATCCATCTACTGTTTGCTGAAGTCTAATTTCTGATGAGAAAATGTTGTCACAAAGCAATTCTTAAAGAAGAGAAATGGGGAGAAAAGACAGAGGTATGCCAAATTACACAAGAACTGGACTAAGAATCACTGGCAACAGGGCTTATTGAGTGAGGAACCAATATTTAACATAAGGACATAAGTTTGTGTTGGGGATCTTGTTAAAACTAAAATGGAGTTATGAATTAAGAAAATGGAAAATGTCTTATTACATTTTTAAGCATGGCAGTGACCTCAAACACATTGCCAGGGCATTAAAAGGATACCTGGATAGAAAAACACACAATGCCTCCCCAGAGCTTGGACCTCAAAATTACTGAAGCAGTGCAGGATCATCTTACAAAGAACAGGACAAAAGACCAACATCCAAAGAAGAACTTTCCAGCATCCTACAAGAACCCTGGAGAACTATTCCTGAAGACTGCTTAAAGAAATAACAAGAAACACTGTTCAGAGGTCTGTACTACAAAGCAACATACAAAGGATATCTCTCCGTTATCTTGTTTCACTTACTGTAACACTGGCAATCAGAACAAAGGATTACACAAAGCTGGTGAGCAAATTAACCAAGGGTTTCTCCTGGTCGTTCACTAAGGGGTGACATTGGCCAATCACAATTATGGATATGATTATTGGCAGCAGAGAAGCTGATTTTGAAACTTAAAAATAACCATAAAATAAAAGATACAAAAGTAATTCTCACAAATGAGTCCATTGTTAAAGTCTTTGCACTGGCTTCTGGTTAGGTTTAGATATCAGTTTAAAATCATGACTCTTACTTTTACTTACACATCTGTTTAAAGATGCATTTGGATAATGTTTTTGTGTATTATGATGTTTCTGTGTGAGGTATTTTTAATATCCTTGTAAAACACTTTGTAACAGATTCTCGTCTTAAAAAGTGCTATTTATAAAGTGCTGTATAGTCATTTTTACTTACTTACTACTTGCTTACAATCTCTCTCCTTTCACTTCAGACTGCGATATCATGAAACGCCTCGTCTGTCAATTAATATGTAATATGTGCACGTATCCTTTACATTATTCCCATCTTGTGGCCACAGTCAGCTATTGTCACTGAAAGCTGCGCTTATTTCATCTCATAGAAAACAGTAGTCGTTTCTGCTTCTGAGGCCGTGTCCGTCTCCACTTAACAATGACAAGAGTGGCAAGCTGCCACTGGCCGGCTTTCACTGTTCTGAGATCAGTTACTAGCCACGCTTTATATGGACACATAGCTAGCATTAGCAAGTAAATGAGCTTCAGTGATTTAGCACCATAACACAAGTGTTTTGGCCAACATGTTTAGAGAAGATGGAGCGTGAAAAAGTTATTAATAACTCCTTCAGTACATTAGCAAGACTTTTCTATAGTGGAGAGGGGACGGCAGTCAAATAAAACAGGCTAACTGAGCAGTTACAGGCTCACAGCTAGTGTTGGTGTGTTGAGTGGGGCCAGTGGAGGTGCCAGAGCAGTTATGTCAGTGGTGGGATCCGAGGTTGCTCTGTGAATTTCACATTCCTGTTTTTAAAGTAAAATGTATTGCTGTAGAAAGAAGTTTTCTTCCCATACAGAGTGTACAGCGCACGCTAATGTTTTTGTCACTTTTTATGGACTCAAACTCACAGTAATGTCAGCACTTCCAGGACAGAACCCCAGCTGTGAAACGGATTAGAGCAGGACCACCCGGAGCCTAGAAGCTGGTGGTGGAGATGATGGTGGCTTGAATGGAGCTTGTGTGATGGGAGGTGGAGATGGGTTGCACAAAGGCATCTGCGAAGGAGAAAGACAGAAGCACAGTGAGATTTATAGTACGCGGCATGAATGCTGATTGGCCTGGAGAAGGCAGGAAGAAGGTGATTGGACTAGACCAGTGATGTCACAAACAGCCTGACAGCATGGGAAAGTGGAAGTGATAAAGCTCAGATTTAGCCAGCAGCACCTGGGAGTGGACAGATATGAGACCTTTCTTACTGAACTTACACATAAGCTTCATTAATGAGGTTTAGCCAATTTGGAGCCTGGAAAGAAAACCAGCAAGAGTGCATACCGTGTAGGTAACAGACTTATCAATATTACAGTTCTATCATTAAGACACGGGAGAATCTGATAGATTATACTCAATTATTTGATACAATGTATGTTTAAGTGACAGTTTTATTTAGCTCAGCTTATTAAGATCAAAGTGGGCTGTATCTGGCCCACAGTACAAAATGAGTTTGACATTCCTGCTTCAGACCATCCTGCTATCTGCACACAGAGGTCTGAGGGATCCTTCAGTAATGGTGACACTACAAAACTAACTTGTTCCAGATGTGAACCTAACTTGGAGGTTAGGTTCACAGTGTAAGAGACCATGCTGCTGTACTGTAAGACGTGTGCCACCTCTATAGTACAGAAAACCCAGGGCTAATCTTGAAATTACCTGGATAAAATAAATGAATAATAAATGAATAATAAATATTGACTTTCAAGCTTGAGATAGCAATAAATTACCACACCTATTTCCCATTTTCCTAGCAACTCAATAACAGTTGTTCCAATTATTGCTATAGCGATGTTAAATTTCCGTAGAGGTCTACGTCAGGCTGTGGCTTGGGCCACTTTTATCAGCACAGAGTGGGCTATAGCACAGGCTTATCAATCAGGCACCAGCCATAGCTGGTTCCCTGAAGACTGACACTATAATCCATAGTTTTCAGTTATGAGAGGTGTATTCACATGCTGTTGCCATACTCTATACCACAGGTGTCGAACTCCAGGCCTCGAGGGCCGGTTTCCTGCAGGTTTTAGATGTGTCCTTGATCCAACACAGCTGATTTAAATGGCTAAATGACCTCCTCGACATGTCTTAAAGTTCTCCAGAGGCCTAGTAATGAACTAATCATTTGATTCAGGTGTGTTGACCCACGGTGAGATCAAAAACCTGCAGGACACCGGCCCTCGAGGCCTGGAGTTCGACACCCCTGCTCTATACCAACTGGTAGCTGTAAATAAACCTTGATAAATAGCACAGTAACTATCTGGTTAAACTTGAAGACATTCAGTAGATTGCTGGTGGTCAAAGGACCATAGCACTTTTTTTGTCCTCTGGGCAGGCATGTCCCAGTAGCTCTGATGTTACGTGAAATTAATAAATTGCAGTGAATAAAAAGTAACAGTAACTGTATTTCCACAGTCAAATCAACCCATAAAACCTTCACACCCTAGAAGTAGCTCTGAGTATTGCACCTTATGAATGGTGGCTATCTTGATCCTATATTTCTCTTTTTGTTCCTTTTATTAAACTTTTATTTTCTTATAAAGTAGTACGCTTAAGTTTAAGCTATACCAATAGAGCAGCTTGCTAACATTTATGTGTGGGACCTGTAGCCAAATAGAAAAGAAGACAGTTGGAGGAAGGGAGAAGGAAGAGGGCACAGTAAAAAGAGGAGTAATTCAAAGCCACAGGTTTAGTTTACCAGTCATGGCAGCCAGACGGCAGGAAAGCTGCTGCATTAGATCACTCTGCCAGATAGGAGACGGAGAGAGTTTTTCTTTTTTTTTTAATTATTCGTGTGTGTGTGTGTGAGAGAGAGAGAGAGAGAGAGAGAGAGAGAGAGTGTGTGTGCGTGTGTGTGTGTGTGTGTGTGTGTGTGTGTGTGTGTGTGTGTGTGTGTGTGTGTGTGTGAGTGAGTGTACAAGAGTGCTACAGAGTTGTTGGGTTAGATTGCCCAGTCAGATAAGTCTGCAGTTCCCATATGGGAGTAGGGAGGTAACAGGTAACACTAGAATAAGTGGTCCTCCTGGAATAAATAAAGGCCTCTCTTCAATAAAAAGGGAAGGGAAAATGGGAAGGCAATTGAAACATTTACAGAGCCAAGGTGATCTGATGTGGGAGCTTGTATCAGCTGTAAACATGAGAAAAAACAATCTTAGACATAGAGCCACAATCAATATTTGTGTTCTGTTTTGCCAGGTCATAGCTGACATGAGTAATTTAAGTTTTCAGGTAGTCTGAGCAGGGACAAAGTGATCACACCTACTGCCCATCATAGAAAAGAAGCAGTGTGTAAGATGAGGCTCTGGAGTTTGAGAGTTTAGAAGGATGTTTTAGTCAACACAGACATACAAAATGATTTCCTCAAACTTTGCCCTGTTGATTCACATAATTATTATTTGCTAGAAGTGTATTCATTATTAAACTAGCTCTATCTCCTTTCTTCATTAATTTAGTTTCAACTATTGTGAAGGAGAAAATTTGGTAGGGCTCCATTCCAAGAAGCAACTCCAAGCATAAAATAAGACTGAGTTCATTAACCCTAAGATCAGCAACTGAGTTTTAGGTTCCACAACAGTTGCTCACCTCCAATGCTGTTACTCACCATGGCAATGGGTAAATCAAGAGCAGTCTCCATTTTAATCCAGTGGACTGGGGGAGTAAGAACACATGTTAACACCTAACATGATATTTACCTTAAAGAAAGAGGGAAGAGTCATTTTAATCACTTTGGGCCATTCTGTCATCATCATACACTGAACAAAAATGTAAATGCAACACTTTTGTTTTTGCTCCCATTTTTCATGAGCTGAACACAAAGATCTGAAACATTTTCTACATACACAAAGAATCCATTACTCTCAAATACTCTTCACAAATCTGTCTAAATCTATGTTAGTAAACACTTCTCCTTTGCCGAGATAATCCATCCCACCTCACAGGTGTGGCATGTCAAGGTGCTGATTAGACAGCATGAATATTGCACAGGTGTGCCTTAGACTGCCCACAATAAAAGGCCACTCTCAAATGTGCAGTTTGATCACACAGCACAACACTACAGATGTCCGCTACCAAAAGCCGTCTCCAAAGGTGATTCAGAGAATTTAGCAGTACATTCAATCGGCCTCACAATCACAGACCACATGTAACAACACCAGCCCAGGACCTGGTGTGGTCAGTCATCATAACCTACTTGAGTTGGCAAATGCTCGTATTTGATGGCGTCTGGCACGTTGGAGACGCAGACATCGTGTGGGTGAGCGGTTTGCTGACGTCAGCGTTGTGGATCGAGTGGCCCATGGTGGCGGTGGGGTTCTGGTATGGGCAGGCGTATGTTATGGAGAATGAACACAGATGGATTTTATTCGTGGCATTTTTGAATGCACAGAGATACCGTGACAAGATCCTGAGGCCCACTGTTGTGCCATTCATCCACAACCGTCACCTCATGTTGCAGCATGATAATGCATATTGCAAGGATCTGTATACAGTTCCTGGAAGCTGAAAACATCCCAGTTCTTGCATGGCCAGCATACTCACCAGACATGTCACTCATTGAGCATGTCTGGGATGCTCTGGTTTAGCGTATATGACAGTGTGTTCCAGTTCCTGCCAATATTCAGCAACTTCGCACAGCTATTGAACAGGAGTGGACAAACATTCCCCCACAATCAACAACCTGATCAACTCTATGTGACGAAGATGCGTTGCACTGCATTAGGCAAATGGTGACCATACCATACTGACCCTCCCTCCCCAAACAGCAATATTTATGCAGTCTAATCAGCACGTTGACATGCCACACCTGTAAGGTGGGATTATCTTGGCAAAGGAGAAGTGTGTTTACTAACACAGATTTAGACAGATTTGTGAACAATATTTGAGAGTAATGGGTCCTGTAGAAAATGTTTCAGATCTTTGAGTTCAGCTCATGAAAAATGGGAGCAAAAACAAAAGTGCTGCATTTATATACAGATTATTTATATATTCTTCATATCTGTGGTCATCATTCACCGAACTTGAATTTTCATTAAATAAAGCTGGAATCCTCATTTTGCATTTGATTTTCTTTGATAGCAACTTTATGAATGAGCAAATGGAAATGGAGTGTCAGTAAGCTCGTTCAGATGCAGCAGGAGAGGAGTCTCTGACCCCAGTGACTGAATCAGAGTTTAAGTTAACTTTGCAACAGAATTTCCCCCTCTTCTCAGGGTTAACAAACTCAGCGATGCTGCTTCCTGTTACAACGCTCAGGACAGTGTTGGCAACAATCATCAAGACTGGAGGCTCTCTAATGACTTTACACCACACGTTTTTGAAAAAATGTCAGAGCAGCCTTAAAACCACTTGAGAGGGGCTGAAAGCATTCTTTGGCAAATCTGTGTACAAGGTATGTCTCCAGGATCCAGGTCTACTGGGTGGCAAAGATAAGGGTGTTAGTTATAGCTAATTCAATGTGTCGAGACAGCTTCTTTGAGACTAAGCAATCCATCAAAGTAACAAACAATCGGGATATCTGTGATGAGCAGAAAAAGAATGATACCCTCTGGAAGGTGAGACCTCTACCTTAAACAGATTGCAACAAGGCTCCCTCAATGTGGCAAGACTGTATGCCTGTGTAGATGAGGAAATGATTCCCAGTACATGCCAGTCTCCTGTACAGCAGGGTGTGCCAGGGAAACCAAATCTTGCTCGCTAGTCCCAATGATTTACAAGGACTAGATTACCTTCACTGACCACCGGCTGGGAAATTGAGGGAATGCAGTTGCTCGGATGTCACAGTCTTTTCCAAGAGGAACCTGGAATACTGGATATGCTTTAAACAAAAGGTCTCCTGGGAAAAGGGACCAGTATAAAAAACAGAATCCCTCTATTGTGCAATACACCAAGATGACAGATGATGTCAAATTGCAAAAACAAGAAGCTTTCAGCAGGTTTTAGTATTTTGACGCTAAGCTAAAAAATA
This sequence comes from Perissodus microlepis, assembly GCF_051167445.1. Taxonomy (NCBI): domain Eukaryota; kingdom Metazoa; phylum Chordata; class Actinopteri; order Cichliformes; family Cichlidae; genus Perissodus; species Perissodus microlepis. The sequence goes on from NC_140477.1 coordinate 33,806,149, forward strand.
CTCCCAACAAGGTGACCAGTAATTTTGAAGTGATGCGCACAGAGTACACTGAAAAACAGAGCCCAATGATGATGTCAAAAAATATGGGGCACTTCATTTGTCATACGATCATGGAGACAACACACATCGCAGTGAATGAGAGTTTATGACATGTTTTTGTGTGTCTTTGACACACAAAATGCTTCCTGCCATACAATGCATGATCAATTGTTAATGTCATGTGTAACTACAAACGAAGCTTCAGGTGTCCTGTAGGTGTGCAGAATGCAGTTTAATCAAAAAGCTCCCCTAAGAGATCTTATTTGTTAAGTATTACTTTGATGTTAAGCTTTAGTTCCTCTTGCTGTACACCTAGGATGATATATAGCGCTCTCTTCCCTCCTATTCTTGCCAGACCATTTGTTTATGTTCTGTGTTTGTTCCGCATGTTTTCCTAGCTGCCAGTGGTTAGTGGTTTTGATTCCTGTTTATGTGAAATTTACCTCAGTCAATAAATAACTTACCCCCTCTTTTTAAACATTGTCTGCTTCCATGTCCGGCATTTCAGCCTTCTCTCCACCACATATTAACTTATAAGCAATCAAAGGATGCGTGACATTATTAAAGAGCACAATTAGATTGAAATTTAGATTAACTGTTAGTGGGAAAGAGAAATGATGTACTAATTGACTACTCGAGTTCATGCAGGTGACACAAAGTGAACAAGGAAAATCAGACCCTAAAAAGTTAACATGGTGCAGATGTCGTCTCTATTCCGTTGAGGCATTTCACCGATTTGTCCCACACAGGGCGGCACTTCAGTTAACATATGGATCACAGCTTGTGTAACATTGCAAACACATTGTTGACTGGAAGAACTGCTGGGAAAGTAACAACAACTGAGAAAAAGCTACGGAGATCAAAGCTGGTCATTTTTATTAGACACACATAAAATTCATGTTTAATTTTTTTATTAATATAAAAGTTTTTACATTTAAAAACAAATGAAAAAATGAAGTTCTAATGTTCTCATGTATGGAAACAGTTTCCCTGTTTATGATGGTTATGTTGGAAAAGAATGTACTGCACCTGCAAACTGTCACTTGGTTTCAGTTTACTGAACTATCAAATTTAATACTTCAGAACAAAGTCACAGATTTGTTCAGGTGACTGTTTGACAGGCTGATGTTAGTCTGATAACAGAAAGCAAAACCCTGATCTGTTGCTTCATACAACATGCAAAAACTGCACCAACACTGACAGGCAAGAAAGGTATGCCACCGTAACCAATACATTAGTCAGACAGCACTATGACTTTTGTTTTTCTGAGATGTGAGCCAAGCCGCAACATGAGTTCTAAATACTTTTTCCTTATGAGGTTATGCAATGAAAGTTCATAAGAGAAGCCCAAGTAAATATGTAACTAATAAACTTATTAATTTTGGACTCTGTGACTTTGTGCTTAGCAGCCATGACAATTTCTGGATAACCACCAGTACATAAAGAAAACTGCCATAAAGAGTGATTCTTACTGCATGGCTTTTCAGTCCAGACTGAAATACACCAGCGTTGGCTTTCCAACACAAATCTGTGATGCATTCATGGTCCTCAAATGTTGGAAGCTCATTTCATAAGGATGACATTGTGGCTTTGGGTAAATTATCTCAACAACTATTGGATGGATTTCCAAGGAATCTACTGTGAACACAAGTTTCATTGGTTTAATTAGATTTCGTGATAAGTTGGAGCACTTGTTTCGTGAGGGGGTGAGTCCCACTACACTAATGACAGCATAATGTAGAAAAACTGTAGAGATTGTGTTCTCTGGAAATACATCAAAGAAGAAAAGTAGTCCTGTTTCTACAAAGAGATCACTATTGAATTTCCTGTAATTTTATATTGCTTAGACACAGACTAAATTCCAGTCACCTTTACTATATTGTGAAAGTTGAGAGACATATCTCAAATTACTGTAACTGACAGAAAAGAATTTCCAAAATACAATAGTCAAAATTCATGTTGGTGGTTTCAAGAATAGGCATGTCTTTTCACCAAGGCATCGCCAGTGTCTACTGCAACTAAAATTGCAGTATTCAGAATTATATGTATACACAGAGTGTTTAATCCTGTTTTTCACAGTTAATTCAGTTTTATTTATATATGCCAAATCATAACGATAGTTGTTCAAGGTGATTTAAATTGTAAAGGCCCTACAATAACAAAGAGAAAATTTCAAAAATCAGATGACCCCGTATGAGCGAGCACTTAGTGAAAGTGGGAACAAAAAACTCCCTTTAAACAGAACGAAACCTCCAGCAGGACCAGGCTTAGGTTAGGGGTGAGGGGAGTAAGACAGGACACTCTGTGGAAGAGAGCCAGAGATTAATAATAATTAATGACTGAATGCAGAGTACAGATCTGTAGAGAGTGAGAAGAGGTGAGGGATGAAGACAAATGCAGTCCATCATGGGAAGCATAGGCCGATTGTAATGTAACTAAGGGAGGGTTCAGGGTCACCTGATCCAACCATAACTGTAAGATTTATCAAAAAGTGTATTTGTACAGCTGTCTGTTCCATCAGTGTAGTGGCTGTCATCTCATACTTACTATAAATACAGAGCTGCAACCTGAAAAATATGTTTTGGTTTACTTTTGCCAGTTTTGCATTGGACTCCTAACACTCGCATAACGCAAGTGACAAACGCTCAACACAGTAGCTGACAGTAGCTTCAGTGCTGACCATTTAATACATGCACAAACACAGATTCATTTTGATTGTGTCATTATAGAAGAACAGGTCTGGCTCTGTTGGATTGTTTTGTTGTTTTAAAAATAATTATTAATGCTGTATTTTTCATTTTAATATTAGTAGCATTTTTTTAAAGCAGCTGTAGCTGGGTTGATAGGGCTGCGTGATTCAAGCAGAGTCCTGCTTGCAACTAAAAGGAAGAGAACTATAAAATTGTTCCGTTGGTCTGTAACGGCATTAACTGCATAAGGCATACTTTCACACAAAGGGTCAGATTAAGCAACAGGCTACAAAGCACTTGCTGAGAACAGGAGAAATATACAATAGAAAGGAAAAGGGTGTAGTCTGTGGAGAATTAAATGGGAATTTAGAGTGACAAAACAGTAGGCAATCAACAGTAGAGGTAAATGCAGAAGGAAGGGTGTAATGTACAAGGTTAAATTATGTTGTGTAGCCATGGCCCTTGAGGACAGACAGGAAGGGATATATTAAAATTTCCTCTCCCAACAACCTGAGAAAAAGGTTTCATTTCTTTGAGTAGTAAACAGTAATGTTTAAGGAATAATTTGAAAAATCTCAATATCACCAATTTGTTCTGGCCATGTCAACAAAAACTGGCCTTGTGGTCTTCATCAGAATATGAGACAAAAAAGAGCTAATGTCATTTATATAAAGCAGGTGATTGGCTTAAAGAGTCACATAGTGATTCACAGTAATTCACCTCCTAATCTCATGGAAAAACACATTCTCCTTCTTTCATGCTTCATCTGAAGATAAGCAAAACACTTAAAGTGACAGCAATCCCAAATCCATCCCTGCACAAGCTGATTCTTGTGCCAGTTAAGCAATCCAGCTAACACTAGCTATCTGGGATCTGTTGCATTACCCTCAACGGAGGTGTGTTAGTGGGATGAATGGTGTTAGAAAAGGCCAATCACATAGAAAGCCAGCATTAGACTTTAGAACTACAATTGGCCCTATTACACATCTTGGAAACAAAGGGCAACCACAATGGAAATATGGCACCAGTAACAACAACAGTGAGCTTTTAAGTCACAGACATGTTTGAACCTGGGCTCATTTTGATCTGTCCTATACACATAACATTTAATTTATATTTCAATCATTTGATTGACAAAATCATACATGTCAAAAAATGGGCCTAGAAAACAGAGTAAAGGGAAAAATAAAGAATCGCCAACACTGACCTCAAGGAAAAAGGATGAAAGTAATGAGCTCATCTCAGCTTAATAACTATGTCATTTCCACCTTCTACACGTTCACAGGAGTAGCAGGCTTCCTCTGGGGGTATAGGAGGGTCACAAGTCGGAGCCAGCACCTAGAGTGTGTTAGCATTGAGACCATGTACATGATACAAAGTATCAACATGTGGCACCAGGAACATTCTTTAGGTATACTTTGAATTTGAAATGGCCAATCATGGTCAGTAGGTTTTGTTTGATACATAATACATCAATACATCAAATGGATGACTAGCTAGCTAAAGAGCCACTTCAGCTAGACATATACATGTGTGGATTATATTAGAATTAACTTTAATATTTAAAACCTTTTTGTGGTTCTTTTGAACCTTTCTGAAACAGATGCAGTGGGTGTTAAAACGGCTGAGTTTCAGCAACCATTGTGTCTTTTTTTCCTTTCACTCACTTCCTGTCATTCAAGATGAGCAGCACCATAGTATCCCTAATGTAAAGAAATTATGGATTTCCACTTTGATATGCTCAGGGTACATGCAGGAATTATGGGGAGCTGTAGCTCACAGGTGTACACACGGGGACTCACACACACAAACTACACCCTTTTTGGCTCCTACCTCAAAGCACACTGTGCGCTGTCGATCTTACGTGCTGCACAACTTTCTAACAACGTTTATAAGCGCTACAGTGACTCAGTATCGTATCTTTTGGAACAAAGTGCCATTAACAGGCTCGCACTACCTGGTTTACCTACTAATGCTAAAAGATATTTCTATAACTTAATTATTAAGTGATATGAAATGTAAGAAATAAATCTCAGTTTGCATGTACGCTTAGCTCTTGTTTTATTTGCTTAGTTTGGCAGGATGCCATGCAGGTCTTACTTGGAATCAATGAGATTTATCGCTGCATGTCATTACCCTGGCCCGTACCAAAGAAAAATTAAAGTGCAAGTTGCTTAAACAACAGCATTTGTTTAGTTGCATGAATCTGTCCTTTGTTATTTTATAGCAGCTCTAGAATTGGCTTTTGAGTGATGCCATCCACACACAGTCAAAGAGTTGTTTTCCAACTTTGTAGAGTTCTTCAGAGGGTCTGAACTTTTAATTTCATCTGACAATGTTGGTACTGTTGTTTGGTTTCTTCAAGGCTTAACAAGCATTTAACCACCTGGTTGACTCGTGTCCTTAACCACTCTGTACTTATGTAATGAAGTGAGAAAAACAGGAAATGGAAGTGAAAAAATTACATCTAGTGGAAACGAGCAAAAATGTGTAAGTTTAGAGTGGAAACTAGTTAGCATACCATCTACTTCTGGTCCTTTATCTCACGTTTGTTTAAATAACATAAACAATGGGTCTTTTTTTTTTCCCTCCAAGCATCCCACATAGCCATAGCTGTTCTTACATGCAAATCTGTAATAAAGATTACAGCCAGCAAGAAGTTAATGCAGGTTAATGCAAGTTAAGTTAATTGCCTTTGTTTGCATTCTACATTTTAAATTTTTAGGACTTCTGTTGAACTATAAGAACCATGAAGATAAAAGGCTGCTAAAAAACTTATGCTAAACCAGGATGTCATTTGATCACTACAGAGATAGAGGGTGCAATTATTTCGAGTCAGACCTTAAGAGATCTAAAACAAAAAGACGCTGTCTTACATGCTGATGTTGCCCAAAAGGGCAGTGAGGATCAGGCCTTTAATTCAGTCTATTAATCTGTTGAAATTAAAATTAAAGACAGAAGAAGAACAAAACAAGGCAGTCATTGACACCAGGACATTAGGTCATAGAAGTTAATAGAGGACACTTTGAATTTCAAGATCCAGTTCTTTTATCGGCCACATGAATCGAAAAGCTAAATTTGAATATTTTTTTTTAAATCAAGGGGGTTCTGGAGTATAAAGAGATGCAATAAAAATAACTTTTATTAGAGAGCTAAAATGTGGGAAAACACATGGAGAAATGGAGTTATGGTCTGAGCACGTGTAGTGGCCTGTAGAACTGTTTTACTCCTCCTTGCTGATGAACAGATGATAGTTGCTGCTGAAGGCCTATAGGTTTTTGGACAATGGCATATATTTTCTGTATTTGACCTCCATACGCATCTACATTGAATTTTACATCAAACATCCAGACTTTCAGATGTAATTCAAGGGGTTTTACAGAAGTACAGCATTAAGTATTCCTTTTCAAACTCCTTAAAATGAAGCTGAAAGCCTACACCTCATTCATATCTTGGTTCACATCCACTATGAATGTGCACAGAGTCAAAATTATCATATTTTTCTTTCACTAGTACATTTTCATTAAAGAAAAATTGAATATGCAGCTATTTCATTTCTGTGCACAAATTGGTGAATGAAGCCCAGTGGACCAAAATACAAAGAAACCCTTGTAACAAATGTTAACATAAGGGAGCTGCTTTAAGGGTCTCAAGAAGCATTTGCTACACAATATCAAACATTTAGTTATGTCAGTAGGCCACTGACCTGAGGTGTTATTATGTAACAGGGCTAAGCAATCAGATATTAATATTCTGTATATTAATATTCTGTTAATTTTGGACATTTGAAGAATAAAATAACACTCCCAAACTGTAGAAATAAAGTAAAAGGCTTCAGTAATGTGTGTGTGTGTGGATGTGTATGCGCCAGCCTGTCTGCACCTGTCAACCTGTTTAGCAAGTTCTAGCAAAAGATTCAAATAAGACTAATTGCACATTTGACATCTTAATAAAGTTACATCCTGTTCTCTGGATCCAGGGTGGTTTACTGCTTCTGCTATTGTTAACAATGCCAAGAACAGTCACTTAATATAACCCTTTAAACATGAAAGGCAACGGTTTTATAGCTTTTAAAGATTTTCAGAATTATGTGACATTTTTGTGTTGTACATTATTGTTACTTACATTGTAAGTTTTTGAATAAATTCTCCTTTATACATTATACATATACAATTATTCAATTATTCAATTATTCAATTAATTTCATAGACTGTGTCCAGTAATTCAACAAAAATTATCCAAGTTTTGTTCCAGCACCGTACTGTAGTAGTAGCAGTTGTGGCAGTGGAGCACACCCAAGGTCATATTTTAATTGTCGATTAAGTGCGTGTGCGTGTGTGTGTGTGTGTGTGTTCGTGAGAGAGAGAGAGAGAGAGAGAGAGAGAGGAATTCCTTTAGTACACAATGCACCTGGTGACTAAGCTAAAAAGCATTTTTGCTATGCTTTCATCAAGCCAGCATGTTTTCTTTATGGATCATTATCTGTCATTTTGTTTTTTCTGCAGTGACTTTGCTACTGATAATATCTAGTCCAGCGGTCCCCAACCCCCGGGCCTCGGACTGGTACCGGTCCGTGAGTCGTTTGGTACCGGGCCGCGAGAGTTGAGGCTCAGGTGTGAAATGTATAGTTTTCAGGGTTTTTATCGGTTTTCAGCGTTATTTTGTTATCGTTTTTATCGTTTACTCGGTTTTCCTGGGTCTTTTCACGTGTGTTATGAATAAACCTTCTTTTTTCGGTACCAGTACTAGTTTTATTTTGTTGTATTTATCCGCGACACCTTAAAGGCCGGTCCATGAAAATATTGTCGGGCATAAACCGGTCCGTGGCGCAAAAAAGGTTGGGGACCGCTGATCTAGTCCTCTCCTGAGTTTATTTTCTTTGCACTTACTGTCTCTAGTTGCCTTTCATGACACAAGAAGTTGCTCCCCTCCCTCCCCCTTTTCCATAATTATCTTCATATTCTGCACTGTTGTCCTTGCCTGTGTCGAGTGTTTTTTTGTCACATTGTCAGATACATTTTCAAGTTTTATTTACTCTGAGAAAGTTTTCCACCACCGCCCAGTTTCTCACGCAGAGTTACCCCCACAACACCAAACACCACAGTCTAACCTGGGCGTGAGCAATACGTAACCAAAGCGTATTAACGACTTATGTAAAAAACACAATCCGCAACCGTCCATACAGGTTAAATTTTCAAAATGTGCATTCAAGAGAATCATGCAAATAGAAATGCAAAGATTTTATGGAGCATCTTCCAGAGGTTTAGCAGTTATATGCAGGAAATTATCCATGTACTGTAAATTTAGTTAAGACTATGGTTTGCTTTACATTAGAGTCAGCCTCAAGTCAGCCTCTTACTTAAGGCTGTAGGACGGGAGTCAACGTTATTATTTATCACAACTTCATCATTTTAATAATCCTCTGAGGTCTCAGTTTTCATAGTTGATAAACCTAAACTTTATATTTTGGAAAAAGGCAACACAGACAACTTTTGTTTTTTTTATTTTTTGGGGAAAAAATACTAAGACTTTGGAAAAATGAATACAAACAAAATTTACACATTCTGATTACGCAGAGTTACGGTTCGGGCTACTACTAACTTAAATTTTAGAGGGTTCATCATAGCAGTAAAAAGTCAATGAAGAAAAATCCTCTAATGGCAAAACAGAAATTGATTTATTTATATAACTGGTATTGGTAAGCAAATGATAAAGAACGATAACTCTTTATTGCCCCTGAACAGTCATACCTAGTACAGCAGTAAAATGAAATGAGAGGAGCAGTAAACCCGCTGCATCTGTGTTCACCGCCAACTTAAAGCTGATGTGAATAAATGATGGTAAAGTGGATGTCCTGTTGTCTTTTTTTCTGTTCTATCACCTCTCATTGCTCATTGATTACAGCCTCCTGACCACAGCAACTATATGTCAAATGCCAAGAATCCAATCAGTCAGCATCATATCACAGGCTATGATTCATGTAACACAGGATGGAGATTTCACGAAATTAAAGCAGTTTGCACTGGGTGAAGTTCAGGCCAAATTCCCTGCAACGTAAACTATAAGAAGGAATATGCAGGAATATAGTGTTGGTAAGGTCTTGGCTAACATGATTACTGGGATATGCAGCCAAGCTTTATGACATATGGCAACAGGGCTTGACGGAGTACTCTAAACAAAGGACAGAAAATGCATTTGTATCTTGTATTTTATTTATTTATATAAAATAGACGACCCCTGTATTTGAAATGCAAACAATGCAATGTACACAAGACTTTTACATACTTCTACAAACATGACCCTTGCTCATAGAAAGCGTCTAATTGTTGAGGTTTGTTGTAACATAAAGCACATTAAAGCGAATGCTGTTGTAATTTGGTGCTATTTAAATAGAACTGAAGTAGAATTAATTTAATTCTGCTTCACTGAATTTACATGCAGATTTTTTCCCTGGTTGAGCTTTTAAGACATCCAATTAAAATCACTCCATTGCCTACTGACTAACTGCCCTTGAATAAAACACAACATGGGAATGGAATGACATCATCCTCATGAGATTTAGACAGGGAAAGCAATTTTCTTTTATTTTGTTTGGAATTGGAGCTGGACAGCAGTTTTTTGCCATCCTTTAATTTATAATTGTCTTCTTGAATCGCAGCTTCAAATACAGCTTTATCCTTAAACATCCCATTTTGTCATTGCTATCAGTATATAACAATAAAATATCCTTGGCCTTAACTCTTGACTGGAGATGAACTCTATTTTAAATTACTGATAGATTTGCTGAAAAATTCCATTAACTGATACACATCTGAATGTCAGCTATTTACTGATTGGCAAAGGGAATGGAGCTTGAGGTGATGGGAAGGATGCTGAGATAGAGATGCAGGTTCAAGAAGCAGAAAGAGATCATCATTGAGTCATTAACCTTGGGCCCCACCAACCCACATGTTCACACACCCATTCACAGCTGCAACGCTGGTCCTTATTGGTGGACAAGGATGAGGTATCATGCATTGTTTCCTTCTTGTTGATAAAATAAGAATCATTTATTTCCGATGGCTTTAGCCAAGGAATTGGCTAGGAATTAGTTAAATTTAATGTAGCAGGCTCACAATATTACAGCCTCATTTGTGAAAATACAACATTATGGAGCAAAAGTTTGCTATAAAACTAGGCTCCAAGTGCATTTATGTTATTGTATTTCCCCACATGACTGATTTGTATCGAACCATTACACATGAACTCTCCAAAGAGACACAATGAAAATACACACATGCAGCATGTCTATTCATACATCCCCACAGGTATAGAAAAACGTCAGCTGCCTTACAAAAGTATTGGGCCACATTCCTGCCAAAATGCATTTTTCCTAATCTGTGTTACTTTATTTGTCAGAAGTCTGTATTTTCTTGTTCTTTATTGCAATTTAATGACCAAAAATTGCATTATATACCTGGATAAACCCAAAGTAGCACAGCTGCTTAAAACTGCATCATTAACATGGTGAATTTCCTTTGGCTCTGGCTAAAACCAAAAATACCTCTTTGCAGGAAAATCCTATAAAACAGTCAGACCAAACCTTGCCACCCATGTATGCATACATCCACAAAAATGTGTTTCTCTGGCTCATTGAGAACTATACGCTGTGGCTCAGTTTGGTTATTGTTATCTTGTCATTTCAATCTATAAACCAGAAGGAGCAGAGCGTTTCTTTGGTGCAGCTGAACGCTTTGTCAACTGCTGATGAGGCAGAAACACTTAAAAAAACATATGTGAGCAGCTTACTTCCCAGACATATGTAGTTAATGGCCAAAAACTCGAAGGGTAAGTTGAGAAATAAAGTCACCCTGTTGCAGCCGCCTACGAACAGACATATGCGAAGACTTAATCTGCTACATAAACATCAAACTGAATTAGCCATAGCTAATTCTTCTTACTGGAAAACATTTCTCAGTGGGAAGGGGTATGCACTAGAGATGGACCGATCCGATATTACGTATCGGTATCGGTCCGATACTGACCCAAATTACTGGATCGGATATCGGCGAGAAATAAAAAATGTAATCCGATCCATTAAATATCAAAAAAGCACCCCACAAAACTTGCTACACGGCGTAACTCGGCTCATAACCGTAGCACGTTGCAGCAGTATGCATCACGTGATAGAGCGGCTGTGTGTATTTGTAGCCTTGCTAGCAATCCAGCATTTCATCTCCGAGGAAGTTTTCCCAGAGAGAAGTAAAGCAAGTGTGTAAGTTCATCTCTGAATGTTTGTAAAGCATTCCCACGTTAAGCTTAACAACCGATATATGGAGCGACTGCCTCTCTCTCTCTCTCTCCCCTACTGCTACTTCAATCGTGAAACTGCTTAATGATCAGCTGATCGGCTTTTCTGTCGTGAGTCCGTCTCTCTTCTTCGTTTTTGGCCCACTTCTCACCAGAAAGAGGAAACCAGCGGCTGAACAACAGCAGCACTATTAAGCTTGATAATCTGTTGTTAGAATTTATTTATTATTACTTTCTACACCAGGATCTTTTTCTAGCTGACGGCTGGTAACTGTGCAGGGGCGGATCTAGCAAAGTTTAGCCAGGGGGGCCGATAGGGCATGAACAGGGAAAAGGGGGCACAAAGACATACTTTTCTTTCTTATTCTCATTTAAAATGTCTAGCTTTTAATAAATAATTATCTGACTCTTACACCCAAAGTTTTAATCTGATGTAAAATATATAGAAGTCCATTACTGTATATAGTAACTGTTAAGTCTAATATACCCTAGTAAGCTATAGTACTTTTTCCTTTGGGAAAGTACCATCTGTGAATTCTGCAATTCTGTTGAAGAAAGATGTTGAATCTATTTAATTATTCTTGAAAAATAAATTATTTCTGTGCATTTTTTCCACACTGCATCAAATTAAATTTGATTACATCGATTAAGCATCATGAGGTGGAGGGTGGGGGGTGGTTCCCTATTTGTTTTTGCTGGGAGCTTGCAACCCTATTAGTTAGGTTGCTTAATATTTCTGCTAAGTACTCTTTAAAATACCAGAATAGGGAGGATGGAGTAGGTTTAAGTTTATTAGATTGATCAGTGTTGCTGAACTATGAAATATTTTGGGCACAGTGTATTTTTTACATACAGGTATAACAGAATAGCTTTAGTGTTGTTATTTATTTAAACTTGAGTATAAACTTATACAAAATGCAGCAAGATATTAAAAAAAAACGTTTTATTGATTAAAAAACACACTATATCGGATTCATATCGGTATCGGCAGATATCCAAATTTATGATATCGGTATCGGACATAAAAAAGTGGTATCGTGCCATCTCTAGTATGCACGCACATTTGTATTTGGAGAGCGATCAGAAAACGACATGACTAAGTCTTATGTGTCACATACATTTTCTTAGGTCACAACAGCTTTCAAATGTTCAGTTTCCACTTGGAAATCATTACATTTCAACTGAATCCCTGTGAACCCAAACTAGTAAAACATGCATATTCTTTAATTTGGGCTTTTTTAAATATTAGCAGATAATCTTGGAGCTGCTGACACTTGCAGGATCAGCCAATGGCCAAAACCTTATTAGCTACCTGTATAGTAGAAATCCTACAGCCTTATTTTAGGAATTTCTCTTTCAAACATTTTTCACTGCATGAGAAGGAAGCATATGTTTTCTTAGTCACAGACTGGCTTCAGTAAAATACTAAGATTGGGGTTTTGCTGATGCATTTGCACCTGCAGGAAGTTAATTTCCCAGGCAAAGACAGCTGACAACAAGTGTATAACCAAAAAGGAAAAAAAGACAAAGGAAATATTAACCACATTTCCAAAGGGAGCTATATTTGCGCTGTATTCGTCAGACTTCATCATTTCAGATGAGTATTGAATATCCTCACTGGGATTTGTGCTTACATTCCAGTGGTGGAACTGCAACACTTATTTCTAGCCAGACACTTTTCTCTTGAACTAAACTTGAGCAATAAAATCTTCAATCTACCACATTTAATATCAGATTTTATTGCTCTCAAGTTTTGGCAACACTGTGCTATTTGTCAGCTGTTTTCTTGGGTCAGTGCTGTTTGTAGATGCAGCCTTTGTAGATAAATGTATGTTCACCTTCTGCCCATAATAAGCAGTAGCATTTTTGGTTTGTCTCCAGAAAAGAAATGGTTTTGGACGTTGCACTAAATGGTTTGATAATTGGCTGTTTCTGCGCCATAATGAAACGGTTTGGCTCATGATGTTCAGTAAAGCTCGCCTGCCATCATAAAGTGGGAATTGATGGAGGATAAATGTGTGGGGGGCCTACACTGAAGATTTTATTGTGTTTCATTACATTCAGCAAAAAGAGGGACAGACAACAACTGAGAAGTTAAAAGTGATGCGTCCTGGCAGAGAAACCAATAAGAAAAGTACATTTTAAATATGCTTCACCAGCAGCAACATCAGTCAGTAAATGATCATTTGAAGGGAGATCGTAAAAGTTAAAACCAGCCAATGAAAATGAAAGAAACAGTACCCTAAGGTAAACCTGTAGATCATAAAACTTGGGTCTGTTTTATATTAGTTTGCTTTTTATAAGCAGCAGCTACTGTGTATCCACAGTCTTTATTTTTAAGAGCGTAAAAGCTGTTCTTGGCACTTAAAAATGGCACACTCAGCAGAAAGAGGAGTATGGAAGAACTGATGTGTGATTATTGATATTAGACCAAGACTGTGGTCTTCAATTCCCTGTACAGCCAAAATCGACCAATAAAGAAACCTCTAAATAAGCATTAGGTGTGTAGCTACAGCCTGATGTGACAAAAGCAAAAAAACACACCATGAAGTGGCAGCAAAGTCTTTTCTATTATTGTAAGGTTACTGTATAATATAGAGAGAGATTTGGCTTGATATAAATAAAAGTGAATTGAATTTAACTGAACTTTTTCATAGACAAGAAAACTGAAATAGGCCTCCAGCACTTAAAGACTAAACTATTACAGTTTTGTACAATCCAAGATTGTTTAGCTGAGTAACAATTGTGTAGAAATTACTTTCTTAAACATTTTAATGTTCAATCCATTTTACAGATCACATATGAGACCAAACTGGACATGCTGGTCTGTAATATAAAAAATACTACTTCAAACGCTCAGTTTTTCACAGTAATGTATAGACACTTGTGAAAATGTTATTTTTCATGACTGCATGTGTTCAGAACAGATAACAGGCATGATAACATCAACTAAAGTATTGATATTTTACTGTTTTGATTGATAAAATTCATTTATTCATTTTAGGACCATATGCCTAATACTCCATGAAGTGATTTTTGATCATTGAACATCAGTGCACCTGTGTATGTCTTTAGAGCAATTATTGTATTGTTATCTTTATAACTGCAAAAATCATCCACTTACCGTAAATTATTAATTTTGAAATGAAATGCCATTCCCCATAACTAAAGATGTTGTCAGGTGATCAAATATCTATTTAAGTTTTCATTACTACAGTGTTTCTCATAGCTTTCATCTCTTTTGCTTGTACAGCATAATCCTGTGTCTGTGCCTTTTGTTTGTTAGGCTTAATAACCGCTCCATTAACTTTTAAAAGCATCTGCAAGGGCTATAAAAATAAAGACTTTATTATAATTTAGTCCGGAAAGTGGAACCACTCCCAAGGGCAAAAGTTCGACGTCTTAGACTTAGACAGCTGCTGAATAAAGACGAGGGAGTGGTGCTAAATGGGCCAAAGTAATCCATCTTCTTGCTGCACTTGACCAAACAATACTATCTGACTTACATTAAGTATTAATAAACAAGTAACCACATTGTTTCCTTTTTCAGATGACCAGGTTGGCTGCTGTTCCACCTGGCAACAATAGCAATTGAGTAATCTCTGTGCAACAAACTTACATGCACACACATAACAGCAAACACACACACACACACACACACACACGCACACGCGTGCGCGCATGCACACAAACACACACATATACACACAAAACAGATAATAAAGGGTGAATATGGGGTCAGTCCACCTCATAATGTGTCTGCCTCCTGTAACACTGTTCTTTTTATTACCCAGAAATCAGATTATACCTAATAATCTGTGCTAGGATGTTCACAGCTGGAACTATTTCTAAACGTTGTCCAGAATGCAAAAAAACAAAAACCAGGCGATGCAGAGTAACACACTGGCAGCTGGGAAAGCAGTACGACACAAGCAGACACAAACAGACTATCAAATAAAACAGGATGCAACCAAAACACAAGATGACGCACAGAGACAAATACAACAGGACAATGACAAAGCTAAACTGAAACAAGTAATCCCACACTGTAAACTGTAACTAAAACTAGTACTAACAATCAAAATGATATAAATAAATTAAAATTACTTAGAAAACAAATGCAGAACTGTAAAAACTCAGCACCACAGTTTACTTCGCCTGAGGCCTGTAGTGTCAGGCAAGTTCAACGTACGGGATAAGTGCTCACATGAAGCTGGTTATCATGTCTGTAGCACATTTTACGATGGCCTTTACTGTAACATAATCCCTTTTTAATTCAAATGCAGAGGATTGCTTCCTTTTAATTTTAAAAACTGTTTGTCAATCATCATTTATTTATTTGGATTTATTTTATGCAACTTATTTTTATGAAATCATACATTTTATAAGTCAGACAACTCTGAAATTAGTGGCCCCAGTGTGTCTCTTTCACCCTCATCCTGCACTACACATACACGGGCTCTCAGTGAGGGAGGCCTGTTATTAGAATCACTGTTATTCTATTTTCTGATTCATTATACTGGTAAACTTAAACATATTTATTTTTATTTATTTTATTTATATTCAAAACACCAGTATTGGGAAACCATAACCATAACACTAGGGGAAACAAGTGGGAAACCCCAAGAAAACATGACCAAACACTAGGGGAAACAAGGGGAAAACAAGGGGGAAACACCAAGAAAACAACTTCACCAAGTCACATACCTACACACACACACACTTAGCCTCCCACACCACTTGCTGACCCGACTACTTACCTCCTCTCTAGCTAGTCATCGTGACACATTGACCCACTGAACCAGGGTCTCACTGACTAGGGTCCATCTGACTCAGACTCACACTACACCAAACAAAACACACAGCAGGCACGTTGTCCGGGGAGGACCATCCGACCGTGACACCGGGTCACTCGACACCAGTTACAGTTATTGAAAACTGTATTAACAGTAGAGCAGCTGCTTTTACAACAGAAGATAAAATATGGACACAGGAGTGTGTGTAAGAGGAAAAGCACTGTAGCATTAAAAGTGTGTTCTTTAAGCACGTTGGTCAATAAGACTTGAAAAATTCACTATGTTAATAAAGCTGAGTATATCTGAAGGCACGAAGGAAAAGTACCAAACAGCTGCTGATTGTGTGAGTTATAAACTTATCAATAGCACAACTCTATCATTTAAACACAGAAGAATTTGATGGATTAGTATTGAATATTACACTGATTGACTGATTCATTGTTTGAAAGTCAATTTTTGTTTTTATTCTCTACTCTTCTACAGCATTGGTTTAACCTCTGTGCAATAACCTATGAATTGATATGAAACAAGAGCGGGATGAACTACTATTTCATTGACGTTATTGTTTTTACTGTAGACAAATGTGCTGCTGTAAAGTTGGATATTTACAGCATAAGAAACTACAGGGACTGACTACACTTTTATAGCCAGCCTTAAGTGACTATACAAACTACTGTAGTTTTGGAATTTGCACATTAGTCCCAGAGGTATTTAATTTATCCAGATCCATTTTCATTAAACAAATACTAATAATCCTAATATAATATTTTACTGTATTTTGACCTCAATTTCTTTGTATAATATTACATTTTTTGCACCCATAAAAAGGGGAGATCAGAATAGTACATTGCAATACTTTCAGTAGAGCTAGTTGTGTGATCTAAGATCTCTTGCAATTTTATTGCTGGCTCAGTTTGCATCAGCCTAGTCACTGATGTCAATTCTCAGCTCATCTCAGTGGGATTTTGGAGCTGATGGTTTGACCGGGTGCTGCTTTCTGCTAACATTTTACCCCTCAGTCCAGGAGGACAAAAATCGGATCCAGGCCAACATTAGAGCTGGAATGATGAAAAGCAGACATTTCTCAGATCTGGGGTTTAGCTATCCAAAAGCATCTCAGACTTTTTCCACCATATGTCTGCTCTTCTGCTGTTATCTTAAATCCCATTTGAACATTGTGCATAATTTATACACTCATACAAGGAACTGAATGAATGCTCAAAGAATTTTTGTCCCAAGTAAAACAGCCACCATTTAAAAAGACAACATTCATAAAAAATTACTGACTATAAAACATCAGCATTAAAAACATTCAAACAAGTTAAGGCATTAGTTCATGAAAAGGAATGGATTTTATATTCAGCTGCAAAAATAGTGAATGTCTTTATTTATAAGGGTGCTCTGATTAGCAGAAAGAAGAAAAATAACGATGTTATCAGCCTCACAAAGATCACAGTGACATCACTAAGCTGAGGCAGTGAACTGCCAGAAAAGACCATGTGCTTGTTGTTTAACTTATGTTATGCATGTGAATGTGAAGCCTAAACAGTACTTTTCATTTCTGACCACCATGCTTGCTTCTGCCGTCTTTCAAGATTTGTTTGTTTTTTTTGTTTGTTTTTTTGTCTCTCACTCACACACACAAATGTTAGGCAATACCAAAAACAGATTTTGGGGTCAGTAAATTAAAAGCAGAATACTAGTCATTTAATCTCCATTGTCATCGCCCCTTTCTTTTGTCCCTTTCTTTTGCTTTTTGGTTATTTTGATATGCAGTTGCTCGCACAAACTATAAATGTTCAAGGGTGATCTGAGCAAAATTTGTAAAGTTGCTACATAAAATGATCTCAGTAAAGTTATGTGTACAAGGGAAAGAGTTTGAACATCATCTTCACCCAGTTTGTGCCCTGCAGGTAAACCACACCTTTGCGAACTCTATCCCAACCCTAATGGTGACACCTAGCATGAATGCTAACTAGGGCTGCCACAAACGATTATTTTGATAGTCGACTAGTCACCGATTATTTTTGCGATTAGTCGACTAATCAGATCATCATCCATTGTACGTAAAACGTACAGCTTATTGCACCAGCAGCATCTGCTCTTATATAACTATCATCAGCTTACAGCTGTAAGTGTTTAAGGTTTGTGCTAACTAAAAATAAAGGCAAGATGATAGTTTATTAAATTTTAATGAAATCTGCAGATTGTTTCGGTGAAGTTTAATAAACTCCTTGCTATCTAAAATATAACAGGACACCGGAGTAAATTCTCCAGCATCTCACACTTCTGATAATCAGCTGTCTGCTTGACGTTTATTCAGCTGTGTAAAAACTATAACTTTAATCTCAGCCAAACCGATTTACTCAGGAACAAATAAAATACTAAAAAAAAAGCCAAACAATAACATTTTGAAGTTATCTAAGTGACTCATATATGTTTAACCTGAGTAGCGAAAGACGGCGGTGGGTTTGAAAACGATTTGCCGGGAGTCCGGTGTTCTCACGGCTCTAGTGAGCCTTGCCCCCGGCTAGCTATCGAGCTAGTGGGTAACAGATGTCTCCGAAAACGTCGGAGCGCTTTTGAAAATATGTGGTGTCTTGATAAACTGAGCAGATATTTGAGGTTTACACAGCTACATTCTCGCCTGAAAATATATTAAACGTTTATTTTGTGACCCAGAAAGAATAATAAGAGTAATATTAAAACTAACTAGTTGCCGCCATTGTTGGAAACTGAGCTGGGCTGCGCTATGAATTCTGGGACACAGCTTCTTCTTCGGGGTTTAACGGCAGCTGGCATCCTTGTACATGCAGTGCTGCCATCTTCTGTTTCAGTCCGTTATTACACTCTTAAATCCTACTACTTATTCCTGCGTCTTTTGGGATCTTACAAAGCTTCAAACGACGTGTCGACTATCAGTCGTCGACGATTTTGATAGTCGACGTAATCGTGACTAGTCGACTAATCGTGGCAGCCCTAATGCTAACCCTTCCTGGCCCTCTGGGCGTGCAAACAAACTTGCCTCAAATCCCTCAGACTTTTACAGAAGCGCAAGCAGAAATGATAAACCCCCTCTTACTCTGCTATTTAACCATTTACAGTTTCATAACTATGTGCTGCCAGTTTTTTTCTTTGCTATATGCAGGATGTCTTTATTTATTTATTTATTTATTTATTTATTTATTTATTCTTAAGTCATTTGAACGTGGCTCTGCTGGTGTATTTTGGATTATTGTCCTGCTGCATAACTTGAGCTTGAGCTTCAATGCATGAACTGATGGCTAGACATTCTTCTTCATCATTTTCTGGTAGAAAAGGAACATGGCTCCATCAATTACAGCACCTGAAGCGCCTTGAGGCGACTTTTGTTGTGATTTGGCGCTATATAAATAAAATTGAATTGAATTGAATTGAATTGAATTGAATTGAATTGAATTGAATTGAATTGAAGTTGTCCAGGTCCTGAAAGCAGTAAGGCAACCCCAGAACACCACACTACCACCACCATGTTGCTCTCTTCCTCAGTATGTCTTTTTCCTGTCTTCTTCCCTTCTCCCCTGCCCTGAGCCTAGTTCTGCTGGAGGTTTCTTCCTGTTAAAAGACTGTTTTTCCTTACCACTGTCACCAAAGCAGTCGCTCATAGGGGATCATATGATTGTTGGTGTTTTCCTTAGTTTTCTTTGTATTGCTGTAGAGTCTTTACCTTAAAGTGCCTTGAAGCAACTGTTATTGTGATTGGTTATTGCACTATAGGCCAACTTTTTGTTCCAGTCCTGCCCTGCTGTCATGCTACCCATAGTTCCAGAATCATTATAATTCACACAACTTTTGCAACTCCACTCTGCTCTCTGCTTCTCTCTGTCTTGTTTGCACTTTTCTGTAGTTTTAACATTAAATCTTTCACCCAAGTATCTTAGCTTTCCATAGCAGAAGCCTCTCTCATTCTCTGTGCAATTTCCTCCTCTACCTCTTTATGTTCCCAGGGGGTGACCCTTCCTCCTCTTCCACATCCCTGATTCAGAACAAGAAGGGCTGTAACCCCAGTCATACACAGACACACACACAGTGTAACTTCAGTGCAGCCACTCAGGATCAATTACTGAATTAGCATCTCAGACTGGAGGAGCAGGAACAGAATGGAAGAGAGTTTTTTGTGATTCTTAATTCTTTCCCTTCCACTATCATTTCCCTCATGACTTCCTTTTCATTGTCTATTTTATTCTTTAATGTATAGTGTCACATGCTATAGAAGCTGTGTTGTGCTCTGTGTGTGTTGGGTGTGTGTGTGTGTGTGTGTGTGTGTGTGTGGGTGGGGTGGGGGGGGTGCTCAGGCACAAGGGATTGTAGGAAAAAAGGTAAGGAGAACGCAGCACTCATGACTCCATTCAGCCTTCCATGGGTGCCACGGCCAGCACTGCCAGTACCACCATTTTAATGGTATGTCATGCTGAAATTCTGAGATTCACAGGTTGCAAAGGAGGAGAGGCTACAACAATTAGAAAAGATGAAACACGATATAAATCATGCCATGGAGTGAACACACAAATATTGTTCAGAAGAGTGTGCACTTGTATCCTCAGCACTGGTATCATGACCAATGCACTGAGTATAATGGGCCCATCAGTATATTGTCCTTTCCTTTGGCCTCTATAGACTAACAGCCACATTTCAGATATTGACAGAGAAGATCTAACACACACCAATTAGTTAAACTGCAGGAATGTCTTAAAGGCATAAAGACCTGGATGGCCGCTAACTTTCTGCTTCTTAATTCAGATAAAACTGAGGTTATTGTACTCGGCCCTGAAAATCTTAGAAATATGGTATCTAACCAGATTCTTACTCTGGATGGCATTACCTTGGCCTCCAGTAACACTGTGAGGAACCTTGGAGTCATTTTTGACCAAGACATATCCTTCAACGCACATATTAAACAAGTATGTAGGACTGTTTTTTTCCACTTGCGCAACATCTCTAAAAGTAGAAATATCCTGTCACATAGTGATGCTGAAAAACTAATTCCTGCATTTATTACTTCCAGGCTGGACTACTGTAATTCATTATTATCAGGATGTCCTAAAAACTCCCTGTAAAGCCTTCAGCTAATCCAAAATGCTGCAGCAAGAGTCCTGACAGGGACTAGAAAGAGAGAGCATATTTCTCCTGTTTTGGCTTCCCTTCATTGGCTTCCTGTTAAATCCAGAATTGAATTCAAAATCCTGCTCCTCAGATACAAGGTCTTAAATAATCAGGCCCCATCTTATCTTAATGACCTTGTAGTACCATATCACCCTATTAGAGCACTTCGCTCTCATACTGCAGGGTTACTTATTGTTCCTACAGTATTAAAAAGTAGAATGGGAGGCAGAGCCTTCAGTTTTCAGGCCCCTCTTCTGTGGAACCAGCTTCCAGTTTGGATTCAGGAGACAGACGCTAGCTCTACTTTCAAGATTAGGCTTAAAACTTTCCTTTTTGCTAAAGCATATATTTAGGGCTGGATCAGGTGACCCTGGATCAGTTATGCTGCAATAGGTGTAGGCTGCTGGGGGATTCGAATGATGCATTGAGTATTTCCTTGTCAGTCACCTTTCTCTGTCAACATGTGTTAATAGACCTCTGTGCGTTGAATCATACCTGTTATTAATCTCTGTCTCTCTTCCACATCATGTCTTTATCCTGCTTTCCTTCTCTGATCCCAACCAGTCACAGCAGATGGCCCCGCCCCTCCCTGAGCCTGGTTCTGCCGGAGGTTTCTTCCTGTTAAAAGGGAGTTTTTCCTTCCCACTGTCGCCAAAGTGCTTGCTCATAGGGGGTCATGTGATTGTTGGGTGTTTTCTCTGAATGAATTATTGTAGGGTCTACCTTACAATATAAAGCGCCTTGAGGCGACTGTTATTGTGATTTGGTGCTATATAAATAAAATTGAATTGAATAGAATTGAATAGAATTGAATTGAATTGAATTGAAAGCAAGTTACGGTTCAGTATCTTTACACATTTAGGGTGTAGACCCATTACGTGTTCGTTGTGTGTAAAATTTGAATAATAGCGCAGGAGGAGTAGAAATGTAAAGTAGTAGAATGGACAAACAAGAGAAGCCTCACCACTGCATAACCTCATCGATCCTTCAGCTGGATGATAATAATGATTGTTTTACTGAGTTCATTAAAGAGTTTAAAGGCTTGAAGGTGCTTCACTGAATGTCTTCAAATATATACACACATAATCACACAAGTTCTGGTTCAGCTATCGGGATTTGAGAATGTGTGTTATCTATTTAAAACATCAGAGTAAGACTATCTTTCAACTAAGCCAGCAGAAGAAAAATGCAGTGAGTATCATGGGGAGATTTCACTGCATCTTTTATGACTGCTTTGAGTTATCTGTCTGATGTGTAGATCATGTGCTGTATATCTGTTTTTCAGTTCTGAGTATGTGTTTATCTTCTTTTTTCTACTTAAGAATGCACTGACTTGCAGGAAAACTAGAAACCAGAAATTGAGTATTGCATTTGAGATAGCAGGAGGTGCTGATTCCTAGCATGCAGAGACACATACACTTATACCCCACTCTGAATACGCGTAAGCAGTATGCTAAAAGGAGTTGGCAAAGCAGCAAAGAGGCCAGGTTTTGACAAGTCTCTCACAGTCCCTCACACGATCTTTTCTTCCTACCTCTTACACTCTACCCACCCATCTCTCCCTCTGTCATCCCCTCTTCTATTTTCAGACGTCTTTCTCCTCCCATCTCCTTTCGTCCTAGACATGTCGGCAGCATTTTTTTTTCCTTCCCAAGGACGAGGACACACAACATGAATTATTTCCATGGCCCTGTCCTGTATGGAGAGGCATGAGGGAAAGATTTAGGACAGCAGAGTCACTCCACATTCTCCATCTCACAGCAGGAAATGTGTCTTTTCGGTTAGCAGCTGATGGAAATAAAAAAGGTCTTAACGCATAATGCATATTCTCAGCTCACATGCCTCGCAGCTTAAAGGACGCTATTGTGATAATGGTTTTCAAATTGCTTTTTAAAGACAACTGATTTTCAGTTGACCACAGATGGAGGCAGACACATCACAATCTCATTTTTTTATTCATGTAACCTTCTCTTTCAGCATTGTCAATTAAAAGAAAGAGAAAAATACTCAATAGAGTTGCAATGTAAAAGCTGTCAACTTTACTGTTATGGTCAGTGACCTCTAGGGGCTCTCCTCATGTGTAGATAGAGCTCTTTCTCCTCCATTGTTTCAGGTTTTACTTATTGCCACAGCTGAGATGCGTTGCAGTTCATCAGCCATCTGAACATGTCATGCCTTGTGTTCTCTGGGCCTTGATCTGCATTGATCCTGCCTGTGACTGTACAACCTTGTGCAGCTTGGTATGACTTCTTTGTGGCTAAATGTGTACATTTACAAAGGCAAGTGTATCGGGTCACAGTGGAAGCTGGTGGGGGTTCCCTGTCATTTTTGTTCCAGCACTTTTTCTAATGTTTTGTGGTTAGACAGACCGCTCAACAATTCTACTGTTTTTCTTGTAGCTAGCACTCCTTTTAAGCTAGAAGGGGATATTTTATTTGTTTTGGCCTTGGAGAGCCCGAAGCTTAAAGCTTCCCTGTGTTTATTTTTGTCTTGCAATTGGTTGGTTTTTCTCAATGGTAAAATAAATACTACTTCTACTGACATTAACTATCTGGTGGTAAATAGTTGGTTTTTTTGCTACACCCAGTGCCAGATAACGTATTTGCTGCTTAGGGGGTTATAACACTTGCATATCTGTTTTTTCCCAAAGAAATCTTGGAAGAAATCTCCATCTGTTTTCATTGGTTTTCAAGAATCTCCTCCTAAGACAGCTGAGGAATAACTTTTTATGGCTGATTAACATTTTTATGCATTTTTCTACTTCCTTAGGTTAGGGAAATGCTATTGTCATCATAACGTTTCCTAAACTCTTAGCATTGTCTAACATTCACTCTCTTTTTAGCTTTGGTGTTGTCTTTAGCCTGAAGGCCGTGGTGGTGTGATATTGAAAATAAAGACTTACACAAGCCAGAAACTGAGACCTTTCACCCTTAAAATAAAAGCTGAACCTTTTGACAATTGTTGGTTTAAGTTACTTTAAGTTTCATAACTACTGAGTGGTTACTGAGCCAGTGTTTTGCTTGCAAACTGCATGCACATTGCTAGCAACCAAAAAATTTTGTGCCACACCCTCATTGTGTGTGATTTCACCTAGCCATAACCAGAAGCATCCACCTCCAAATTGATCAGTTAATATTTTTGGCTAGTGACCAGTTACTGCCAGAGTGTTGCCAAGTAAGCCACAATATTAGTCAGATAACATTCCCCCAAGAGCGCACACAGCCCTTTTCCTCTAGTTCCAGCTCGGCTGAACTCTGGTTTTCAAGTTTTCCATTAGGTGGGGTTCCAAGAAATGTTCCCTCTAATTTTTCATGTGTCTGAGCGAACACACAAACTCCCTGAGCGGACACTTGGACCACTGTGAGCAACAGCAGACGTGTGCACTGTCGTCACGCCAGCATCGAATCCATCCAAGTTACATGGTTTATTAAAATAATCAAATTACAGCATTTCCATTTATGTTAGACTACTTTTAATTAACTGCTTTAGCCCACTTACAATGAAAATGTAAAAAAAACTTGTTCATGACTTGTGTAATATGTTAACACTATTGGAAGTAAAATTAACTTGAACTCCAATTTTGAAAACACAACTTTCTTTTTTTTTTATAAAGCTGACTTGTATTATGAGTCTGTGGTCTGGGAGAGAGTCCTGTAACTCTCTGTCTGCAAAATACAGTATATAATGACCAATGTTGGGCAATTAATTATATAGTTACTTCTTCAAAAAAGTAACTGAGTTATGCAAACAAAGTTTTTTGCAGCTGTTTATCTAAAAATGCAGCCAAGGCGTTTTTTTAAATAAACATTTCAAACTATTTACAGAACAATCAGCTGTTCTGCATCAAATTTGATGCCACACAAATTATTTGTGCCACTCCAAAAAATAATTTCTGTCCACTATGAGATAAAGGAGAACAACAGCCTGATACCTGCAGGCCTGACAACAGGAGATGTATCACTCCTGTAACATTCAGCAGTCGCCTCATTGTTCTGACACACACAACAAAACTATTGACTACACTACACACTAACTACACAAGATTTGCGCTAAACGTCGCAAATCTCTCACATCTCAAAACACTCCTAAAACTTCCCCCCTTCCTAAACAACTAAATGCCATGTTGTCATATCATTTTTTGCTTGGTTGACATGGTACATTTTTCCAATAGGAAAGGGTGGGGTTTTTTTGGTTTTGGTTTTGCTCACAAGCGGAGAGTGCTTTCGAGCGCTTTCCTTATAAAACGATGTTTTTACAGTTTCTTCCCGCAGTAAATATAAACAATGATAGTATTCAGGAAGAAAAACAAACATTGCATATATTTTTATCATAAGTCTTTACGTGGCCTATCAACACAATTTAAAAACTGGTATAAAGTCCACACTTTTTCCGTCAATTGTTCCGTCTGTCCTGCTCACATCTCCAATGGTTGTACACGTTGTCATTAACATTCACTCCACATCAGCCACACCGCTTTGCTAGCTAAAGGACGTTGTCATAGCCTGTCAATTATTGATGATTAGGTGTGTATATACGAGTGTGAATCGCATCATTGGCTGGACTATGGGATAAGGTGGCATTGTTCTAATCCCATACGGGAGCAGCCAGTCACTCACTGACCAACACTGCAAAACAGAATTGTTAAAGTTTTAATTTTAATTTCAATTCAGGTTAGATTTTTTTTGTGCGCAATGCAGATTTTCTGTGCGCAGAGACCATGCCAGCAGTTCGCAATTGCGCACTGTGATCTGAAAATGTGACATCAATAGACTGCATGCCACTGAGTGGTGTCACTCAACAAGTTAGAGCGTCTTGTTCATGAAAATCAATACCACCATTTTTGAAAGCTGGCAATGAGGTAAATGGCTGGACCAAAAAAAAAGCAGATGGTAAATCAACAGATTCTTTAAAAGTGCTTTATACAACATTACTCATTCATACGAGACCTTTGTCAATGCAGAACTACTTTCTATCTATCATTTAGACACATTCATTTTCCGGTCGATGCATCGGAGAGCAGCTTGGGTTTAGTAGCTCACCCAAGGATATTAGGCATCCAGACTGGAGCAGCCAGGGATCGAACCACCAACCTTGTGATTAGCAGATGACCTGGACTTCTTGCCACATTGCTATAACAACCCCATGCACATTATGTGGTACTTGACTGTAATGGAAAACGTCCAAAACTAAGTTGAGCCAAGCTGAGTAGATACTAGTGGAAAAGGGCTAATAGTGATGAATAGTCCATTCCAAAAATGTATCTGTCATTATGTTTCATTTTGATGATGAATACAGAAATGCACATTCTACATACTACAGTTTAAAAGTCCCCTGAGTGGACCATCAAGACTGAAGAGTGAACGAAGCGGGGGAAGAAAGGGAAGTGACAGCATGTGAGGGCAGGGACATAATGAAGGAAGAGGAAGATGATGGAGAGGCGTTGAGGCAGCTGGCAGACAGCAATGTCAAAACTCTGTCTGATGGAGAAATGAGTCCCATGAGTTTTTGGTTTCACTAAAAATATCTGCTTCTCCTGGTGTGAGCAGTTAAGCTTTCATGATTAAATAAATCTGCTTGTTTTTCTTCATCAAACCAAGTGCTTTTGCACGCCACATGATGACAGAGAGACAATTTGATTTGAAGACAAATGCCAAAATATAATTTTCCTTTACGGTAAGAATATGGCAACAAGAAAAACTTTTTGCGACAGACAGACTCTTGATTGGGCCATCAAGGGGACTGCACAAAAGTTCTGCTCTTTGAATATTTGACATGATTTCAGATAGGTATTAGGTTTTTGACCTTTCAGGGCAGAACAAACAGTAGCTTAGATCCCTGAAGGAATTGTTATTGCTGCTGTGTATTATTTATGTATTATGTATTGTTTCTTCAAAGTAAAAAGAAGGGCTGGAACTAAATATTGGCTGATCCTTTCCAACATCACTATCATAAAATCTTACTTTCATTATAAAGTGTGTTAAAAGTCAGGGAACAATCCAGCTTTGTTTAAGGTAAAAAATAGAGTAAGGCCACCCTAGCATAAAACAGTCAGCTAAAGATGATGGAGGCTGTTTAAAAAGGGAGGAGGGAAAAGAGTTTACACACACTGAATATGACCATAATTCTTAAAACTGGGCTGACCGATAAAGAATTTCAATGAGTCAGATAAGGATCAGGAAGTTCACATTAATGTCTGAAACATCCATTCAAAGCCACAAGAACACTAACTTGACATGTTACGATCCCTCCACTGCTTCCCATCCAGAAACTTCCAGCACTTTCAACACTATTACCACTCATGTTAGCAGCCAAACATTGTTGGGGCTACTGGTGTCCAGAACTGGAACCTGATCCTTTTTGCGGTAGCTGCTGAGAATTTTGCTCTCATGTGTAACCTATAAATCTGCCATTTCTTGTAATAGTCATCTAGTGGTCTGTGGCAGTACTTTTAATTAATCAAAACTACTGAATGAACTGTTTCATTTACATTAATCTCTAGAACGCACACATAATATTCACTTCAACTTGCACATAATAATCTTCTGTAAAGCATACATAAGACAGAAGGCTCCAAGGGAAAAGCTTTATTGGAGAAAATGGCAAACTCACTCCCAGGAGAGGCATACTACATTTAGGAATAAGTTATGTCACCAACAGCTAAAATTAGTCTTCTCACTGTTGTAGAAAATCATTTGGAATCCACAAAAACATGACTTTGATACAAAAAGTCAGAAAAAAAAAAAAAATATATATATATATATATATTACAAAATTGTAGTATACACACATACAGTTTTTTTTCTTTCCAAGTCAAATCTTGAAGCTCTGTCAGTTTATTTGGATGCGGTCACCCTGTTCTGCCCCTGCCAGTTGTGAGTGTATCAAAACTTTGACACATGGGAAAATCAATAATGTGCCTGGGAATAGCTCTTAAATTCTTTCCCATGTAGATGAGATGGAGTTCTTCTGCAGTTTCTAAGTAAATGCCAGTGGAGCACTGATTTCTGTGTGCAACAGTGCCAAGCTTGCTGCCGTTGTGCTAACAGTGAAATACAAAGATTCGGACCACTTTTTTCATTTGAAAAGAAAAATTAAGTTGCTGCCAGCTTGGTTTTAGTTTTGTGCCCAGTTTGTTTCTTTTTCTTTTTTTTTCTTTTTATTTGATTGTCAGTAAGGGCTCTTTTGTTTTTTGCCTTGCCTGCCTTCTTTGGTTTTCACATTCAAAACAGTACATCGTTTCCATAGTGAACTCAGCAGAGAGAGATGAAGAAGGGCTACATAATTAATCAAATTTTAATCTTGATTACGATTTTGGCTTCCCATAATTATAGATCGTGATCAAGCACTCACTAATCTCCATGGGCCAGTCACACCTGTTCCCTGCACTGCACAGCTTTAACAAGTAACACTAAATTATAAGACAGATAT
The DNA here is from genome assembly GCF_051167445.1 of Perissodus microlepis. Lineage (NCBI taxonomy): Eukaryota > Metazoa > Chordata > Actinopteri > Cichliformes > Cichlidae > Perissodus > Perissodus microlepis. The sequence continues at coordinate 33,834,533 of NC_140477.1, forward strand.
ACAACCAAATTCAAATGTTTGGCACATCAGAAAGTAAACTGTAAAAGTGACTTTAACCAAGAAGAAATCATATTTAAAGAATGTTGCAAAGTTGTATCTGCACCGCAAAGCAACTTAACTTTTTCAAACACCTGAAAACACACCGAAAATTGTGTTCCTGTGCCTGAGCTGGAACCCAGATGTTAAGGTATACCCAAGTTTTTAAGCCACAGAAGCCTTAGGAAATTAGGAAAAAAGCTGCCACATGCATGTAATCCTGGGCCAGCCAGCACAACCATCCCTGGCCATGCTTGGACTGCTTGACTGGTATTTCTCATTTGCTTTACTTTTTCTCTGTGACTGTCTTGATTACCGTCACCTGTGTATTACCCCAGCTGTGTCTTGTCTGTTCTTCGACTTTGGTTTTTACTGCCAGTAAAGGCTCTATTAGGTTTTTTACCTCACCTGCTTCTGGGTGAACACTGAAGTTCACTCCTCACGTTTACAGCTTTTTTTTTCTTTTTTTTTGGGGGGGGGGGGGGGGGGGGATTTTCCAGCTGTTTGGTTAATTATACATGTCAGAATACCACAATATAATACCTTAGTAACTGTATTTCTACATATAATATATAATAATATAATATTTCTAAAATACACTATGCAACATATTGTTATCCTCTGTGTATTTGTGATACAGTGTTTAAGTCTTACATTATCTAAACTTGCTCCCAATTTTGTAAGGAAAATACTTATTTTTCCATTTTTTGCACTTTGTCTAATAATAATAGAAGACTAAATCATTACAGAGACAACATGCATTTCCATCAGGCCTCACAAAACTTTTTGGTTTGTTTTATTTTTGTATTTTTCCTTTTTTTTTTGGAAAACAATGTACAATATATATATATATATATATATATATATATATATATATATATATATATATATATATATATATACAGTGTATCAGCATGGTTGCACAAGTTTTTTGAAAGTGAAAGTAGAAAGCATCCTTTCATTACCTCATGCTAAACTGATGCATCACATTAAGCATGAATATTAGCAGTAAAATATTTCAAGCTAACTTTTTATTAGCCTTTTTTTTTTTTCATTATAATATCCAAAGGCAGCACAAGGGTTGGGCCTATTTTCTCATTCCAGCTCTCCAGAACCTCACTTTAAATTTGGCACTGTCATTAAAACACAATTACAAAATGAAGCCAAATTTAGACACCATTTTTGAGAGAGGAGTAATATAATCTTACAGTAAGATCTTTCTCCAAAATCAGTTTTCTTTACTTAGATAGAGGGAAAGAGAGACAAACTAGTGATATCACAACTGGAACTCAGTCCCCAGCCAGTGGGAGAAAATGTGTGTCTCCAGGAGTCAGTCCACATGGTTGGATACTGGATGCTTTTCGACCAAACTCCAAATCCATGTTACAGTAATAGTCTAACCTCAGATCTTTAAGTTCTTGCCTGTTTTCCTTACTCTTCAGAGCACGAAGAACAAAGACCTTCACAACCACTATTACAACGGTATCATTATACAAACAGGCTGCTTTACTCACTAAATACCAGCACATACAATATTCAGTTTGTCACGATAGAAGATCTGGTGACTTCAAGCTTCCTAAAATTGCATGCAAACCACTTAACAGCACTTCTGAGGAGTTTTTGTGAAGCTCTTTTGTGTTGTGTCAAAATTAGTTTGGTCTTAAATTGCTGATACCAAATGTCTCATTGTTCTTTGACATCTTAGCAATAAAAGAAGCCTAAGATTTTATTTTTCAGAGCCTCTAGCTAGTCCAGTTCCTTTTATGTAATCAAAACTTCAATAGTGAATCTCTTTCATGCACGCGTATAGAGCAAAGCAGTGTGCTTAACTGAATCAGAATGAAATGTCTTTCCCTGCAGAGGTGATCTAAGGTTCACTTCATAACTGCACAACATTCAAAATTTGTTATTTCTTATGATTACATTTTTTAAGTTGGAATGTTGTTTAAAATGGAAATAAAACTAAAATTTAATGGCTTATAAACCTCATAAACCCATATGTTATTCATAGTACAACATAAAAAACACATCAAATATTAGTTCATTTTGAATTTAATGGCAACAGCATGTCTCAAAGTTAAGATGGGAACAACCAAAAGCTGAAAAAGGAAGTGGTACTAAAACAAAACAGCTGAGGGAATATTTTGCAGCTAATTTGCTTAATTGGCATAAAAGATGATCATTTGATTGGTTATAAAAAAGACCATTTTAGAGAGGCAGAGCTTCTCAGAAGTAAACACGGCTCTGCTCAGATTCAATTTGCAAAAATGCCACAAAAAAAAACATAAAAACCAAAGAATCCAAATGGTGGAACAATTTAAGAAAAATGTTCTCCATCATAATATTGTGAAGACTTTTAACATCTCATTGTCTACATTACATTAGACCATCAAATGATTCGGAGAACTGGCAAAATCTCTGTGCATACGGGACAAAGTCAAAAATCATTATTGGATCCCCATGATCCTGAGTAAGAGATGACTGCATTAAAATCAGGCATTATTCTGCATCACTGCCTGTAGATTTGGCAAATTGCAGTTGTGTAAAGACAGCATCAATGTTTAATGGTATATATAGACTTTAGAGCAGCATATGCTCCCATGCAGATTGCTTTTTCATGGAAGGCCTGAAATAGCAACCTGGCTGTGTGTTAAAAGCATCCGGGTGCTGAACCTCCAGAATTTCATCAACTGAAATCATTTGGTTATGGGATGAAAAATATGAAAAAGAAGTCCCAGGACCGTTGACTACCCTATTTCAGACCAGAATGGACCAACAATCTCCCCCAAAATCAATTCCTAGACGTGTACAGACTGTTGTTAAAAGTAATGTTGCCATCAAATTCTATGTTACCTCTTTCCTCTTTTACCTCTTTATTTCATGACAAACTATGTTCATAAATGCTTTGATTATTATGAGATTATTCCAAATGCTGAACATGCATTTGGGATATGTATACCATGTATGTGGAAATTTACCATCTGGTACATTTCTAAAAATGAATGAATGCAGTAGTCAGTTTAGCAATGCTATTAGTTCCAAATGGTTAAAGAAAACAGCTTCACGCCATCTAACCAAGATAAGAACACTAGAGTGTCGTTTTCTACAACCAGGAGACATCTTTACAGCAGAATGCAAACTACTGGTCACGTTCAAGAACAAGAAGGCCAGCTTAGCTATTAAACATCTAAAAGAGCCTGCCCATATCTGGAAGAAATTGTTTGGAAAGATTAAATTCTGCTCAGATTCAGTAAAATGCTGCAAAACTGATCAGACAGTGCTTCGTCCTTAAAATGGATAATGAACCAAAGCATACCGCAAAAGCAACCCTAGAGTTTGTCAAGGCGATGAAGTAGGACGTACTTCAGTGGTCAGGTCCAACCCAAAAGAGCATGCTTACTGAAAGCAAATCTGAGCACAGAAAGGCCCACAAACAAGCAGCAATTGAAGGTAACAAAGTAAAGTAATAAAGCAGTAGAGGCCTGGCTGAGCATCTCAAGGGGTGAAATGTACCATTTGGTAAAGGCCATGGGTTTTAGACTTCAAGCAGTAATTGAATGCAAAAATGTTCATCTAAGTACTAAAATGAATACTTACATTTAAAATCGGGTTAGTTTGCTCAAGTACCTCAGCGTCTGAAATTTGGGGATTACGTGTAAAAATGCATTTATGTTGTTCCTGCATCATCATAATAATGTTGGCTCAGGATCAACATTGCAACTGGCCAGTCATGTTGTGATATCATAGCCATAGTCAATTGTCATGACCACTGATCAGCAACCACATCAAAGATCACTGATCAAAGACCATGTGTACCATTCACAGAGAGTTGGGGAATGGCTGCAATCGCAGCAATTTATTATTGTGCAAGTTTACTGTTTATAAGTTTGGGGAAACCTGCAGTCAGCTGAGACTGAAGAAGTCACTTGGATGCGTGAGAAAACGTTTCTCCCACTGAAAATGTTACGTCCAGATGAACAGAATCCACCTTTTGGGATTGATCCAGTATAACAAATATATTATCAAGTCAGGCTTGTTGCTAGCCAAATTTAGGTTACTCGTGTTAGTTTGATAGTGGTACTTCTTGGCTAATGTCAACTGAATAATCATTCATGATTGGTCAGTTTCGATGTTGATCCTGTTTGGCAAGCAAATATTGGCCCAGCATTTTTATAATGATGTAGGAATAACACAGAAACATCAGATCGTGCTTTATAAATGGTTTGTCCAATACTTTTACTGAACCTCTTGAACAAAAGCTGAAAGTCTGCACTCCAATCACATATTGATTAGATGATTTTAAAATCCAATATGGTGGTGTACAGAGGCAAAATTACGTGAAGTGTCATTGTCGAAATACTTATTGACCTAACTGTACATAAAAGCTTAACTGTGTTCAAAGATGGATATAAACAACAGACAAGTATACTGTTGATCTGTTACAATAAGACTCTGTTTTTGACCATTAGTGAACCTCGTGAGGAGCAACCCGGTTTGACCGCAGGTGTCAAAACAGAATTTCATAACAGTCACAACTGAACTGTAGTCTAAGAAGCAACAGTGTTTGTAGACATCACACGAGGCCTTTAAGTCTGTGGCATAATGGATTAAAAAAAGACTACTGTAATGTTATGTAATCTCGATCACCTTCTTCAAAGAAGGCATATACAGTAGTTTAGTTTAAAAAACAGACACCCCTTAATCAGTGAGATCATCAGAAAATTAAGTGACCTGCGTTCACTTCTTGTGTTCAGGCCTCGCTTTGTCTTTTTCAGCTGAATGCTACACATTGTCAAACCCTAAAAACTGATTAATGCTCAAAAGCTAAACATCCATCTAAAGTATCACATGAACACAAAAGTGTTGTTTCATGTGTCGTAGCTGTGCTTCATGAACTAACGTAAATTATATTGATGTATGTGGAAGGTTTGCCTGGCTATAATGCAGCAAGTGTTACACAATCAAAGTTGCAATGAGAAGTGGCTTTCAGAAGCACGCGAAGGCCATAGCACTGTCCTTAGGCTGCGGACACACCAAAAGCCCAGTTACATTACCTTGGCATTAAAAATCAGTCACGAAAATAAAGAAAAAACAATAAAACAGAGACCAGAAAAAATTCTGGTCTGGAAATACCAGTGCAATCAAATTATTTGACATAAGGCCTGGCAGAGCATCTTTTTGGTGAGTGAAGGGAAACACTAAAAGAAAGATTCATGTATGTTCTCATTCATATAGGGATTTCTATCAGTGTGTGGGACTGTAGCCTAAGTTCACAATGGAAGCAACTTGCAACAAGGTGGCAACCAGAGACCACAGAAAGTCAGAAACACGGGCAAAATCACCACTGTCAACACGAGGTAGCAGTTTCCCGAGATCAACTTTTCTCAACCTTGCGGTGAGAAAATGAAGTGACTACCAGCCACTGATAGTCACTTGACTATCAGAGGCATAGGATTCCACTGATAGACATATGACCTGCAAGTAAATACACCATTATCAAGACAACTGAAGCGTGAAATCTATGCAAGCCAGCCATCAGCTTCAAAGCAGTGCATCATGTGTGAATCACTTCCACTGTGCAGCTTAAGGGCAGATAGAATGAGCAGATAATTATTAAGTGATAATTCTACCACAGTGTACTTGAACTCGTGTCATGGAAGTAACGCAAAAGTAATGTGATGAGTAGTACAATGCATTACTTTCTCTGGAAAGCAAATTATTAAAAGTAATAAGTAATAAGTAATACAAGACATTACTTTTGTTTAAGTAACAAAACCCAACATCGTCTCATCCAAAGATGTTCACGTTTGGCTCTAATAACCAACATATCAGGAACTTAAAAGTGATTTTACTGTGGATATCTTTATTTACAGTCTATAATCCTTATCACATACAAAACCAAACGAAGGAAAGGAAGAAAATGCACTAATAGCATTGATTATCTTTGTTTCAGAGTAAAATCTGGAATGCCCTAAAATTTCAAGCAGCTGCCAGGAAGAACTCATACTCCGTCTTAAAGTTGTTGCTTTTGACCTGTTTCCCTGATATCTGTGTAATCTCTGTAGCAAAGATGATCCTCCATTCCCCTCACATGACTGTGTTTTACAGCAAGCAGGTGTTTTCACTGAATGTCAGAATGTTTTTGTTATTTTTTAACAAGAGCTAAGTAGACTCAACTCTTCCAGTTCATCCCTTCCTTTATGATAGCTAGGAGCAGATGCAGTTCTGGATGAAGATCTGTCATAGCAGATAACAAACAGACCTCTGGTCCAAACACCAAAAGTTATTTAACATGATTTTTTGTCTGATGTCATTTACTGGGGGTTGTCTATGTAACCCTTTGTGGTGACAATGACATAAAAGCTCGAATAATCTGGGAAATATGCTTTATGTTTCAAAAAATGTCTAATCTAAGGAGATCTTGCCATCTGTCATTACCTGTCAAATCTTTTGCCCACAAGGCTTTCATTGTATTCTCTTTGCCGGCATCTGACAAGCATAAAATTAAAATTTCATGGACTGTCTCACCACCAGAGGAAAACAAATCCAGTGCCAGTGATAGCAACTTTAGTACAAAACAGAGCTAAGATTATGAAGTAATGATGGGTGTTTTTCTTTCATTGTAAGAATCGTGATTTTTACACTGAAAGAAATGTCTTAACATGTTGAGAGAAAGAGAAACAGACTGCGAGGGAGACACTGTCCCATAATGGCTCTCATCATCCCACTCTTAACATGCATGACGTATATGCATGACGCTTACAGGCTAATCCACCAGAGACTGTTGCTCTACCAACATGCACAGATTATACACACAGATGCAGACACACATGTGCTCACTTCACAAACACACACAAACACGCTATCAGTCAAAGGTTTGGACACACCTTCTCATTTAATGTTTTTTTCTTTATTTCTTTGCAGCTTTTTACATTGTAAATTCTCACTGAAGGCATCAAAACTATGAATGAACACATAGAATTATGTAGTAAACAGAAGAGTGTGAAATAAATGGTAAATGGCCTGTATTTGTATAGCGCTTTACTAATCCCTAAGGACCCCAAAGCGCTTTACACATCCAGTCACCCACCCATTCACACACTGGTGATGGCAAGCTACATTGTAGCCACAGCCACCCTGGGGCTCACTGACAGAGGCGAGGCTGCCGGACACTGGCGCCACCGGGCCCTCTGACCACCACCAGTAGGCAACGGGTGAAGTGTCTTGCCCAAGGACACAACAACCGAGACTGTCCAAGCCGGGGCTCGAACCGGCAATCTTCCAATTACAAGGCGAGCTCCCAACTCTTGAGCCACGATCGCACCCTCAAAACATGAAATAACTCAAAACATGTTTAGAGTCTTCAAAATAGCCCTTTGATTAATGCTTTGCACACTCTTGGCATTCTCTCGATGACCTCGATGATCATGAGGTCGTCACCTGAAATGGTTTTCCAACACTCTTGAAAGAGTTCCCAGAGTTGCTGAGCACTTGTTGGCCCTTTTGCCTTCACTCTGCGGTCCATCTCATCCCAAACCACCTCGACTGGGTTTAGGTCAGGTGACTGTGGAGGCCAGGCCATCTGGTACAGAACTCCATCACTCTCCTTCTTGGTCAAATAACCCCTATACAGCCTGGAGGTGTGTTTTGGGGCCATTGTCCTGTTGGAAAATAAATGATGGTCCAACTAAACCCAAACCGGATGAGATGGCACATCGCTGCAGGATCCTGTGGAAGCCATGCTTGTTCAGTGTGCCTTCAATTTTGAATAAATCCCCAGCAGTGTCACCAGTAAACCATCCCCACACCATCACACTCCTCCTCCATGCTTCACAGTGGGAACCATGCATGTAGAGACCATCCGATCACCACACAAAGACAATGGCAGGTGGAACCAAAGATCTCAAATTCGGACTCATCAGACCAAAGCACCAATTTCCACCGGTCTAAACAAATCTCTTCTGTTTGTTGCTTTTCCTTAGTTGTGGTTTCTTAGCAGCTATTTGATCATAAAGGCCTGATTTGTGCAGTCTCCTCTGAACAGTTGATGTAGAGATGTGTCTGCTACTGGAACCCTGATTTCTGAGGCGGGGGCATCAGCTGTGTACCAACCTGACTTCTGCGCAATGCAGCCCCATTAAAAAGACAAGAAATTCTCCAAATGAACCCTGTCAACAAAGCAAAGGGTTGTTACTTTGAGGAATCTAAAATATAAGACATATTTTGAGTTTTTTAACATTTTTTTCTTTGCTACATAATTTCATATATCTTGCTTTATATATTTGATGTCTTCAATATGTATCTACAATGTAGAAAGTGGCAAAAATAAAGAAAAACATTAAATGAGAGTGTGCGTTCAAACTTTTGACTGGTAAAGGAACTGTTCTCACAGCTAGAGATTGACAAGATCCAACACAAATGCTACAGCAAAGGGGAACCAGAACGACAGGTCGGGGGGAGATATCATCATCACTCCATCCAAGATTGTCCTTTAGTACCCAATGGCCTGAGGATAGAGGCTCCTATTCAGCCTCTCTGTTTTTGCCCGGATGGTGTGGAACCTTCTGCCTGATTGCAGAAGTTGGAACAGTTTATTGCTGGGGTGGGGCGGGTCCTTCAGTATCTGAGCTGCTCTGGACAAAAATCTCCTGGTGTAGATGTCCTGTAGGGAGGGAAGGTTTGTGGTCAGATCCATAAATGCAGTTGCCTTGTTGCTGTGGCTGCAAAACAAGCCCAAATCGTCACCCCTGCACCCCCATACTTGACAGTTAGAATGAGTTGTGCTGCGATGCACTATGGCCAGACATCTCTACACTGGTCTTGTCTGTCCATAGGACGTGGTTTTAGAAGTCGAGTGGTTCATTCAGACCCAACTTTGCAAAATTTGTTGTGCTGCCATGACTTTCTCTTAGCAACTCTTAAAAACAAGCTGTACTTGTTCAGTCTTTTCCTACATATGCGCTCATGAATTTCAGCTTTTAATACAGTTACAGAGGGCTTTAGAGTCTGAGATGTAGCTCCTGGGGTTGCAGTTTTTTTGGAGCATTGCCTGACGTTGAGGTGATTGTGCTGTAATGTTCAGGCAAGAAGATTGGGAACTGTCTTCCACCTGTGACTAATCTTTCTCACTGTACAATGATGGACTTCAAACTATTTGTCAATGGCCATATAATCCTTCCTTTGATGGGCAGAGACAAATACTTCTCTTAGACAACTGCTGAATTCTTTCCTCCTTAGCATTGTCTTAACCTGATTGGTTTAGACCACAAACTGACACGAGTCCTTTTTCATGTTTTTAAGGCCAGTCATGTCTCAATTTCACAAGAGCCTTGTGAAACATGTGTAATTTCTTAGTATTATTATTTGCATGTTCTGCCAGTGTTACATGCAAATGCAACACAATTTAAATGCTGACTTGGAAATTCTGAATATCCCAAACAAGATATGTATAAATAAAACTTTAACTTTCTCTTAACAGACATAGATGACAGTCATACATTACAGTCTAGTTTTCATTCAACTGTGTCACATGGGGTTCAAGTGAAATCTGTTTTTTCTCCCCTCTGGGTAAATAGAGACATAATCCAAAGGTTATAATCTAGCAGAGAGGTGGCACAGCAGGCCAGTAATCCTCCTATAGCATCATCAGGGAAGCCCCAGCCATCAGCGTCACCACACACAGCCCCCTCTTATCCCTAATTGGAGTAACAGGGGCTCTCACTACTCTGAAGTAAAATTTAAAAAACTGGGAATAGGAAAACTATTACAAGACAAAACAGGGGAGGTTAAGTGGGTGTGGGTGGGTTTCACATCAGATCTCTTTGAAAATGGACATGCAGATTATGAGGCCTTTTCATCCACTGAACAACGGACGTCCATTCATAAAGTGGTCTGCGCGTCACAGCAATATCCTCTAGCATTTGTCTTAGTGGAAGCCTCCCGAGGATGACGTCAAAGCGTCTGGACCATAAGGACTGTTGTTCCCTATGATTAAAATAATGATAGATGGTGATACAAAAGGAGTTTGTAGTATTAAATATGAACTATAAAGAAATTAGAATGCACAAAAGTCTCACCAACAATATATGAAACAGCAAAAATGATTTTTACTCTATTAGTACTTGCTGAAGTTTTTAAGCCACCAGTCTTTTAACCATAACCAAAACTAATTAACCATAACACATTATGGGCAATTACTTTACATTTTGCCTGAAAAGGGGTACATTCTCAATGCTTCTCCTTTTCACAAGGTCTATTAGCGGAGAAAAGTCCACCAAATTACACTTGATAAACTCCCCATCAGAGAGTTTACTGGGTTTTTTAAATGTAAATGTGAGAAATCATAAAGCTGCTCTTGATCGCTCCATGGATGGATGTGTAACCCTAAATAAAAAGCCTGCGCTGCTTTTTGCAGCTTTGCTAGCAAAGGTTGAGTTCTTGTATTTCTCTGCATGTTCAGTCTTACAATGGCAATTTGAATTGTAATACTTAAACACAGTAATCTGCTCCCTAGCACATGGCTTAACCTCTGATTCCAGTAAAAAAGAAGCTTAGACATCCACTTCTTGCTATTTTCATTGGCATTCAGTGTGTGCTGAAAATTTGGGGCTAGCAAATTCACATCTCATAAACATCATTGAAAGTGAAGCTGCATTCTAAAATAAAATAAAAAAAAAATACTAAAAAAAATAGCTTATAGTTAATTACAATCGGTAAGCTTAACCCCACTACAATAGTCCTTGTAACCCTACACCTAACCTATCACATTCTAACCCCCAACCCTGACACTAACTCCCCCTTTCTTAATTTATTTCCTGCAGGACATCAACATGTTTTTTATTTTTTGTTTGTTTTTTATTATTGTTTTGGTGTGTTTTGGTTTGTTTGTGGGTTTTTCACGTAGCAAAATTATGACATCATAAAAATGTGATTGGTCCCTTGCAGTGTTAAACCTGGACCGACATTAGTTGATCCAGGACAATCATCCAGATCTGGCATAACCTTACCATGTAGCAAAAAGGAGTGGTTGAAGTAAAATCCATTTTCACAATATCCTTCTGATCATTTTGTACAGTACTACAACAATAATAATATCTATGTCCCACGCTTTCCTGGATTTGAAACCTGATTTAACATGGAATTTACCCCTATGGTTGTTTATTAGAAATCAAGAAAAAGTTCATTCACTTTTCATACCAGTAGAAAAATGCCGGTATTGTGTGAAATTTATAATCTGTTGTATTTGTTTCAGTTTTGGCAACCCAGTTGTAGATCAACAACAGTCATTCACAGATTTTGTTTGATCAATGGGCACACACCTGATACCTTGTGCAAAGAGTAAGCAAGGTAAGATAGCATAAATTACTGCTGTTCTGTTATGTTCTATATATACTTTGTACAACACAATATGGAAAGGAGTCCAGATAAAATAAAATCATAGTTAAAAAAATGTCCTGCCAAAAGTAGCCTCTTCTGGCGTTATTTGGAGGAAAGCAACTGATTAAGTCAGACACTTTTGATTCACAGGCCATGTGACAGGCTAATTAGATGTTTTTGGATACAAGACATTTCACTGTGAACCTGGGCAGCAACATTAACATCTACGACTGAAGAACTGGCACTATAGACGGCATAGAAGTTTGGTCTGAAAAGTCAACCTGACACAAAAACTGTGAACACTTTCGTAATGACTTTTTAGGGTCAATCTCCCATATCAGGTCATACTCAATAGACAATATAGCCAACTGGTCATACTATGTTTCAAAAAGGAGTTCAGGGTTTGCTCACTGAGCATGGCCTTTTACAGTTCACACCTGGCGCTCTCTTGACACATTGTGTTTCACCAAGATAGTGAACAGTGACGCAGGAACCAGTGGGTGACATTGTAGCATGTCACTACATCCATCTTTTGACTGCCAAACAGCTTACTCACTATTAAAAAGGGAAAAAATGGACTAATTACTATGACAAATGGTAAATGGTAAATGGCCTGTATTTGTATAGCGCTTTACTAGTCCCTAAGGACCCCAAAGCACTTTACACAACCAGTCATCCACCCATTCACACACACATTCACACACTGTTAATTAATTACTATGACAAGTCATATTATTATTTGCTTTGATGTTTTATAGATATACCTTGACTTTATCAGTGTAACTTAACTGTGGTAACTCTGGAAATAAAGATGATTCCTAGGTATGCAGCGCTTCCACATAAATATTAATACATGTTGGTACAGCCATAAATACAGAACCGATTCTGTTATGTAACTCATCTGTTCTGGACTGCCCCTGCTTCGGGATATGATGCCTGAATTAGTGTGAAAATGATGACAGCTAAAACTGGTCCAGACTAGATGTTTTGCTTGACGTCCAGGCAGGCGCCGTGGTTATATGCAGAGGTTTGTACAAAACTAAATTTGTTACATAACAAAGGTTGTCTTTCTCTTTCTTTTTCCAAAGCTTCTTTGTAATTCAGATTGAAACTTGGTGGTTATATCGGCTGATCAACAAGTCTCATTTATTTATGGCAGGACTCTCCAAACTGCTTTTAGGTATAGTGAATATTACAACGATACCCTTTGGGAAATGGGGACAAGTTAAAGATGGCAAAAGAAGGCTCCCTTTGTTCGAGGGGATTTCCAAGTTACTGTAATCCTTTCACTGATAAGCTAACATAAGTAAAATATGAGTAAACTTCAGTTATATAGAACTTTATGCATATAAAACTTTATATCCTTATTAAAAGGGGATTCTTTGAGAACATTTCAAATCTTAAATGTGAACTATATGTCATGAGGTTGCGACACCCTGAGCAAAGGCATCCCCAGGTTAAATGATTGAATCTCTGGCCGCACCAGCAAACTACCAGGTCTTTGACAATCCTGTCTCCTTTCCTGAGTTCTGATGCTGTTGTTCATTCTTCTGTTGATCCACACCAAGATCACTTTGCAATATTTTGCACTGGAAATACCTGTGGCACCTGGTTCTCGCTGCAGGAGGCAGTCCTATTAAAAATTAAAGGATCACTGGGAAAATTCCACAACCAGCAAATAATTTCATTCAAATGGAAGGAAACTGTGACAGCAGTCTGAATTGCTTTTTGAGAGATGTCAGTGAGCATGTTAGTAGCGCTCCTGTTGTTTCACTTTTGCACTTTCATCATTTTAGTGATGCAACTTTTTTTTTCATTTTTAGGATACATGGACATTGCAACAACACATGTCCCTGTGACAGTGCTCATGTTGGTCACTTTATTTAACTCAAGGTCACTTTAAATCACTCATACTGTAAACTGTAAAGCTGCTACATTGGTCATTTTAAACCACTTCAAGGTGACTTTATATATCAATTGTAAATTGTACATGTTAGACTGTTATTACCCCTTTTCTGCCTCAAACTGTATATTTACTCCCCTTACCTTAGTCTCAAATTGTATATTTATTCTTACTCTTCCTGTATTTATTGTTGCTCTTTTGCACTGAATGGAACTGGAACCTCGTCGTCTCGTCTCTCTATATACTGTACTGTATATAGCAGAGATGACAATAAAGTTTACTTTGACTTTGACAGTGCTACACTATCCAACAATCAAGCCAGTGGATTATCTACTATAGAAGCACCCTAACTGGCTAGCTAGCCTAGAAATTAAGTACAGACATGAGAGCTCCACGGCATCAGATGTCAATGTCAACAATTTACAACAACAGTGTTACATGATTGCAGGATGCTTTCAGTGGTCATTGAGACAAACCTCTATAACATCCAGCAAACTGAAGAACATTCCCCAGCTTAATTTCTATGCATATGTTTTTATGTTTTAGAAGCTGTTTGGATGTAAAATTTTGCTCACAACCATGAAAAACACTTCACTAGATTCAAGATCTAAGTCATTCTCAACATAGTAACAGAAATACACATTCATTTGAAAAATACAGTACTTTTTTCATAAACCTATTTTAATTTAATTACTTTGCATTTGAAATGTGAGTATATTTCAGCTGATATTATGTTGATTGATTGATTGATTGATTGATTGATTGATTGATTGATTGATTGATAATACTTTATTCATCCCGAGGGAAATTGGGTTAAGGCTGCCAGCCGTGCCAGCGCCATCTTACCCTTCCGACCATACATACATTACACAAAACATCACATGGGGAAGACAGGTCAGAGAAGTATAACAATGGAAAATGCACCACATGAGGAAAGATAAGGAGAAAAAAAATAACTCCCCCCAAACTGAGCTCCAACAGGGAGATCAGTTTGAGAACAGAAAAAAAAACACCTCTGCACATAGCACATGAAAAAACTCTTAATACACCAAAGAAACACATGACAAGCAACAGAGGTGGGTAAAGGGTGCAGCATCGGAAGGGAATAAGCATCGAAGGCGTTTGGAAAGGGAGGGGGGATGAGTGTGTGCATATCAGTGTATATGTATGTGTGTGCGTGTCCAGAGTTCAGCTGAGACAGTGTCCTTCACCCTGCTAGGCTAAGTAAACAGTCTTCCAGCCAACCCAGGTGGCCTTGCATGGAATGGGAAGGAACAGACTAAACACGGTCGTTATCAGGGTGTTGTTGTTCAGCTCCAGCCTTGAGACCGCAGCTGGCGCCAAAGGGGGTATCCGCATGAAGTGATGGTGGTTTTTACTTTAGTGCAAACAGCTCATATGAATTTCAAAGCAGTTCTACAGTCCAACACTGGTCTCTCAATCTCCCGTTGGACAGCCGCGAGCTTCGCTATACTTGCGTTCTGTGATGTTGTCATTTCTTGTGCTCAAGGAGCCAATTTCTGAGGACTCACGGCAGTGTGCCTCCCCGAGATGTCATCCAATTTGCGCCCAGAGATGTTATTCCGAGCTAGCCCTTCCGAGATGTATCCAGTCTGCAGTCAGAGATCGTATTCTGAGTATTCACAGCAGCCGTAGCCTTTGACCTTGATCTTGATCTTATCCGTGCTGCACTCAATGAGCCCATTTTGAGAAACTCACGCCTCTTCCCATCGTTCCAAGCCCAGTGGGCAGCCTTGTGGGGGTTTGAACAGCCGGTTCCGCTTTCTTAATTCTTCGATAAGTCAGGACCAAGCCAGCTCCAATCAGCCAGAACCCTGTTACCATGGTTCAGTATAGGTAGATATCTTCAGCACTCAGGCTCACCCAAGCCCAGACTTCTCGTTGAGAAAGGGGTGTTAATTGCATTTAGGGACCAGTTGATCAAATCCATAATTCCTCTTTTAGGTTTTAGAGAACAGACTGTGAGAGAATGTTCCAGGGAAAAGTAATACAAAAAACACGAGACTAGACAAGGACATAAGAGGCTAAGCAGGGAAGCTAAGGGAGAGGAGGAGAGGAGAAAAGTGCGACTGCCTTCGTCAAGAGCAAGAGCAGAATGTTCTGGTCAAGCTCTTGAATTAAGGCTTAAGTCTACACTTGGGTGGTTTTATTTTCAAATCTATGCTGGTAGCATACGTATTAAAAAAGTGAAAGTGAAATTTGGGTATTGAAATTGTAATTGTTGCTGCAGAAAACCCAAGATTTACATCTTAAAATCTACAGGGCTCAGTTAACATGTTACAAATCAAAGTTTGTAAGAGCATATTTAGGAAAATATTCAATAAGTAGGACTTGTTTGGAAGGGAACTTACAAACCTGCCCCTGAGCAAAATGCAAGACTTCTAGAATAATGTTCTTTGGGCATACAAGACCAATGGAGATGTTTGCCACAATGCACGGCACAACATTTGCCGAAACATGGTGCACACCATATCAGCACAAACACCCCATGACAAATTGTCAAGCATGCAGTCATTGAGTCGTCCATGAACTCCTCTGTATAGCAAAGTGATCTACAGTCAAATACAAAACCATCTGTTCAATAGCTTAAGTTTACCCCAAATTAAGTCATGCAACAGGAAAATGATTCCAAGCACAACTGCAAATGTACAAGAGAATGGTTGAAAAGAGTCAAGACATTGCAATGGCCCACTTCAGACTTCAACCTGCTTAAAATGGATTGATTGAAATGCTATGGTAGGTCCTTAAGAGTACTGTTCATATACAAAAGATTATAGCTTCAAGTTATTGCTGCTAAAGGTGGTTTTACAAGCTGATCATAGCTAAAGAAGAAAGGAATCAAGATATTTTAATGTTCCAGCCAAACTCTGTACCTCAACCTCAGTCCCGTCACAGGACCTTAAGAGAGCTTTGCATACAACCTTGGCTACAAACCTCAATGAACTGAAGCAACTTTGTAAGTGTAATTGTTTGTTACAATAATTACACTTAACTTTTGCAACGGCAGTGTTTGCATTAAGCACTTGATACAGAATTTCATACCGAAACACATTAATTAATCCCTAAAATGCAACGGAAAGATTTCTAGTACTGATAATGACATTTATTGTGACATATTAAAGGATAGAGCCATGTGGCAAGGCCAGTATGCTTTCTGTTGCCTGTAGTGCACAATGCCAGTGTCTTTTTCCCATAAGAATCATCTGATGTGGACCCACTGAAGCTGAAGCTGAAGCTTCGTGATCTAAACAGTAATTTGTCCCAGTTTGTATATCATGTGAACACGACAGCCTTCGACCTCTCTGATGCAAGTCACATAAACGAACCAGAAAGGTGGCAACCTTCTTTGACCCTTTGTCCATTTATGGACTTATTTCTTTATTTAAATTCTGCGATGTTCATATTTCACAATGTTGATATTTCTGACAAGCTTTATTTAGTGCTGCACAATGCTTAAGACCTATGTTTTTAATGGAAAATCTCTTTTTTTTTCTTTTTTTTTGGTTCAGTTGTACACACATAAAAGAAATTCAAAGGATATAGATACATTTTCCCCAATTTTTTGTTTTACTCCCTGTCCTTGAAACTGATGTAAATAGAAGGGTTTGGAGCTACTCCTCCAGCTATTTCTGCTGGAAGTTGTTCAACTATTTCTGAGTGATTACTACCAAACGGCAACATAGTAGGAAGCTGCAGGCTCGGAGCCAAAGGCAATACATCTGTCATAAGCTCATTCTACCACTTTTTCCTTATGTACAGCAGTACATGAGGAAAAGTACTCTCCCAGGTCATGCTGCATTTCACTTTAGTAGGCCTCACACCAACTAGGAGTTTTCCCTTCTAGTATTTGGGAGAAGGGAAAGGAAATTACAAAGTCATCATCATTAGAATATTTTCAAATCCCTCTGGGTCAAACCAAGTTTATTTTGGGTTGTTAAATACTGTGACACATTGCAAGATTAAACTGTGCCTAGAAAAGTCGTGTTGAGAAAAAACATGCAAGTAATACTATTTTACTGTCATGTGGTGTTTTAATCAACCACAGCACCAAAACTGGTGACATTATTAAAGATACTTTTAAAGTCATGTAGCAAAGAAAACATTTCTTAAAGAAAATGTATTTTGTCTATCTCTCTCTCTTTAGCATGCTTCTCATTCATGTAGTTCTTCTTTTCAGGCTAAACTTAGTTTGAGTCAGATAAATGAAAAGGTTACACAATGCAGATTCAGAATATAATGTTCCATAAATCAGAATATTACAAAGACAACATATCAAATGTTTCTGATGCTTGTCTTTTACTTTTCATTCTTTCACTTCAATTCAGTTTTATTTATACAGCACCAAATCACAACAACAGTCACCTCAAGGCACTTTCTTTTGTAAGGTAGACCCTACAATCATACATACAGAGAAAAAAAACAACAATCATATGACTCCTGTGAGAAAGCATTTTGGCTACAGTGGGAAGGAAAAACTCCCTTTTAACAAGAAGAACCCTTTGGCAGAACCAGGCTCAGGGAGGCGCGGCCATCTGCCGCGACCGGTTGTATTGAGAGAAGGAAGACAGCCCTGTAAAGCATTTCAGAAGTAGAGGAGACAACTTCATATAACTTTGTAAACTATATCTTTTTCCTTTCCTGTTTATGGATTTCACTCGTGCAAAAGTTCATTAACAATATAAATGTTTTCAGTGGATGGCACATCTAAAATTCTGTAGGCTAGATTAGCACCAAGGGAGTCTTCCTCTTGCAAATAAGCAAGTTGTTTCCAGAGTCTTGGGTGGGGATGGTGGAGATGAGTGTTGGGGTGGTTTAAGGGGAGGTTTACACAATGTAGTGACACCTGCTATGATGTATGGTTTGGAGAAGGTGCCGCCTGCAAAAAAACAAAAATGGAAAATGGCAGCGCTGAAGATAAAGAAAACGTTTTGGTTGGGAGTGACCAGGAGGGAGAGGACTGTCTCCACACCAGCTCAACCTGAGCCCTCCCTTTGATATACTTATCTTTTTAAAGTGGCAAGCATGAGATTGTTTGTACCTGTACAAAAGATAGATAATGCATATAGTGGGCAAAGGATGTTAAAGATGGAGCTGCCAGGCTTGAGGAAAAGAACACCTCGGAGGATGCTCATGGATGTAGAGAAGAAGGACATTCAGTGGGTTGGTGTGACAGAGGAGGATGTAGGCAGATGATACATTGTGGAAACCCCTAAAGGCAGCAGACAGAATATAAATGGGACCTTCGTGGCAAGTTACTTATGCCACATAGCTTAAGATACCCCAATATCATCACAGTGAAATGGGGTACCATTTTAAGATTCTATATTATTGATGATAATGGCTAGGGCTTTTATTTGAGATTGGGTCTTCCACTTCCAAAGTTGTGTGGGTTCACAAAAAGAAATTTATTTTTTGAGAATAGGATGTAGAGCAAGTAAATTATCAAATGGCAAGGAAATCCATTTGATAATAATCAAAGAAATTACAGAAACTTTGTTGAAGGTATTACCACTGATGGACTTCTGTGGTTGCAAGGACAGAAAAACCTCAGAGGAAATCATTTCTCTACAATTTACACAAGCTAAAGGAACGAGTACACAAATAAGCTGGTGATGAAAAGCATCAGTCATACAACCTTCACAGGCAAACACCAGATATCCGTTCTTTATACTGAAGAACGGATATCTGGTGTTTGGTTAGCATGCTTCGGCTTGCCAGGCTCTCTCAGAAGGTAACAAAATCCACCTCTCAGCACCTCGAAAGCTCACGGATCAAAACGTCACATGCTATTTCTGAAATCAACTAAAAACCTTATTGGAAAATGACAATTCATGGTATCACAGAACTGTAACTGGGACTATTTCTTGGCAAGGTGCAGCATCTTTCCAGGATCTGCTGCCTTTGGAAAGAATCGTGCAGAGCCAGTATATATACTAAGCTAAGCTGAGCAATCTCTAGCTGTAATTTAAATTATTAATAGTGTTGTGGCTTGCACATTTGTCTAACAAGGAAAAGCTTCCCAGTCCAGTCCTGGTAGGAAACACAAATCTCTTGAGGGTTTGCATCAAGAAAGGCATCGACCATAAAAATCTTCCAAATCCAGCATGCAGAGCTGTAGAGACCCCTTGTGAATAAGGGATCAGTTGGACGTAGCTTTTAATAATAATTAAAAAACTGAAATAAAATAAAAACACAAGACATTTCTGTGTGCAGTGATAGGTTGATGGCCATCCATAAAGCAGCGGCAGAAACCTCAATAGACCCTGACATGTAAGTCCACCATAACAGTAACATTTGCAATCAAATTTTACTGATGCGTTTGGTATAGTATATGAGCATGAAAACGCCATGCACTATGCCAAGTAGAAGTCAGAAATCTAGAAAGAAGAAGGATGTATTAGGTTCATTTGGGGAAGGACGTGGCTCCTTAAAAACGTAAAAATAGTTTAATCATTAAAGCACTGATGTCACTGCTGGAAGAGGAGGCCAGCCCTTTTACAAGGCGCGTCAGTTAAGTAAGCTGTTTGCAGAGTGCACCGTATGGTGTAATTTAAGCACTCCTAATAATATTCCAAGTAAGCTTGTGACAGAGGTCAGTCCGACTTGAGTCTAACTTTATTATATGAAATGCACAAGCACACAGATACGGTACATATAACTACTTCAGAGCATATTTTAATTTAAGGTGCAATCAAAGAACACTTTGTCTTCAGCTGGATTCATATTAAGAAATTCTAACTTTAAAAAAAAACAGTGTGATCAAAAAATTGCGTTCTGACTCAGTGAAGTTCCTTCTTGAACCATATTTGGGAATGAAAAGTGAAATTCCATGTTTGTAAAGCAAGATTTATCGGACCGCCAGGATCTCAATCTCTGACCACTGCCTGATTCACAAAGCAGAGAACTTATCTATCCCCTCCTGTGAACGGTGGGCACACGAGAGGGTGTTGGCTTTCCTTTCAAAGCAAAATATATATGCACACATCTCCTTTTACTAATGATCTTTGGTGTTTTAACCTGTTTACTGTTGCTTGCTGATAGTATTTATTTCAACACACTGTAAACAAACTTATTGCTCTGGCATTAGCAGACTTACAGTTTGCGGAGTTTAAATAGCCACAACATAACTAGGTTTACAACAGTATTTTACAGTTTTGAGTTTTTGAACTTGATTGTAGCATTGTCAGCTGCAGTCTTAGGATTGCTTAATGAATCACCGTTAT